>NC_056056.1:11650000-11980000 GCF_016772045.2 Ovis aries
GCCAACTTTTTCACTCTCCTCTTTCACTTTTATCAAGAGGCTTTTTAGTTCCTCTTCACTTTCTGCCATAATGGTGGTGTCATCTGCATATCTGAGGTTATTGATCTTTCTCCCGGCAATCTTGATTCCAGCTTGTGCTTCTTCCAGCCCAGCATTTCTCATGATGTAGTCTGCATAGAAGTTAAATAAGCAGGGAGACAATATACAGCTTTGACGTACTCCTTCTCCTATTTGGAACCAGTCTGTTGTTCCATGTCCAGTTCTAACTGTTGCTTCTTGACCTGCATACAGATTTCTCAAGAGGCAGGTCAGGTGGTCTGGTATTCCCATCTCTTTCAGAATTTTCCACGGTTTATTGTGATCCACACAGTCAAAGGCCTTGGCATAGTCAATAAAGCAGAAATAGATGTTTTTCTGGAACTCTCTTGCTTTTTCTGAAACCATAATCACAGAAAACTTGTCAATCTAATCACACTAGGACCACAGCCTTGTCTAACTCAATGAAACTAAGCCATGCTCTGTGGGGCCACCCAAGACAGGCGGGCATGGTGGAAACGTCTGACACAATGTGGTCCACTGGAGAAGGGAATGGCAAACCACTTCAGTATTCTTGCCTTGAGGACCCCATGAACAGTATGAAAAGGCAAAATGATAGGACACTGAAAGAGGAACTCCCCAGGTTGGTAGGTGCCCAATATGCTACTGAAGATCAGTGGAGAAATAACTCTAGAAAGAATGAAGGAATGGAGCCAAAGCAAAAACAATACCCAGCTGTGGATGTGACTGGTGATAGAAGCAAGGTCCAATGCTGTAAAGAGCAATATTGCATAGGAACCTGGAACGTCAGGTCCATGAATCAAGGCAAGTTGGAAGTGGTCAAACAGGAGATGGCAAGAGTGAGCGTCAACATTCTAGGAATCAGCAAACTAAAATGGACTAGAATGGGTGAATTTAACTCAGATGACCATTATATCTACTACTGCGGGCAGGAATCCCTTAGAAGAAATGGAATAGCCATCATGGTCAACAAAAGAGTCCGAAATGCAGTACTTGGATGCAGTCTCAAAAACGACAGAATGATCTCTGTTTGTTTCCAAGGCAAACCATTCAATATCACAGTAATCCAAGTCTATGCCCGAACCAGTAATGCTGAAGAAGCTGAAGGTGAACGGTTCTATGAAGACCTACAAGACCTTTAGAACTAATACCCAAAAAGATGTCCTTTTCATTATAGGGGACTGGAATGCAAAAGTAGGAAATCAAGAAACACCTGGAGTAACAGGCAAATTTGACCTTGGAATACGGAATGAAGCAGGGCAAAGGCTAATAGAGTTTTGCCAAGAGAACGCACTGGTCATAGCAAACACCCTCTTCCAACAACACAAGAGAAGACTCTACACATGGACATCACCAGATGGTCAACACCAAAACCAGATTGATTATATTCTTTGCAGCCAAAGATGGAGAAGCTCTATCCAGTCAACAAAAACAAGACCAGGAGCTGATTGTGGCTCAGATCATGAACTCTTTATTGCCAAATTCAGACTTAAATTGAAGAAAGTAGGGAAAACCACTAGACCATTCAGGTATGACCTGAATCAAATCCCTTATGATTATCCAGTGGAAGTGAGAAATAGATTTAAGGGACTAGATCTGATAGATAGAGTGTCTGATGAACTATGGACGGAGGTTCATGACATTGTACAGGAGACAGGGATCAAGACCATCCCCATGGAAAAGAAACACAAAAAAGCAAAATGGCTGTCTGGGGAGGCCTTACAAAAAGCTGTGAAAAGAAGAGAAGTGAAAAGCAAAGGAGAAAAGGAAAGGTATAAGTATCTGAATGCAGACTTCCAAAGAATAGCAAGAAGAGATAAGAAAGCCTTCTTCAGCGATCAATGCAAAGAAATAGAGGAAAACAACAGAATGGGAAGGACTAGAGATCTCTTCAAGAAAATTAGAGATACCAAGGGAACATTTCATGCAAAGATGGGCTCGATAAAGGACAGAAATAGTCTGGACCTAACAGAAGCAGAAGATATTAAGAAGAGGTGGCACGAATACACAGAAGAACTGTACAAAAAAGATCTTCATGACCCAGATAATCATGATGGTGTGATCACTCACCTAGAGCCAGACATCCTGGAATGTGAAGTCAAGTGGGCCTTAGAAAGCATCGCTATGAACAAAGCTAGTGGAGGTGATGGAATTCCAGTGGAGCTATTTCAAATCCTAAAAGATGATGCTGTGAAAGTGCTGCACTCAATATGCCAGCAAATTTGGAAAACTCAGCAGTGGCCACAGGACTGGAAAAGGTCAGTTTTCATTCCAATCCCTAAGAAGGGGAATGCGAAAGAATGCTCTAACTACCACACAATTGCACTCATCTCACACACTGGTAAAGTAATGCTCAAAATTCTCCAAGCCAGGCTTCAGCAATACGTGAACCATGAACTTCCAGATGTTCAAGTTGGTTTTAGAAAAGGCAGAGGAACCAGAGATCAAATGCCAACATCCACTGGATCATGGAAAAAGCAAGAGAGTTCCTGAAAAACATCTATTTCTGCTTTATTGACTATGCCAAAGCCTTTGACTGTGTGGATCACAATAAATTGTGGAAAATTCTGAAAGAGATGGGAATACCAGACCACCTGACCTGCCTCCTGAGGAACCTATATGCAGGTCAGGAAGCAACATTTAGAACTGGACATGGACCAACAGACTGGTTCCAAATAGGAAAAGGAGTACATCAAGGCTGCATATTGTCACCCTGCTTATTTAACTTCTATGCAGAATACATCATGAGAAATGCTGGGCTGGAAGAAGCACAAGCTGGAATCAAGATTGCCAGGAGAAATATCAATAACCTCAGATATGCAGATGACACCACCCTTAATGGCAGAAAGTGAAGAGGAACTAAAAAGCCTCTTGATGAAAGTGAAAGTGGAGAGTGAAAAAGTTGGCTTAAAGCTCAACATTCAGAAAACGAAGATCATGGCATCTGGTCCCATCACTTCATGGCAAATAGATGGGGAAACAGTGGAAACAGTGTCAGACTTTAGTTTTGGGGGGCTCCAAAATCACTGCAGATAGGGACTGTAGCCATGAAATTAAAAGACGCTTACTCCTTGGAAGAAAAGTTATGACCAATCTAGATAGCATATTCAAAAGCAGAGACATTTCTTTGCCAACAAAGGTCTGTCTAGTCAAGGCTATGGTTTTTCCAGTAGTCATGTATGGATGTGAGAGTTGGATTGTGAAGAATGCTGAGTGCCAAAGAATTGATGCTTTTGAACTGTGGTATTGGAGAAGACTCTTGAGAGTCCCTTGGACTGCAAGGAGATCCAACCTGTCCATTCTGAAGGAGATCAGCCCTGGGATTTCTTTGGAGGGAACGATGCTGAAGCTGAAACTCCAGTACCTTGGCCACCTCATGCGAAGAGTTGACTCATTGGAAAAGACTCTGATGCTGGGAGGGATTGGGGGCAGGAGGAGAAGGGGACGACAGAGGATGAGATGGCTGGATGGCATCACTGACTCAATGGACGTGAGTTTGGGTGAACTCCGGGAGTTGGTGATGGACAGGGAGGCCTGGCGTGCTGCGATTCATGGGATCGCAAAGAGTTGGACACGACTGAGCGACTGAACTGAACTGAACTTGCTTTTTCTATGATCCAACGGATGTTGGCAATTTGATCTCTGATTCCTCTGCCTTTTCTAAAACCAGCTTGAATATCTGGAAGTTCACAGTTCATGGTTCATGTATTGTTGAAGTCTGGCTTGAGAATTTTGAGCATTACTCTACTAGCATGCGAGATGAGTGCAATTGTGCAGTAGTTTGAGCATTCCTTGGCATTCCCTTTCTTAGGGATTGGAATGAAAACTGACCTTTTCACGTCCTGTGGCCACTTCTGAGTTTTCCAAATTTGCTGGTATATTGAGTGCAGCACTTTCACAGCATCATCTTTTAGGATTTGAAATAGCTCCACTGGAATTCCATCACCTCCACTAGCTTTGTTCAGAGTGATGCTTCCTAAGGCTCACTTGATTTCACATTCCACAAGTGAAACTAAAATTTAAAACGTCACTTCTAGCACTTCTGTTGACAAGAATTTATTCACATGGTCATACCTAGCCCCAAAGGAGCCTGGAAATATAGTTTCTAGCTGGTTGTGTTGCAGAAAAGAAGACTCTTTCCAGGGCCCAAAAGGGGAGCTTATCTAGCACTTGGAAATTAATTGTCCAAGGAGACACACATGCTTAATAAGCAAGAGACGTTATTGGGAAGGGGCACCAGGGCAGAGAGCAGGAGGGTGAGAGAACCCAGGAGGACTGCTCTGCCATGTGGCTTGCAGTCTTGAGTTTTATGGTGATGGGATTCGTTTCCAGGTTTTCACTGGCCAATCACTCTGACTCAGGGTCCTTCCTAGTGGTACAGCCATTGCTCAGCCAAGGTGGATGCCAGAGAGAATAATTCTGGGAAGTGGTAGGACACGTATCTTTTCCGAACTCTTCCAGTTGGTGGTGGCTTATCAGTTCCATGTTCCTTACTAGGACCTCCTGCTGTAAAATAATTCATGTAGATGAGTGCCTGGCCAGTGTGGGCAGTTTCAGTTCGTGCATTTTGCCTAACAAGTGTCCATGTGCCCACCTATGACTCTGCTGTAGTAGAAGAGAGGTTGTGTTTGGGGGAATAAATGGCAGCCTGTCACACTGTCTAGGCATTTTAAATATCTTAAAATCATTGCCAGCTTGATAGACAAAAGAGGGCATCTTGCCATTTTAATTTGCATTTATTTTGCTCACTAGAAAAGATGGTCATGTTTTCACTTTTTACTGGCCATTTGTCTTTTTTTGATGTGATTTATTTTTATTTTAGTGTGTCTTTGGTCTTCTTGTCCACTGACTTTTTAGAGTCTTATTGATCAAATGAGCTCTTTAAGTTTAAAAATAATAATTCTTTTTTGTCAAAGGTACTTAAAAAACAATGAACCTAATTTAAAACTGAAAAGAAAGTAATTATAAAAATCACAAAATAGACAAGCTTCACTGAACCTCATGGTGGTCATGTCTGGTCCCTTACTCCTGGTGACTCACGAGCACTTTGCCTTTGTCTCTCTCCTCTAGTTCAGGTCTCCACATGGCAATTTTATGTGCCATTACTTGGAAACAGGCAAATGAAACATACTACTACTATGCTCTCGGAGAAATGATAAGGGTTTTTTGCCATGAGGTTCAAATCTCCTATTCAGGCGGGCAGAAGGTGGGCACCTAATTTGCAGCCTGTTTCTCAAGCACAGGAGATATCATTACTGTAGAGATCAGTGAGTGTCAGCCCCCTTGGTGTGGATTCTCAAGCTGCCTGCTTCTGGAGAATTCTGGTTAGCCCAGTCACCAGGCTATGATTCACAAAATACTACTCCAAAGTCTTAACCAGAGTTCCCCTCAAAACAGAGCCTGAGACAAGGAGTTGGGGACTGGAAGTTTAATCGTGAGGTCATACCACGAGACTGAAGCAAGAAAAGGAGGAATGATACAGGGGAGGAGAGAACTCCAGAAAAAGGTGCACATTGGAATGGGCAAGTGATGGTCAGTCTGCCGTGGAATTCCTAAGAAAGGGTGTAGAATACACTTGAAAATTGTCTCTCTGAAGGACAGTAAACAGGGGCATTTGTTCACTGGCTCCCAAAACATATCCACTGATTGAAAATTGACAACAAGGGCTTTCCTGGTGGTCTAGCGGTTAAGAATTCGCCTGCCAATGCAAGGGACACAGGTTCAATCCCTGATCCGGGAAGATCCCATATGCTGCAGAGCAACTAAACCCACGTGCCGCAACTACAGAGCCTATGGTCTAGAGCCCGTGAGCCACACCTACTGAGCCCACATGCTGCACTACTGAAGCTCGCACACCTAGAGCTTGTGTTCTGCTACAAGAGAAGCCACTGCAATAAGAAGCCTGGGCACCGCAACGAACAGTAGCGCCCGCTCACTGCAACTAGAGAAAGTCCATGTGCAGCAACAAGGTCCCGGTGCAGCCAAGAATAAATAAATAAATCTTAAAACAAAAAGAAAGGAAATTGACAGCAAGACTGTCAGCTCCCCTAGATGACTTTCCAGCTGTCTTGGAAAAACCCTAAGTGGCCACCGCAGCTGCAGGTGATATTAGAGGTGGCCCCAGCGGATATGGTGTGGGCCACAAATAGCATAAGCTAGGGTGCATTTTTTTCAATATGTAAATACTTCAACCACATACAAAGAAAAATAAATACAAGCTGTATTTTGGGTGGGATCATTCCCAACGCTACTGGAACCTCAGAAATATGGGTTGTGGGGAAGGACTAGAGACTCAACCAAGTGGGAAGGGGTCTCCTAGTGGGAGAGTGAACCAAACTCAGATGGGGGGATGGGGTGGGGTGGGACCCAGAGTGTCATGGGGCTCTGGAAGAAGCTTGATGGGCTGCAGCCCTGCCTGCAGGTGGGGTGAGGCTGCTGGTCAAGCTGACCCAAAGGTGAGACCACATTGTTCCCGACTGAGGGGAGGAGAGGGTGACAGGCCCCAGCAGAACAAGGTAGCCACAAGTACACCAAGGGGCATAGATGAGAGTGTTCATCTTAGTGGTGTTATAGTGATTCAAAAAAATAAGCCGGGCAATCCAAAGGCACTGGTTACAAATCATGGCAGGACCATTAAAAATGAGAGTTTGCAAGAAGTACAGCAGATAGGCCTCCCCAGTGGCACAGTGGTAAAGAATTATCCTGCAGTGCAGGAGACACAGAGATGTGGGTTCTGTCCCTGGGTCAGGAAGATTCCCTGGAGAAGGAAATGGCAAGCCACTCCAGTAATCTTGCCTGGAAAACCCCATGGACAGAGGAGCCTAGTGGGCTATCGTCCTTGGGTTTGCAAAAGAGCTGGACACGACTGATGGACTAAACAGCAGCAGCAGCAGACAGAGGACACAATGAATTGCGCTGGACAGAATTCAGACTGTGGAAATCCTACAGGCCAAATGCGCAGCTGTCCTCAAGATACAGATTTTAAGGAAAAGAACAGAATGAAGGGGGAATCTGTAGATTAAAAGAACTTAAAAGACATATTGAATTTTTTTAAATGTCCAACTAAACTATAGTCTCTAAGTGTATCCCCTAGAGTGATGAAACTACAAAGAAATGCAAACATACATAAAAACCAGGATAGCAGTTCTTTTAGAGAGAAGGAAGCAATTGTGACTGGGCCAAGCATCAGAAGGCATTTGGGCAGCTGGCTGAATTCTCTTTCTTGAATCAGGTAGTGGTCACAAGAGTGTCTGTTTATCATAATTCATTAAGGTATACATTGTGTTTTGAGACTTCTATCTGTCTATTTTATAATAAAAAGTTAAAAAAAAAGAAGCCGTATTTCCCTAAAATAGGGAATGGTATCATAGGAGAATGTTAAATAACATAGAAATGCTCACACGTAACACGTAAAGAGAGACTGAAAATCATCAAGAATATTATGACACCATTTTGTAGATATATGGGTGATGGATGCATCTGGATAAATGATAGATGGATAGATAGGTAGGTTGGTAGATAAGACAGATAGATGATAGATAGATAATAGATAAATAGATGGCTGGCTGGCTGGATAGATACAGTAAAAGAAATGATAATGGGAAAAAAAGAGAAATGACAATGGGAGGAAATAAAGCAAATAATTTTATTAATTAATGTTTGGACATGGACTTCTTCTGATTCTTTCTTTCTTTCACCTTCCTATACAGGTCCAGTGAATCTGTTTCCAAGGGATCTTTTAAATAAATACTGCGAGTGTGTGTGCTGTCACTTCACGTGTGTCTGACTCTTCGCAACTCTGTGGATTGTAGCCCGCTAGGCTCCTGTATCCCTGGGACTCTCCAGGCAAGGATATTGGAGTGAGTTGCCATGCCCTCCTCCAATACCACTTTTATTTAAAGACAATTTAAAGAAGCGAAGAAGCCACATACAGGTCCCCAGGCCAGCCCCATGCCACCTGTTCCCGGCCAGCCCTGTTGTCCTGCCCTTCTCTCTACTGACCTGTGGCTCCTGCAGGCACATCCCACCCCCAGCATTTCACGGTGGCTCAGGTTCCTCAGACCCTCAGTCTGGGCTCACCCTCTGGCATTGGCTTCTCTACTCCTCTTGTCTACACTGTCAGGAGTGTCAAGGTATTGAGAAGTGGCATACCTGGAGAAGGAATGGAAACTCTGGGCCTATGCATCGCTTCCACGTGGCTGGTATGGAGTTACAGCCTTTATGATAAACCAGCAAGTCTTCTCCCCTGAGTTCTGGGAGCTGTTCTAGCAAATTATTGAACTTGAAGTAGGGGTCCTGGGGCCCCAATTTACAGTCAGTTGGTCAGATGCAACTGGCATCTGAGGTGGGGGCTATCTTGTCAGACCTTCAACTTGTGGGATCCGACGCTAATTCTAGGTAGGTAGTGTCAGAATTGCTTTGGATTATTGGACACCAGCAGGTGTCTGGAGAACTGGCTGTTGGAGTCAGAAAATACTACAGAAATTCCATGCCCATTTAGAAGATGAACAAACTGAGGCCCTAACAGATGAAAATAACTTGCCTGCTGTTCGAGATGTGGAAGGACTGAACAGGAATTCATACCTTGGGCTGTCTGAACTCAAAAGCGGTCCTTCATCCTTAATTTGGAGAAGACGATGGCAACCCACTCCAGTACTCTTGCCTGGAAAATCCCATGGACGGAGAAGCCTAGTAGGCTGCAGTCCACGGGGTCACAAAGAGTTGGAAACAACTAAAGTGACTTAGCAGCAGCATCCCTAATTTACACAGTACCCCATGGGGACTGCTGTTTGGTACATTTTGACTTATTTTTTTCCTTTAATCATTTTTTTAAATGGCATTTATAATAGAGGGCTCAGAAGAAAGAATATGTATGGCCAGTATTTTTCACAAATATATCCATTCTTTCTAAGATACTGAAAAGGCCTTGGCATCCTAAATAGTCCCCAAATGACATATTAGGAGAAAATCCTACATTTTTAAAGAAGCTTTTACTTTCCAGGTAGTGGTATCATGTTGACTCTCACGAGAAAATCGCACAAGAAAAAGATCCCTTGGTACACCTGCCCTGCAGAGGCTCCAGTCTGCTCAGCATGGGCTGCTGCCAGGAGTCCAGCAGGGGCCTGGGAGTGTCTCCGAGGCTGGATGGGAGCCCCAGATCTGGTGAGGAGATGGCCTCTGGCTGGCCTTGGCGAACCCTGGTCCATCCCTAGACTCTGCCAAGGTCATGAGGCTTCCCTGGGAGAGTCAGCTGAGCACAGGTCTTTGTCTGAGTGAGGGTCAGGGCTGAGAGGCAGCTCACAGGTCTTCTCCAGACTGCAGAGGCAGCTGGGGACTGGCTGATGCTCACAGAAGCTGGGGACACAGTATCCCTCAGTAACCCCATCCCCTGAACCTGCTCAGCCTCCAGTCCCCCAGAGAAGGGAAGAGCCCTACCAAGCCCCCACAGCCCCCCGGAACAGCCAGTGAATTTCCCAAGGTCACACAGCTTGCAAACCAAACCTATCTGATGCCACAGTCCTCAGTCTCCAAGCCTGGGGTGAAGTCCATGAGGTCTGGGTCCAGGCTGCCTCGGTTCAAGTCTTCACTGGAGGATTCTCCCTTCTTGTCCTCCCACCATATCCTACCCATCCCACCCCTTACATCTCTAAAGTCCTCCCGCTTCTCCCCAGCCCAGAGCTGCTTTCCCCGCATTTTCAGGCTGAATGGTTCACAGCTGTGGCTCTGTGATGGACAGCACACGCCAGTGGGCAATCACTGCCTGCCAGGCAGTGTGCACGGATCAACTCACTTGATTCTTACCTCCCCATGAGGTGGATGCTCTTATTAATCCCATTGTACAGGTAAGGAGACTGACTTCCCTGGTGGCTCAGATGGTAAAGCATCTGCCTACAATGCGGAAGACCTGGGTTCAATCCCTGGGTTGGGAAGATCTCCTGGAGAGGGAAATGGCAACCCACTCCAGTATTCTTGCCTGGAAAATCCCATGGACGGAGGAGCCTGGTGGTCCAAGGGATCACAAAGAGTCGGACACAACTGAGCGACTTCACTTCACAGATGAGGAGACTGAGGCCCAGAGCCCTGTGTCAGTCGCCAACACGATGTCAGAGTCACACATTCCATTGAAGACTTGAACCCAGACCCCACGCACTTCACCCCAGACTCAGAGACTGAGGGCTGTGGCATCAGATGGGTCCCGTTTGCAAGCTGTGTGACCTTAGGAAATTCACTTCATCTCTCAAGCCCGCTTCTTCATCTGTAAAATCAGAATGCCGATCTTGCCTTGGGTTGTGGAAAAGATAAGATGAAATAACACACATAAAGCTCCATGTGTTTGCTATTATTTCATACTGACTGCCTTTCTGCCTCCCCTCTCCTCTCCTGGGTCCCACCTGGCAGGCTGAGTAATCTCTCTCAAATGCCATTTCGATCCCGTTACTCCCTGATTAAAACCTTCCACATCTCTAAAGCTCCTCATTGCTTCAAGATACAATCCTCTCCCTTCACTCCGAAATTCAAGTGCTCCCTGACATGGTCTCTGAAGTTCCTTCCCCCATTCATCTCCTCCCCCTGCCCCTCGTGCTCTGGATTCTCCCTCTCACGGCCCACGCTTCATCCTCCTGGTTTTTCCCTTACATACCAGGTTTCTCACAGCCTCCCAATGCACAGGCTATTCCTGCCTCCCTGGAACACAGTCCCTCCATGTCCTCTTGGCTCTCTCTGGCTCAGACCTCAAGATTCAAGTTGAAGGTCACCACCTCTGTGGCCCCCTTTCTCTGCATGGGTGAACCGGCCAGCACTTTCCCCTACGCTCTGCCTTGTAATGCCTTTATTGTTACTCTTATCATGCCTATGGAAATATGGTGTCTGTCTCTTCTAGAATACAAGCTCCTTGGGGCAGAGAGTATATACAGATGAACCAGCCCTGGCTGGAGGTTGGGAGTCCCAAGCTGCCCTAACCCCAGGACCCTGAGGTCCTCTCCAGCCTTTCCACCTGTTTGCCAGGTTGGGGTAGAGAAGCCCCTGCCCGGGGAGGATGCTCTGGCACCAAGGATCAGAAGTGCCCTTCGTTGGAAGAAGCCTTTGGAGGGATCTGCCTAGCTCACCATCATCTCCTTCTCCCCAGACTGCTGTCCCACCCAGAGGCAGACCAGTTTCCTTAGACAAAGCTGATTAGTGAAAGCAGATCAGTCATGTCAAACTCTGCAAACCCATGGACTATACAGTCCCTGGAGTTCTCCAGGCCACAATACTGGAGTGAGTAGCCTTTCCCCTTCTCCAGGGGACCTTCCCAACCCAAGGATTGAACCTGGGTCTCCTGCATTACAGACAGATTCTTTACCAGCTGAGCCACCAGGGAAGCCCAAGAATACTGGAGTGGGAAGCCTAAACCATCTCCAGCGGATCTTCCCAACCCAGGAATTGAACCAGCGTCTCCTTCATTGCAGGTGGATTCTTTACCATCTGAGCTACCAGGGCAGCTGATTAGACTATAGACCATTTGGCGGTCCCAAATGGTCCAGTCTCAGCCCAGAATCACGTTTGAAGTCACAAGATACAGCCATCCAACAGGATATTAAGAATTTCAGCCTGTACATGGATTTCAAGAACATTAAAGGGATCCAGGTCAGAACTCACAGCACCAGCTTCTCCCCAGCCCCTCTGTGCTCCCCAGTCTCACACCTGCACCTGCTGTACAGCCTTTCACAGGTCCAGTCTCCACGATCCCCTCTCTGTTTTCCTTTCCTTCTTCTCCCTTCCTCCCAGTTCCTTATCATTTGCATCATCTCAGCCTCTCGTCTCTCCTTCCATCTCTCTGTTCCTGCCTTCTATATCCATTCTTCTGACTCTTTAGGACTCAAGATCTGGAAACAGGCTGGCAAACAGTGGATGGAGGGTGGGGGCAGGGGGTGGGAATGCACTTCACATTAGCACATTGATACATACTATCCCCAGCATGCGCACTTCCTCCTGTTAGGGCCTGACACTTCCTTCTATTACTCTGTGATTCCTGCTACAGTTCTCACATGTGATTTGCATAGTATTACTGTATTTCTCCTCAGGACTCACCACAAGCCATATTACCCATCTTTTCCCACCCTTTGTCAGCCTTTTACAGTTTACAGATCGCTTTTACATTCACTGTTTCCCTTGAACTTCATGATAACCCTATGGGGATGCTGCTTGTATTGTTCCCGTTTTACAGAGGGAAAACTAAAATTCACAGATGCCAAGTCACCTGCCCAAGGTGCCACCAGCAGGATTTGAACTCAGATCTTCCTGAGTCCAGGGCAGAGCTCGTCAACACTGCTCTCCACTGTCTTTAAACTAAATCCTCTGACAGCTGATGCTAAGGCCATTTTAATTTTGATACACATGTGCACAATCACATCCACCCCCATGGAAACACATCCAGGTTTACACACATATACTCCCACATGCAGAATGACCTGCAGACACCCATCAGTGGATATATACACAGAACCCCACCAGGAGGACATGCACTCACGTACAAGTACTCACACGCAGACGTACAGTCTCCAAAACACAGGCGCATGGTGGAGCTAGTGGTGAAGAACCTGCCTGCCAGTGCAGAAGGCATGAGACACGGGTTCATTCCCTGGGTCAGGAAGATCCCCTGGAGAAGGAAATGGCAACCCACTCCAGTATTCTTGCCTGGAGAATCCCATTGACAGAGGAACCTGGTGGGCTACAGTCCACAGGGTTGCAAAAAATAGGACATGACTGAAGTGACTTTGCACACACACGCTTGCACTGCTAGAAAGCTTCATTAACATGGACAAGAGTGGGGCCAACCCCACAGCTCCTCCTGTGGTCCTGCACAGCCCTTGGTCACCCGCAGGCCCCCCAGTGCCACGGCCTTCTCTGCCTGAGTTCCTCTCCCCCCAACTCCTCCTGCACATTCTTAGCGCCCTTTCCTGAACTCAGCTCTGCCACCAGGCTCTGCTGGGACCTTGTTATTTTTACAGCTGCAGGGAGCGAACTCTTTGAGAGAAGGGAAGTCTTTGCTAAGAGGGCAGATGCCTAAGGCTCTGAGTCACTGCAGGCCCAGCCCCGGGGGGCAAAATCCCCTCCCTCTGCCCACCCCCGGCTTAGCTAGATGGTGTCTGTGGTCAGCCTGGGCCAGCTCCAGTGTCTGCCAGAGGGACTGTCCCTGGCGAGCTGGCTCAGTGCCACTACCAACTCTCCCCTCGGGATGGGGGGCACCCTGGATTGGCTCTGGGCCTGGAAAGGTCCCTAGACTAGCAGTCAGGGGAAGGGGACTCTGTGTTAGTGAGGATGGAACAGATCCCTGGGAGTCTCCCCAATTCACTTCCCCTTGCAGGGCAGAGAGCTTCGGGCTATGCCCATTGGTGTGCATCAAGGAAACTTCAGGATGGTTCTAGGACCAAGGGGCCCGCCCAGGACCCTGGAGGGGGGACAAGCTACTTCTAGGTGGGGGTCTTTACAAGAGGGAAGGAGAGAGTGGGGGAGGAGAGGGAGAGATTTGGGGTTTGGGGACAGGAGGAGGAAAGTAGAGTATGTCTTATCACGGAGGGAGTCTCCTGCTAGACGCAGAGACCAGGGAAGACCATCTCCTGAAGATACTTGCATCTGGCACCCGCCTCCATGACTCCTCATCCATCCACCTGCTGAGACAGTGGGACTCTTTGGATTCCTATTGCTGACTTCCATTCCCCTCTGGGCAGTCAGTTCAGCCAAAGGGATATCCTTCCTGCCGGCCCGACATCTGGCTGGAAAGACCCTTCTAGGGTCCCTCCCTTGCTTCCCCACCTCTGAGACCCACACCCAGCCTCCTGAGCCCGAGGGCCTCTGCCAAGAGTTGTCTACAAAGTTGGGACACCCCTGAGTCCCTGGCTGTCAAGGAGCAGCTCCCGGAACAGCCCAGGGGCACCTTTTCTGGCACAGGGTCTGGAGAGGTCTCTGAGGGCTCCCCCAACATACCCACCCTCTTTCCGCTGAAAAGAAGGAATGTTGTTGATTTCAGTGTAAAGACCTCATTATTTTGCTTTCCAGACCAGAAAGCCCCACACGTGGAGTTAATTCCCCATTCTGACATAGGGCTAGTGCCAGCCAGAATTGGGAATTTTGCTGAATACCCACTGGGCACCACTGTTTCCATCACAGGGTTAATTAGTCCCCATGAGCATCAGCCAAGGGAGGCTGCTTGGGCTGGGAGTCCAGAGCTCCAGATGCTGAATGTACATCTGCCAGGGACTATCTGGGTGAGCTTCGTTAGACAAGCCCCTTTTGTTCTCTGGGCTTCATTTTTCCCATCTGCAAAACGCGCAGGTAAACCTGGAACCCAGAGTCTTTTCCAACTGACTGGAACTTTCCATGACATTCTGTGATGCTGACATTCTGTAACAGCCTACCACGGTCTAGGAGATCCAGGATGACGTTCTAAGTCATTCCATGACATTTACAGCCATCTACAGCATTCTGTGATGACATTGGAAGGTGGTCCTTGACATCCAATGACATTTACAACCATCTACAGCATTCTGTGACATCTTCTGACATTTACAACAGTTTATGACATTTACAAGAATTCACGATATCCTGTGACATTCTTTGACATTCCAGAGCATTTTACGACATTCCTTGACATTCAACAGCACTCTGCAGCATTCTCACCACGATATTCTGTGGCATTATGTGACATCTTAAATTTATATCATGTAGGTTTGTCTCTCTTCCAAGGGGCCTCCCTGACATAGCCAGAGAGGCCACATCTCCCCTCAAGACCCTCCTCCAATTCTCCTCCTGCCCAAGATGCAGGACCCCTCTGTGGTCAGAAGTTCATGAACTGGAGCCTCTAGAGCCAACAGCCATTCCAGGATCCTTATCTGTGCTTTGGGGGGCAGGGAATAATCTCTCCCACAATAGTCATCTCCTCAGGGTGTTTTACTCTTAAAGAAATCTTCCCCCCTTCTTCCCACCCCTGCCACTAGAATATTCCAATTAATGGCCCCTTCCTGTAGGATAAGAGAGTCCCTTTGGCATAGTATTAAGCTTAAACATATAACACCAAGTATTTTGAAAACTTTGACCTCTGGGAATGGCAATTTTATACAGTTTAACCTAATGGAACAGAAAGAATGTGGATTTGGGAATCAGGCAGCTCCAGGGACAAATATGAGTGCTGCTATTTCTTAGCTGTGAAACTTCAGGCAACCTCACCAGACCTCACTTTCCTCATTCATAAATGGAGATAACTCCTTATTCAAAGGGGTGGTAGAGGATTCAACCAAATAATTCAGGTACAGATCCAGGCAAAGATCTAGAACAGAATAAGAAGTCCTTGAAAATGTTCTTTCCCCTTTTATCCTTCCCCTAGAACAACAGTGGGACTTCCCAGGTGGCTCAGTGGTAAAGAATCCACCTGCCAATGCAGGACACGAGGGTTTGATCCCTAGGTTGAGAAGATTCCCTGGAGAAGGAAATGGCAACCCACTCCAGTATTCTTGCCTGGAAAATTCCATGGACAGAGGAGCCTGGCAGGCTATAGTCCACAGAGTCACCAGAGAGTTGGACACGACTTACAATTAAAGAACAACAGAACAACAGTGAAACAGCTCGTGCATAAGATAGCACAAGCTGAAAAAGAGAGCCCAGGTTTGGGTCTTGGTCCAGTTACCTCCTCACTGTGTATTCCTGAGGTCTATTCTGTGGACCTTAGTTTTCCCGTCTGTAAAATGGAGCGGGAGACACTCAGATCAACTTGAGGACCTTCTGGCTCTGACGGTCTGGGCTTCTCTGGCTGGAAGGGAGGGTACAGAACAGGGAATCCTGAAGTCTGGTGGGGTAAGCCTGGGGCAGCAATGGGTCACCATAATCTGTGAGGGCAGGACATTGCAATGCGGGAGAAGCAGGTCAGACCTGAACAGTGCTTCTTTCTAACCATTGCAAGATGACAGTCTTGGTTGTAATGCTGTTCATCCACAGCGTTTTAGGAGGATGGCCCCGAGATCTCTGGCTGAGTAGGTGGACAGATACCCCATTCGGCGAGGGGTACCATCTCCAGCCCTCCAGGCTAAGTGGTGGTGGAAAGGACTCAAGGCTGGTGTGGAAACGTTAAGAGACTGCGCCCCCTGGTGGCCAGGGGCTGTCATTGCAATATAGGGCTCCCAGCCCGGGAGGTGACACCCGCTGATGGGGACTTGGTCTTAGAGGGCAAATTTCTTTGCAAGAGGAAGCGCCCTGGGGGCAAGTCTTGGAAAGAGGGTGACCCAAGCTGGGTCAAGCCCGTAGGGCGGAAGGCTATTAAGGACCCTTTAGTAACCTCTTCAACAAAGTTTCCTAATCACCTACTGTGTGTCAGGCAGCGTCTTGGGCTCTCCAGCCGTGTTGTAGATGAGGCCCTTGCTCTGCGAGGAGCTCACAACTCAGCCTGCTGAGAACCTATTTATGTGTCCTGGACTCCTCACAACACTCCCGGGAGGTGAGAATGATCGTTCCCATTTTACAGGTGAGGAACTTGAGGCCCAAAGCCACACAGCTCTAAGGGTTCAGAGCTGGGATGCTTTCTTAACTGGATGACCCCCAAACTGCCCATCACATGATGTCTGTGTAGCAGCAAGAGCACAGGCGCTGTCAGGCACAAGAGCCCCTCATCCCAGGCAGCCTCCTCAGGGAAACGGGGCCTGTGAGGTGCCCCGTGGGTTCAACCAGGGAAGGAGCGCCCCCATGCCCACGCGCTGTGCCCCATGGGACCTCCTCGCACAAGCAGGGGAGCGCTCGCCCACAAGCAGGCACCCGGGAGCCCGGGCATTGTTCCCATTGTCTCGGGCCTCCCTTTGTCTCAGGAACATCCGGGGCTGGCTCCTCCCCTGGCGGAGATGGGGGCCAGCTGCCTGGAGAGCCCCGTACTGCTGCTGCCGCTCATTAGAGCCCTCACAAACGCCTCTCTCACGGGACTCCCCACCCCAGGGTCTGAGGGAGTTTGACACGAATCTAAAAATAGCTGCTGTTTTGTTCCTTTGTGGGAGGGGAGGGGCTGGCAGAGGGGCTCCAGCTCCCCTTAATGACCTGCCCACAAAGAACAAAGCCTTTTCTCTGCATTCGCTCTCGCTTCCGCAGAGGCCTCCTCAGCTCACTGAGATGGAGCCTGAATGGTGGTCCTGCTGATGGAGGCAGCGCCTGGGTCCAGGCCTCCAAGCCGGGAGGACCCAGGCCCCAGGCTGGCCGGCGGCCGCGCCCAGGGTGTAGTGCGTCCTGTGGGCGGGGCTCCGCCGGGGGAGGGGCCCGCCCGTGTCCTGTGACATTGTGTGTGATGTCATACCACATGGCGCCGTGGACGGAGTGTGGTAGTCGCTTGGTCCTGTCCGACCGTTGGCGACCTCGTGGACTGTAGCCCGCCAGGTTCCTCTGTCCATGGAATACTCCAGCAAGAATGCTGGAGTGGGTTGCCATTCCCTTCTCCAGCGCATCTTCTCCACCCAGAGATTGAACCCAGGTCTCCCGCATTGCAGGCAGATTCTTAACCGTCTGAGCTATCAGGGAAGCCCCAAATGGATGGAGTCTGGGACCGCAAATGGCTGTTTGTGGCTGATTTGTGGGCAGGTGACTCTGGGCTTATGCGTCACTGAGCCTGGCTGTGCACAGATGACACCATAAATGAGTGAACCTCGCTACACACAATTGGTATGTGTTGGTTTGACATGGGGCGATGGGGCAGACTCTGCAGGTGACACTGGAGGTGGGGCTAACTGTGCAGTGACATCATTAAGTGGCACTGGGGGAAAAAAGGCCATCAGAGGTAAGCAGAGCACACTCCTGCTGTGTCCAGGGGAGGGAGGGAAGAGTGGGACTTGGGGAGTGGTCAGGAGGATCCTGGCTTCATCCTAATGTTTGGGCCAGTTGCTCAAAGGGAGAACATATTTATATATTGCTGTCAAATTTTAAAAAGATTTCAAGCCCTAGTGGTCCAGTGGCTAAGACTCCACACTCCCATAGCAGGGGGCCTGGGTTCAATCCCTGGTCAGGGAATTAGATCCCACAGGCTAAAGATCCCACATGCTGCAACCAAGACCCGGCACAGCCAACTAAATAAATAAAAATTTTAAAAAAGATTTATCCAGATGTGACAAAAAGCTATTTGTTGTTAATCTAGGCCGTGTGATTATGAGTGATTATTGTACTACTCTTTGGGTTTTTCTGAATTTTTAACCTCTCAGAAAAATCATCAAAAGCAGTGCATGCTCATGATGGAGTTTGTTATACATGAAAGTTAACAGCAACTTCACTTCTATACGTACACTGTCCTACATGCTGCACGTGGATACCACAACCCTAGGAAGGGAGCACTCTCAGCACCCTCCCATTATACGGATGGGAAAAGTGAGGCTCAGAAGCCCTCAGGCAAGTCCGCAGTTCTCACCTCATCTTCCACACAATGTGGGATTTTGGGAAAACTCAAAATCTCCCTCTGCTGGATAACCCTGCCACTAAAAGAATGGAACCTGTGTCCCGTGTATTAGTCACCTGTGCTGCATTAAAATACCATCCCCAGATGCAATGACTTAAAATAACAGTCATCATCATTTAGTACCTCTCATGATTTCTCTGAGGGGTGGCTTTGGCTGAATGATTCCTGAGATTCCAGTAAGATGCTGGAGGGCTGCAGAATGTTGACTGGGACTGAGGATCCACTTCCAGGTTGGCTTGCTCACATTTCTAACAAGCCAGTGAGGGCTATGCTGTCTGGGTGGGCAGCTGGAGCTTCCTCACCACATGGTGCCTGGGATCAAGGGTGAGCTTCCCAGGAGAGCCAGGCAGAAGCTGTATCAGCTCCTGTGACCTGGTCTTGAAGTCCAAGCATCACATGACATCACTTCCACAGAATTCTATTGGCCATGGGGGTCAGGTCTGATTCAGTGTAGGGGTGAATTGTCAGGGACTATGAGGGGGCTGCCATTTTTATCCTACTTACAAGCTAAGAAGTTAGGCTTCTTAGATGCCCTCACTTCTTGGATGCCGACAGAAGACATGTGGCTCCAGGGTCAGACACGGAGGACAGTTTACTACTCACAATGACAGCAACAGCCAGAGAATCAGCTTTTTTTTTTTCCACCCAGTGCCCAGTTCCCACAGATCAGCATAAAGAGAGCTAGAAGTCATCTGCTCGCTCAGTGGGCTTTATTAGAGGAGAGAGCCCTGAGCTGAGGGAAACCACAGCTTCTATAATGGGCAGGAGCATGCCTGCCCTTTGCCACAGAGGGAGACATACTTTCTCTGTCTGTCTTCCGAGGAAGTTTGCCCCACACACATCCTTGATGAGAGCCCAGAACAAACGACAGTCATGCCTTGCTCACAAGCCCTACCAAAATGCAAGAGCTCTGTCTTAGTCAGCTTGGGCCGCCAGAACACAGTTCCATGGACTGAGAGGCTTAAACAACAGAAATCTGGTTTTCACAGTTGCAGAGACCAGAGAGTCCACGGTCAAGATGCCGGCCAATTTGTCTCCTTGTGAGAGATCTCTTCTTGGTTTGTAGATTGCCGCTTCTTACTGTGTCCTCACATGGCAGAGAGAGAGACTGAGAAACTCTCTTAGGAGAGAGCTCTATAAAGCCACCAGTCCTGTGGGATTAGGATCCCACCCTTACGACTTTATTTAACCTTAATCACCTCCACAAGGGCTTACCTGGTGGCTCAGAGGTAAAGAATCTTCCTACACGAGTTCAATCCCTGGTCTGGGAAGATCCCCTGGAGAAGGGAATGGCTACCGGCTCCAGTATTCCTGCCTGGGAAATCCCATGGACAGAGTCTACAGTCCACAGGGTCGCAAAGAGTAGGGCATGACTTAGCTACTAAAAAACAATGACACCTCCAAAGTCCTGTCTCCAAATACAGTCACATTGAGGGTTAGGGTGCTAACATATGGATTTTGAAGACACACAATTCAGTCCGTAGCAAACTCCAGCAGAACTGGTCCCAATAAGGACTAGCCAAGAAGGTGACCACGAGGGTCATCTCGGAAGCCGGGCACCACAGCCCAGGTTTTGTGGTGGTGTCCTCAGACGATCTCTTCCTAAGGTGAAACTGGGGAGTGGAGGCCATGGCCTCTTTATCATTAATGATAACAGCCCTTCACTATGGGCTTCCCTGATGGCGCAGATGGTGAAGAATCTGCCTGTAATACGGGAGCCCTGGGTGCGATCCCTGGGTGCGATCCCTGGGTAGGGAAGATACTCTGGGGAAGGGAATGGCTAGCCACTTCAGTATTCTAACCTGGAGAATTCCATGGGCAGAGGAGCCTAGCAGGTACCCACAGGGATGCAAAGAGTTGGACATGACTGAGCAACTAACACTTTCACTTTCCCTTCACTAAACGCCCTTAACCAGCTGCCATCCCTAAGCCAAGGCTCAAAGGGTAGGAACTGGGGCCCTCCTGTCTCCCCCTCTCACTGCCTTCCCCACCCTTCTCTCCCCACTCCATCTTTGGAGTAGGCTTTCCCCAAAGTCACATCTTTCCTCCCAAGGCTAACCACATGGCCAAATTTTTAATTGATAAATAGGAACTCTACGAAGTTGACTGTTGTCTAGCTACAAAATCCTATTTTTGAATGTCTGAAGCTGAATTTGCCATTCTCTTTTTCCTTCTTCTAGATGGTCCCAATTCCCCCCAGATTAATGGACGTTCCCTGACCAACTATTGCAAAGATCAAAAATTTGTTTAAAGCACATTAACAATTTTCACACTATTAAGTCTTTTTACACACCAAATTGTTCAGAAGCACACGGAGAACTGTCTAACATGCATTGTTGTAAATTTTGCTTTTCATAATAAAAAACATATTCAAGGGACTTTCCTGGTACTCCAGTGGTTGCCAGTGCAAGGGATGCGGTTTTGATCTGGGGTCAGGGAACTAAGATGCCACATGCCTTGGGGCAAGTAAGCCCATGTGCCACAACTACTGAGCCTGCGCACCACAGCCTACGCTCGGCAGCTAGAGAGAAGCCCACGCGCCATAACAAAGAGCCTGCAAGCTACAACGAAAGATTCCACGTGCCACACAGCCCAACAAATAAATATTTTGAAAACACATGTAGGAATAAACTACTTAAAAAAAAATATTCAAGGACTTCCCTGGTGGTACAGTGGCTAAGAATCTGCCTGCCTACGCTGGGCACATGGGTATGATCCTTGGTCTGGAAAGATTCCACATGCTGCAGGGCAGCTAAAGCCCACGAGCTGAAACCACTGATGCCCATACACTTAGAGCCGTGCTCTGCAACAAGAGAAGCCGCTGCAATCAGAGGCCCGTGCACCACAACCAAGAGTTGTCCCCAACTCGCCATAATAACAACAAAGCTGGCGCATAACAACGAAGACCCAGCACAACCAAAAGCCCACAAAGTAAAATTATAAATAAATAAATATTCGAGATCCTGTCAGTAATGTAGATCTACTTCATTCTTTTTTGATAGTGCTATAGTATTCCAGAGTTATAGACATACCACAATGTATTCAATCCTGATTCTCCTGAAGGTCATTTAAGTTGTCTCTAATATTTTTGCCTTATTGGCAATGCAGGGAGTAACCTTATTTTTGCATGCATATGCTAGTAATTTTGTAGGATAAATTTTTACAGGGGAATTGCTGGCACATAGAATACATGCTCCCATCATTTCATGACGAAATAGGGCAAATGTGGAAACAGTGACAGATTTTATTTTCTCAGGCTCCAGAATCACTGTGGATGGTGACTGCAGCCATGAAATTAAGAAACGCTTGCTCCTTGGGAGAAAAACTCTGACAAACCTAGACAGAGACATTACTTTGCCAACAAAGATTTGTACAGTCAAAGCTATGTTTTTTCCAGTAGTCATGTATGGATATGAGAGTTGGACCATAAAGACGGCTGAGCACCAGACAGTTGATACCTTTGAATTGTGGTACTGGAGAAGACTATTGAAAATCCCTTGGGCAGCAAGATCAAACCAGTCAATGTCAATCCTAAAGGAAATCAGTCCAGAATATTCACTGGAAGGGCTGATGCTGAAGCTGAAGCTCCAGTACTTTGGCCACCTGATGTGAAGAACTGACTCATTGGAAAAGACCCTGATGCTGGGAAAGATTGAAGGCAAAAGAAGAAGGGGGAAGCCGAGGATGAGATGGTTAGATAGCATCACTGACTCAGTGGACATAAATCAGAGCAAACTCTGGGAGACAGTAAAGTATAGGGAAGCCTGACATGCTGCAGTCCATGGAGTCACCGAGAATCAGATGTGACTTAACAACAGAACAACAACAGAATACACATATTTATTTTTGATAAATATTACTAAATTTCTCCCTAAATTAATTAGAATTAATGGTGTGATCATTCACCTAGAACCAGACATCCTGGAATGTGAAATCAAGTGGGCCTTAGAAAGCATCACTACGAACAAAGCTAGTGGAGATGATGGAATTCCAGTGGAGCTATTTCAAATCCTAAAAGATGATGCTGTGAAAGTGCTGCACTCAATATGCCAGCAAATTTGGAAAACTCAGCAGTGGCCACAGGACTGGAAAAGGTCAGTTTTTATTCCAATCCCAAAGAAAGGCAATGCCAAAGAACGCTCAAACTACCGCACAATTGCACTCATCTCACATGCTAGTAAAGTAATGCTCAAAATTCTCCAAGCCAGGCTTCAGCAATACGTGAACCATGAACTTCCAGATGTTCAAGCTGGTTTTAGAAAAGGTAGAGGAACCAGACTTCAAATTGCCAACACCTGTTGGATCATTGAAAAAGCAAGAGAGTTCCAGAAAAACATCTATTTCTGCTTTATTGACTATGCCAAAGCCTTTGACTGTGCAGATCACAATAAACTGTGCAAAATTCTGAAAGAGATGGGAATACCAGACCAACCTGACCTGCCTCTTGAGAAATCTGTATGCAGGTCAGGAAGCAACAGTTAGAACTGGACATGGAACAACAGACTGGTTCCAAATAGGAGAAGGAGTATGTCAAGGCTGTATATTGTCACCCTGCTTATTTAACTTATAAGCAGAGTACATCATGAGAAATGCTGGGCTGTATGAAGCACAAGCTGGAATCAAGATTGCCGCGAGAAATATCAATAACCTCAGATATGCAGATGACACCACCCTTATGGCAGAAAGCGAAGAATTAAAGAGCCTCTTGATGAAAGTGAAAGAGAGTGAAAAAGCTGGCTTACAGCTCAACATTCAGAAAACTAAGATCATGGCATCCGGTCCCATCAGTTCAGTTCAGTTCAGTTCAGTTCAGTCGCTCATGGGGAAACAGTGGAAACAGTGTCAGACTTTATTTTTGGGGGCTCCAAAATCACTGCAGATGGTGACTGTAGCCATGAAATTAAAAGACGCTTACTCCTCGGGAGAAAGTTATGACCAACCTAGACAGCATATTAAAAAGCAGAGACATCACTTTGCCCACAAAGGTCCATCTAGTCAAGGCTATGGTCTTTCCAGTAGTCATGTATGGATGTGAGAGTTGGACTATAAAGAAGGCTGCGCACCAAAGAATTGATACTTTTGAACTGTGGTGTTGGAGAAGACTCTTGAGACTCCTTTGGACTGCAAGGAGATCCAACCAGTCCATCCTAAAGGAAATCAGTCCTGAATATTCACTGGAAGGACTGATGCTGAAGCTGAAACTCCAATACTTTTGGCCACCTGATGTAAAGAACTGACTCATTGGAGAAGACCCTGATGCTGGGAAAGATTGAAGGCTGGAGGAGGAGACAACAGAGGATGAGATGGTTGGAGGTCATCACTGACTCAATGGACATGAGTTTGAGTAAACTCCGGGAGTTGGTGATGGACAGGGAGGCCTGGTGTGCTGCAGTCTATGGGGTCATAAAGAGCTGGACACGACTGAGCAACTGAACTGAACTGAACTGAACTGTAAAATTAATTTATATTTCCTCTAATAGCATGGGGCTTCCCAGGCGGCACAGTGGTAAAGGATCTGCCTTCCAACTCAGGAGACACGGGAGACATGGGTTTGATCCCTGGGTGGGGAAGACCCTCTGGAGAAGGTAACAGCAACCCACTCCAGGATTCTTGCCTGGAAAACTCCATGGACAGAGGAGCCTGGTGGGCTGCAGTCCATGGAGTCAGACACGACTGAGCACACAGACACTAACAGCATGAGTGTGCTCATTTCCCCATACCCACTTCATCACTGAATATCACCAGTGTTTCAGTTTAGTGAGTCTGTTGGGCAAAAAGTGGTTTCCTCACATGTTTTAATTTTCATTGTTACTAATGAGCTCAAGTTTTCTTCATCCACTTACTGACCATTTGTGATATTTCTTTCTGAAATACTTGGCCACGTATCTAGCCCACTTTACTATTGTTATTTTCTTATTTGTTTGTGGGAACTCTCTATATATCGCAGATGTTACTCTTTGTCTACAGTATAAATTACAGATACTTATTCCCAGTTTGTTTGTCTTTTAAATTTCTTTGATTCTTTTTACTGCATAAAATATTTTATTTTTGTAGTGTTCTTTATAACTCCTGGGTTTCCTGTCTTTCTTGCATAAGCCTTTTATGGAGTAAAGATATTAACCCTTTCAGCAAGAATGGGTTCTGCTCTCTGAACATTGTCTGATGTTGCACCTCATTTGAGATCCTAAAACTGCCATTAAAGGAAGTTACCTCCCCCTAGCCTGGAACAGGGAAGGGGGCATCCCAGAAGGTAGTTATAGAAGCAGTGAGGGTCCCCAGTGATCTTTGTTGAACAAAACAAGCTGAACTCCTGGGATCAGGTCCCTTTGGAAGGGCATGGCTTCTTAAGAGGCCCCAAGAGGGAGCCTGGGAGGAGCCACTCTGTGATCCTCAGCTGCCACTGAGGAGGCGACTGCGGCTGCCGCTATCAGGCCTCCTTCCCATTGTGACTGTGTCAGCCCACAGTCATAGCCTCTCACAATCATCCTACTCCAAAACACCAAACACAGCTGACACACACACCCACGGACATATAGAAACACAATAAAAAAATGCACATGTGCATACCCACATAGGCATCTGTGTCATTTGCCCCGATTCACAAATGGTCACGTGGGCGCACAGAAGGATGCCCACGTGTACAAAGCCCGTGCATATTTGTACATGTGCACAAGACACACTGGGGCTTCCCTGGTGGCTCAGAAGGTAAAGAGTCTGCCTGCAGTGTGGGAGACCTGGGTTTGAATCCTGGGTCAGGACGATCCCCTGGGGAAGGAAATGGCAACCCACCCCAGTATTCTTGCCTGGAGAATCCCATGGACGGAGGAGCCTGGTGGGCTACAGTCCACGGGGTCGCAAAGAGTCAAGCTGCTCTGCAGCCTCATTCATACCTACTATTTTCAGTCTTTCCTTCTTTCTCCTCCATTTCACTTGCTTCCCTCACTCCCTCTCTCCCCTTTCCTGCCTTCCTTCCTTTTTTTACCTCCCTTCTCTTTTTAAGCCATTTAATAGCTGCGTAGTGATAACATTTTTGCGTTGAATTTCTGTTTCTGGTGTGCTGCAGTCCATGGAGTCACAAAGAGTCAGACATGACTGAGCAACTGAACAACAGCAACAGCAAGACACACTGATGTGCCTGCAGGTGTATCCAGGCACAGCCCTACCAAGAGAGGTACTGCCCACACGTGATCGCTTGCTCAACGTCTGCGCCTGCTGTCTCAGTCAGGAGCCTAGCAAGAAACACTCAAACCGGGTGGGAAAAATTTAACAAAGGGCCTATTTATAAGAGTGAGGAAAGGATGAAGGGCAAATGAAAAGCCACAGTGACCGCCTGGGAGCTAGCTGTAGCAGGGAACCAGGTCACCAGCCCAGGGCCTGAAGGGTCAGGAAAGGGAGGGACTGTGGGAGTTGGCAAGAGCTGAAGCTTGTCAGGAGACCAACAGGGGACCAACAGACCCAACAGAAACTGTGGTGGTCAGACGGGACCACAGCCACTGTTGATCCACAGGCTGATGGGGAAGGAGCCAACCTGTCCAGACCCCTGCCCTCCTATCTGCTGGCTGGGCCTGATGTTGGCCAAAAGTGAAAAATGAAAGTGAAAGTCGCTCTGTCGTGTACAGTTCTTTGCGACCCCATGGACTATAGAGTCCATGGAATTCTCCAGGCCAGAAAACTGGAGTGGGTACCCTTTCTCCTTCTCCAGGGGATCTTTCCAACCCAGGTCTCCTGCATTGCAGGCGGTTTCTTCACCAGCTGAGCCACAGTTGGCCGAACTCAACTATTAATAGGAGCCAGCCGGAGTCTGGTTGATATGTGCCTGGCTCGGGCTCCTTAGGGGACACAGAGCAGAGTGGAGAGAGGATCTGAAGGGTCAGGCAGCGAATATCACATAGAGCTCTAGATACACACACAGAGAGATGCAAAAGCATAGATATTCACGTGTACACTTCTGCACCTCCACACAGTGTAGGACTATGTGCACACAAGCTCCAACACCCACAGACTCACACACGCCTGCGGAGAAGGCTAAAAGCCACCCCTTCCTTCCGCCTTGCCTGGTCCTGAGGTGAGCCCCGCTCCTTCCCCCTCCCCCTCCCCCTGCACCAAGCTCAGAGCCAGCTCTTTGCTGAGTTCTTTGTTACTCTTGGCAAAGACCAAATCCCAGTGGGACAATGGGCTGGCCAGGCCCGCACAAATCACCCGCTCTCTGGGGGCCTTTCAGAGGCCTGGCCTGCCTGAGTGACAGCTGAATTGGGTCCAGACTGGGCTGAGGAGGCACTCCTGGAGGCAGGCCCTGCAGCCGCAGTACTGGGAGGTCTCCAAGCCCCTGTCTGACTGCCACCCTCCTCAAGCACCCTCCCATTGATGCCCCTGCAGGGGCACCTGGCCCAAGGGAGGGAAGTTGCGGGCCCCCCAACCCCCTTAAAGCCTTACTCCCCACCGACATCTAGCTCACCCCCAAATCCAAATCACACTATGCCCCACTGCTCCAACACCCTAGGTCTCCTTATCTTTGGCCTGGGAGCTGCCAGAGGAACTTTTTTGAAATGTAAATCAAATCATTTTCCTCTTCTGTTTAAGATCCTTCAATGGTTCTCCTCACCCCACTCCAGATAAAGTCTCAATTCAGCCCTATCCTGCACCAGCTGGTCGCTGACCCCATTCTTAGCCCCAGGGCTTACCAGCCGCCCCTGACCCTCTGAGGCTCTCAGTTCTCTAGGTGTGCCAAGCCCTCTCCTTCCCTGGGCCTTTGCACCTGCTATTCTCTCTGCTGAAAAGCCTTCACCTCAGTACTTCATCTACTGACCCCTTCTAAACTAGAGCTTCTCAAACTAACACTGGGATAGAATCAAGCCAGAGTTTTTCCCCACTTTCATCATGGAGAGATGTTTTGGTAAAAACACAATGAAATAAGCTACTAGAAAAAAAAAAACAACAACAAAGAGAGGTATAACTATCTTGAAAAATAGTAGTTTCGCATAAAGTTAAATATTCATTTATGCAATCTCACTCCTGGGTACGTGCCCAAAAGAAGTGAAAACATACATCCATGTAAAACCTATTTGAGAATGTTCACAGCATTTTTATTTCTAATCATCCTAAACTGGAAATAACTTGATGGTGAATGGATAAACTGTGGTACATCTATGCACTGGAACACTACTCAGCAATAGAAAGGGAAGAACTGTCAATACCCACAGTATGGGGAATTTCAGATGCATTATGCTAAGTGAAAGAAGCCAGACTCGAAAGACTGCATTCTGTATGATTCCATTTATACGACGTTAAAGAAAAAACTACAGTGACAGAAAAGAGATCACTGTCTGCCACGGGCTGGGTTGGGCTGGGGGTTGGGGGTCACTGATGACAGAGGAGCGTGAAGGAACTTTTGAATGATGGAAATGTTCCATATATTGATTGTGGCACTGTTTGTCAAAATTCGTAGAACTACACATTCAAAAGGGTGAATTTTACTGTGTAAATTTTACCCCAATAAATCCGACTTTAAAAAATGTAAATACAAATTCCATTTTTCATTGTGGTAAAATCTACATAATGTAAAATCTATCATCTGAACCCCATCATGTAGCATTAAGTATCTTCATATGTACAGCCATGTTGCACAACCGTCATCACCCTCTATCTCTAGAATGCTTTTAAATTTATTTTTAATTGAAGGATAATTGCTTTACAATATTGTGTTGGTTTCTGCTGTACTCTAGAACATTTCCCATCTTGCAAAACTGAAACTCTGTACCCGTTAAACAACAACTCTCCCTTCCCCCTCCCTCCATTTCCCAGTGAGCACCATTCTACTACTTTCTATAAAGTGAAAGTTGTTCAGTCATGTTCGACTGTTTGTGACCCTATGGACTATACAGTCCATGGAATTCTCCAGGACAGAATACTGGAGTGGGTAGCTTTTCCCTTCTCCAGGGGATCTTCCCAACCCAGAGATTGAACCCAGCTCTCCCGCATTGCAGGCAGATTCTTTACCAGCTGAGCCACCAGAGAAGCCCAAGAATACTGGAGTGGGTAGCCTATCTCTTCTCCAGGGGATCTTCCCGACCCAGGAATCAAACTGGGGTCTCCTGCATTGCAGGTGGATGCTTTACCAACTGAGATATCAGGGAAGCCCAATTTTAATTATTCTAGGTACCTCACATAAGCAGAATCAGGCCGTGTTGTCCTTTTGTGCCTGGTTTATTTCACTTAGCATAACATCCTTAAGGTTCATTCATGTTGTAGCCTGTGTCTGAATTTTCTTCCTTATAAGGCTGAATGATATTTCATGCCCACAAAATGATCACATTTTGTTTACCCATTCATCCACTAATGGACATTTCGGTGGTTTCCACCTTTTGGCTATTGTGAATAGTCAAAATGTTAACAACAACAACAACTGGGGTATGACTATAAACTCCGTTTTAAAATGTATTAGATTCAGGCAGCAATCCAAAAGTCTACAAGCAATAAATGCTGGAGAGGGTGTGGAGAAAAGGGAACGCTCTTACACTGTTGGTGGGAATGCAGACTAGTACAGCCACTATGGAGAACAGTGTGGAGAGTCCTTAAAAAGTTGCAAATAGAACTGCCTTATGACCCAGCAATCCCACTGCTGGGCACACACACCGAGGAAACCAGAATTGAAAGAGACATGTGTACCCCAATGTTCATCGCAGCACTGTTTATAATAGCCAGGACATGGAAACAACCTAGATGTCCATCAGCAGATGAATGGATAAGAAAGCTGTGGTACATATACACAATGGAGTATTACTCAGCCATTAAAAAGAATACATTTGAATCAGTTCTAAGGAGGTGGATGAAACTGGAGCCTGTTATACAGAGTGAAGTAAGCCAGAAAGAAAAACACCAATACAGTATACTAACACATATATATGGAATTTAGAAAGATGGTAATGATAACCCTCTATGTGAGACAGCAAAAGAGACACAGATGTATAGAACGGACTTTCAGACTCTGTGGGAGAGGGAGAGGGTGGGATGATTTGGAAGAATGGCATTGAAACATGTATACTATCAGGTAAGAAATGAATCGCCAGTCTATGTTCGATACAGGATACAGGATGCTTGGGGCTGGTGCACGGGGATGATCCAGAGAGATGATATGGGGTAGGAGGTGGGAGGGGGGTTCAGGATTGGGAACTCATGTACACCCGTGGCTGATTCATGTCAATGTGTGGCAAAACCAATACAGTATTGTAAAGCAAAATAAAGTAAAAATAAAAATTACAAAAAAAATAATAAAAATAAATAAATAAATAAATAAAATGTATTAGATTCAACAGACCTGAACACTTACTCTTAATTTCATTATCCATCCCCCTAGTCTGCCTTTCAAGTAGCAAAGCCGCCTAGTCCCTGGACTGGCTGGACCCTACCTTCCATGAGCCCCCAGTCATCCCCCACAATTCCTTGGATGCGTCATACCTGCTGGGATGGTCTGTTGGGGATCGGAACTTCCTGAGGAAAGACTAGGTCTGAGTCTCCTCAATCTGCAGTGACCAGGGTTGGGTTTGGGTCCAAGCAAAAGGCTCAGAGAAACTGCTGCCAAGTGCAATCCTCCTATTTCTCGGGGCCAATGTGGGAGCAGGGCTTGAACCCACATCCGTCTGACTTCAGATCCGTGCTCTTTGTTGTAAGGTACATGCAGTGACAATGGCCCTGAATTGGAGGCAGGGTTCAAGGCCCACCCTTCTCTAGCTGTCATGCTCAGGACTCTTTCTGCTTGCAAGAACTTCTGCTCCCTGCCAAAGTCAAGATGGAATCACTCAGTTAGGAGGTACTAGTTGTCAATGGCACCCCACTCCAGTACTCTTGCCTGGAAAATCCCACGGATGGAGGAGCCTGGTGGGCTGCAGTCCACGGGGTTGCTAAGAGGTGGACACGACTAAGCGACTTCACTTTCACTTTTCACTTCCATGCATTGGAGAAGGAAATGGCAACCCACTCTAGTGTTCTTGTCTGGAGAATCCCAGGGACAGGGGAGCCTGGTGGGCTGCCATCTCTGGGGTCGCACAGAGTCGGACACGACTGAAGTGACTTGGCAATTGTTGCCTGCTAGTTGTGTTGGCTCCTGAGCTGCGGACAGGGCTACACAGGTGAGCCATGGACAGTCATGGACATTAGTACGTATGTACGGGGCTTCCCTGGTGGCTCAGTGGTAAAAAATCCCCTTGCTGGTGCAGGAGACCCCTGGAGGGGGTTTGACCCCTGCAAGTTTGACCCCTGGGTTGGGAAGATCCCCTGGAGAAGGAAATGGCAACCCACTCCAGTATTCTTGCCTGGAGAATCCCATGGACAGAGGAGCCTGGCAGGCTAGAGGCCATGGGGTCACAAAAGAGTCAGACACGATGCAGTGGCTAAACAACAACACAACAATATGCATGTACACGTGTGTGCATACGTGTTACCGGGGCATGGGGGCTTGATATGTGTGTGAGTTCCAGAGAACTCAGATTTTTATTTTTTGAAATAACAATCATCTCTTTTCAAAGACTAAGGGTCAGGGAAGGAGGTTTTAAGATGTGTTAGGAGCATAAATCTCAGGACTTTCAAGGTGGCTCAGTGGTAAAGAACCTGCCTGCATTGAGGCAGACAGACAAGACGCAGGCTCAATCCTTGGGTTCGGAAGATCCCCTCGTAAAGAAAATGAAAACCCACTCCAGTATTCTTGCTGGGAAAATCCCATGGACAGAGGAGCCAAGTGGGCTCCAATCCTTAGGGTCACAAAGAGTCGGACACAACTGAATTGACAGAGAACACGTGCTCAAGAACATAAATCTCATTCCTAGTGGCTGCCCTGGCACCTGAGCTTCCAGGGAATCATAGAGAGTTTATTTAAAAGGTGAAATATAGGCACATACCCACACATACATATGTGTTTACACATAAACACAGGATAATGTATGCCTAAACCCAGACTGACCCATAAACACATGCATAAATTCATAGACACATAAGAGATATATACATAAATTCAGACAACCACATATAATACGAAGGTTAATTGCCAATATTTATTAAGTGTTTCCAGTTAACAAAGCAGTGTGCTAAGTAATTAACATAAACTGCTTTACAGAATCCCTTTGCAAAAATCAGGATGCGCATGGTAATTTTCACCCCCATTTTACAGATGAGGAAAACAAGGCTCAGAGAAGCGAAGTGACTTGCTTGAGGTCACAGAGCTCAGAAGTGGCTGAACTGGGAATTGAATCCCAGTGGGTAAAAGTCCGAAGCCACATGCACAATCACTAGGCTATTTGCTAACACACAGTTGCATATGTCACATACCCACGAGTTCACACACAGACTACAGGTGTTGACACACTGGTGCACACATATGCGAATGGACCCCCACATACGGCACGCTTGTGTACAAAGATACATACAGACACACAAACACATAGTCGGTTCCCAGCAGACTTACAGTCACACATTTTAATGTTGGCCACATCCAAGGTCACACACCAAGTGTACTGACTTGAGTTTGTGCAGAGCTAAGTCCAGACTTAGACCTGGGTCCTGGCATAGACTTCCTCCCTGCCTGCCCTGGCCCCTCTTGCAGGTAAGAGCCTGGGGGTTGGGCGTGCTGCGCCAAGCCCTGCCAGCTGGTGGCCCGGATCCTCTGAGGACCGGCTGCTACCTCCCACTCCAACCTGCCCAGTAAGCAGAGCCACCCTCAGGGCCAGCTTCACAAAGCGCCACACCTGGGCCCCTCCCAGGAGAGGCTGAGCTCAGGAAACCTTGCAGGTGGCCGCCACAGTGGTGCGCCACAGCCCCAGCCCACACCTGCTGCTTGCTGCTCCCTCTCCAGCAATAGGTGTTGATTATGGAGTTAGTGACCCTCGCCTCTCCTGCCTCATTTTCCATTCAGCCCCCAAGTCACCCCACAGCCCAGTGCACATGCACCCTGGGAGCACAGAGCAGTGATACTTGCCCAGGCAGGGAGTCAAGGAAAGCTCCCTCAGGGAAGTGGTGTCTAAGCTGAAGTCTTTACCTGAAGGTGCAGCAGGAACTAGCTGGTGAATCAGAGTGGAGGAGAGCTTCAGCCAGAGGGCGGCGTTGGCAATGTCCCAGAAGTGAGAGAAAATAACACCTTTGGGGACTTACAATTGATTCATCATGACTGAACAGGAACAAAAAGGAATGCAGAGTGATCAAAAGCCTGGGTTAGGGGGTGCTTTGGGGGTGAGCTCAGAATTGCAAAGGCCTTGGACAGCTTCCAGAGTGGCCACTAATTTAAGCCTCCCTTCTGTGGCTGCTAGACCACTGATGCTCTCAGACCCAGATTACTGGCTCACTGTCCTGGGATCACCTGGTGGCCCAGGGCTTGCCCAGGCAACCCACTGACCATGTCTCACCCTCGCAAGCCAGGCTAGTGACACTTCTGGATGGATATTACTATTCCCTCTTTACAAGTGAGGAAAACTTCTCTTGCAGAGGCATCTTTTTAGGATAAGAATGATCTGTCTAGAGGTGACCATGAGGAGGATTCCTCTGGGTGTGGCCTGGGAGAACTGTGCTTGGATCTGGGAGGAAGGGGAGAGAATTTGTGGGGCTGGGAGGCCTGGGAACAGATGCTCAAAGACTGAAGCTGGATTGCCTCTGGTGGGAGTGGCTCTCTGGTCTTTGGAGTAACCTCTAAGGTACTCCTTTAGCATGAGCCACTCCTAGCTTCAGCCCCCTTCTTGACAGTCCAGAGACCACCACCCCCATGCCCATGTAGACAGCCCCAAATAAATCTTTCTTCCTAGAAAGTACCATTAATTTGTATGGTTCCCATGTAATCTCCCTATAAGGTGGGTTGATGGCTGCAACAGTGGTGACTCCACCCCTAATAAAACAGACCCTTAAGCCCTCTCGGTCCCAGCCTCCATCTCAGGCCTTCTCCTGAGCTCTAGGTCCTTGGCCTTCAGAGAGTCCTTGGCCACTCCCTGGCCATGGGAGGGTGAGTGCAGAACTAGGAGTTACACAGGCCAGAGTTTTCATCCTGATTCTGCCCCCAGAGTCAGCTCTGTGACCTCAGACAAGTCCCCCACCCCTGGACCTCAGTTTCATCACCTGTTAAATGGGATGATTGTAACTGTCTCACGGTAGTCTATTACAAGATTGTGGTGGTGGTTTAGTCACCAAGTTGTGTCCAACTCTTGTGACCCCATGACTAGCCCACCAGGCTCCCCTGTCCATGGAATTCTCCAGGCAAGAATACTGGAGTGGGTTGCCATTTACTTCTCCAGGGGATCTTTCCGACCCAGGGATCAAATCCCCATCTTCTGCATTGCAGGCAGATTCTTTACTGACTGAGCCACAAGGGATACAAGATTGCGGTGAAGATTTTATGATAAAATGTATGGAAATGGCCAAGTACCATGCCCAGGTCTTCGTATAGGCTTTTAAAAAAATGGATGGTGGTGTTTTGGGGGGCTCCACATTTTCTGTGTCAAAGAATCTAAATTTGTAGCTCAGAATTCAAAGTCCTTCTAAAGAGCTCAGCCCAGCCCTTCAGCCTTATTTTCCCATGGAAAGCGGTAGGGCTCAGAATTGGGGCTCAGGGAGCAGGAGGTGCTGGGTGTCAGTTGGGCAGCACCCCCTGGGGGAGAGGGGATGAGACTGCTGATGCAGTGTTATAACCTCTGCTAATGTGAAAGGGTTCTGAAATGGGAAACCTGAGCCTGTGGTGAAGATCTCTGTGCCTTCATCTCAGGTGGCCTGCATGACACCTCGTCCCCTTTATCAGCCAGGGCTGCCACTGTCTTCCGCTGATCAAAGTTTTGGGCATGGTTGAAAGACGGGTGCATGGCTGAGAGTGCATAAGATACTTCATTTCCCAGGGGTTCTGCTCCCAGTACCAAAAGACTCACAAATCAGGCCCTCACTAGCCTGGGCCCAAGATCACTTGTTTTTGATGATTGCCCTAGAGAGATTTGAGGTAGAGTCCCCACTCTGATCAGAATGGGGGGTGGGGGTCTTAAGGGTGGGAGATAGCAGGGAAGAGGGACTAAATCAATAGCCAGATATTTGTAGGTTCGAATCCCAGCTCTATTATTTACTGTGAGTATGTGGACAAGATGCTCTCTTTCATTGATCTTCAATATTTGCATCTGTAAAATAGGAGAAATGACATCTACATTAAAGGCCCATTGGACATGTTACATGAGATGCCATTTGTACAGCATTGGAATGGTGCCTGGCACATAGCCGACTTGATAAATGTCCTCTTCTCCCAGCTGTTAGCACTAGTACCCAGGACAGCTCCCCATCCATGCCTGCTTGGCTGCTGTCCACGGTGCTGATAAAAGATTGCCGTCTCTTCCATTCTCTCCCCCTTGCTCCTCATTCGTTGACCTCTAACATTCTCACAGGTCTTCGAGATCAAAGGGAGTGTTTTCATGACTTTCTCTCCAACCATTATCACTGTGTTCAAAATACAGTTGTGGAATGAAAGCTATCTTTCCCACGGTGAGCAGATGTGGGTGTTCTTCCTCCTGTACATTCCACTGAATGTCTGTTGGGTTGGGTCCAAGAGCTCCAGCTTAATAAGTAAAATAAAAACAAGAACAAAGCACAATAATGTTTGTTGACCACGGCTTGTTAACCAAGACTTCTCATTACTCCAATCTCTTAAACCACTGTCCAGAAACTCAAACATTTTCAACACCACTTAATAATTCTTGCCTCCTCTTCTTCCTTTCCAATTCCAGTAATCTGTAGGAAAAAGTGCCAAGACTCCAGAATCTCTGTTAGTGCCCATTTCTCCATTCAGGGATGTGGTCAAAGCCACGATGATTCTTAGCACATCTTCCAGCAAGACGAGTCAGGTACAGGCAAAGAAAGAAGAGAGCATAGGATTTGGAGTAAGCCAGACCTGGGTTTGAATCCCAGTTCTGTAACTCACTAGCTCCCTGCCTTGGTAACTTCTCTGAGCCTGTTTTCTCACCTGTAAAGTGAAGTTAGTAACTGCACCTCTTTTGTATGGTTATTGAGTGAATCAGATGATATGTTTTTTCTAAAGTGTTTAGCAGTTTCTCCATAAATGCTCCATAAATTGCTGACTACAATTACTTCAGGTATCTGACTGTAGACTCTCAGTGGGGAGACACAAATCGCCATGTGTCCTTTCCATTGAAGTCAGCTTCAGATTCCTTAATGTTGGAGGTTGTCCCAGGGGCTTGGCTTTCCTCCTACTCCCACGGGCTGTTGTATCTCCCAGAGCACCAGTTCCTCTCTCCTTCTTCCCCTATTCAGTGTAAACCCTTGAACACACACACACACTCTGTCTTGTCAGTTTTTATTTGGTTCAGGTCCATCTGTTCTGAATTTCATACAGAGTTTGGGCAAGCCTGGGTTTGACTCTTGGCTCAGCACATTCTAACTATGGTACTTTAAACGAGTCACTTAGCCTCTTTAGCCTCAGTTTCCTCATCTGTAAAATGGCGATGATAATATCCCCTTCCTCATGAGATTCTCACAAGAAGCAGGGGAGAAATGCATTAAAATTCTTAGCACAGATGCATATGGCAAGTGCCCAATATCTTTTCGCCATTATTGTTGTCTTCTTAGTTTCCTGATTTTTGTTTCTGTCATTCTTTTCTAGGGATGCTCTGCTTTCTCCCTGACAAGTTGGAGAGTAAAGAGTCCTACCTCATGCTTTTTGGAAGCAGAGTGAGCCCATCTTGTGTACTCTCATCTCTGGAAGAAAGACACGCATGGAGTCCCCTGAGACCCTTTATCTCTTACCCAGGATTGGGATCCTAAGTGGCTTGCTCAACATTTGTGATTGTCTTTGTTGTGTTGTGTGTGTGTACACATAAGATTGGGTGTATGCATATCTGTGAGTGTAGGAATAGTTGTGTTATGTGATTGCGTGTGACTTTTATGTAAGTGCATATGTAATTAGATATGCAAGAACACATGCAAATGAGAAATGGCTGTGTGGGTAAGGTCATGTGTGTGTGTGTGATGGGGGTGTAGCTGTTGGATGTATTGCCAGCTCTTCCGCCATCTGCAGGCTTGAGGGGTCCTGGGCAATTCACAAGGTTGCTGGTTGCCAGCACCTGCCACTCTGAGCACCATCCCCAGCCTGTCATTTGGGGAATAGCCACGCTTCAGTGACTCACCATCCTGCTTACTCAGAATTTTTCACAATCTGACCTAAGTGGGGTATCATGAAAATATTTGCCAAGTACACCAAGGGTACTTGGAGGATGGTTAGCTTTCATAAGAAAAGTTTCCCAGTGCTTTAAAAATTACTCAGTTTGCACCCTCTTATTTATAGTGAATGCTTAATTACCCATGATGCTTATCTGTTCATTAAAGCAATGCTCCCAAGGGACCATGTCTTGACAATAAAGGGTTAGTCATTAATTCGCATTAATTTGAAAGTAATAAAAATTTTGCAGGGTACCATAATTCAGACTTATCTCTAATTCACAAATACCCTCTCCCCTCAATTATTCCAAATCAGGAAAGTTCTATTATTTAACAGAAATACATACAATACTCAAGGGAAATAATTTCTATGTCACCATTTAGAATTCAATAAGACAACATCTTCATCTGAACAAAGCTGAATTTTTTCAAAGCATTCAGCCTCCTATTGTTTTCTCTGATGCTCATAACAGGTCAGAGGTGATGATGCCCATTTTTCAGAGGGAAACAGGTGCTCACAGTGGTTAAGTGAACTGCAATCCAAGCTCACAAAGTCAACTAGTGAAAGCAGTCAGAATTAAATGCAAGGAGTCTCAGTGGCCTCAGTTTCTCAAAACACAGTGAGTTGACTCCAGAAAAAGTCAGAAGGAACTCTTACTCTTGACTTGTTCAGTCACCAAGTCATGTCTGACTCTTTGCGATCCCGTGAACTGCAGCTTGCCAGGCTTCCAGGTCCTTCACTATCTCCCGGAGTTTGCTATAGTTCTTGGCAGTTTGTTATTTCGTCTGCTCCAGGGCATTGTTTCAGGAGATAGTAAGCAGCAAGAGATTTTAACAACAAGAAGAAATGCCTCAAAACCTGTCCGTTCTGTGCCTCCTGCCATTTGTTTCTGCCTGTGCTCAGTCATCTCCAAAACACCTACTGTGTGTGGGCCTTGTGCTAAGACCAAAAGCAGGTTCCCAAGTGAGTCTTTCAGATGGCCTCGAGGACTTCATAGTCGAATGAAGAGAGGAAAATACATAAAAAGCAGTTATTCCAACCTAGCATGCCCTGTGCAGGTAGGGCAGGCAGTTCAAGGGAGTGCAGAAAAAGAAAGAAGATGCCCCCTTCGGGGTGTGGAGTCAGAGAAGGGGAGGGCTAGGGGATCGAGTTAGCCCGGCCAGATGTTAGGGGCTGAATTGTGTCCCCAGGAATTCATATTTAAGTCCTACCCCAGCACCTCACAGTGTGACTGTATTTGGAGACAGGGCCTTTGAAGAGGTAATGAAGGTCGAATGAGGTCGTATGGAAGGACCCTAGTCCAATATGACTGGTGTCCTTATAAGAAGAGGAAATCAGGACACAGACATGTACAGAGGGACGACAGCGTGAAGACATAGGGGAAGACAGCTGTTCACAGCCAAGGAGAGGGGCCTGGAGCAGATCCTCCCCTGAACCCTCGCATACTCAGACTTCTCGCTGCTGGAACCAGGAGAAAACACATCTCGATTGACTAAGGCATCCAGTCTGGTGTACCGTGTTATGGCAGCAAATGAGCACAGGACAGAATCTGGGGTGGACGGGAGCTGCAAGTGCTTAGCTGGCCGTGGGGCACCCCTGCTGGGGTCAGCAGGGCAGACTAGAGAAGGATGTCAGGATCAGGAGATGGGGAGGCTGTGTATGCCAGGCTCAAGATTTTAGACTTTTCCTAAAGGCCATGTGGCACCATGAAAAATTAAGCTAGAAGCGGGTCTCTAACTATGGTGTCCAAAAGTGGGGAAAACCAGCAAGACCATGACAGAACAAGCGAATCTTGGAGTGAGGAGTAGCTCCTGGAGGCTTTTAGCTCATAGAAATAACTCCGAAGAAGGCTGGCTGGCAGAGAGGAAAGCCTACAGGCTCTGAAGTCACACAGACCTGGATCTGAATTTTGGTTCCACTATTGTGTCCGTGCGCTCATTAACCTGCTTGGCTCACAAATATTTTTACTGAGCACCTGCTCTGTGTTCTAAGCGCTGGGAATACATCAGTGACCAAAACAGGAAGCCCTTGCTTTCAGAGAGCTTCTATTCTGCCATTCACAATAAGCAAATTCATCAATAAATATGTGACAGATCAAGTGATGATGAGAGCTGCGGGAAGAATAAAGCAGGGGAATGGACACAGAGGGGAAGACGGACACTTTTTTCAACCAGGTGGTCAGGGAAACAACAGTGAAGCAGAAACCTGGAGGAAGTGAGAGATTGCATCACGTAGAAACCTGGGGCAAGAGTATTCTGGGTGGGAGGAATGGCAGGGACAAAAGTCACTACAGGTGTGGCAGACAGACTCGTAGCTGCTGGCAACCCTTCCAGAACACAGAGGCCAAACAGCCAAAGACCACAGTACTTGCGCTGCGGGGACTTGATCAGAGCATCCTCAGGAGTGATGGGGATGCAGGCCAAACCAGGTAGGCTGAGGAGTGAATGGAAGAGGAAGGGGTGGAGATGGCAGCTCCAGACGCTCTTGCAAGACTCTTTGCTCCAAAGGAGATCAGCCAGATGGGGCAGTGCCTGGAGGAGGATGTAGGGTCATGGGAAGCTTTTCTCCCAGGAGACATCACAGCGTGCTTGTGTGATGATGGATGGATTGAATGCAGCAGGAAATGGCTGGCTCAGGAGGGAGAGGCAGTATTTGCAAGGGTCCAATCCTTGCTGGGTGAGAGGGAAGGGTTCTGGGGCATTCCCCTGCAGCCATCAGCCTCACGAAGAGGCAGGGGCAGTGGGGAGCACTTTGCGAGAGCAGGGAGAGTGGAGAAGGAACAAATACACTGGTGCAAGCAGGTTGGAGGGCCTGGGGCAGGTGGATTCGGCCTGGTAGCGCCCCTGGAGTTGGCTCAGAAGAACTGATGGTTAAATTTACAGGAACCTTTGGTGAATCGGTTAGTAAACCATTGGCAGCTTGAAATAGGCTACAGTGGGAAGATTTAAATCATGGAAACTGGCAGGTGCTGCAGATCAATGTCTTCTTTTCTAAACTTTTCTTGGCTGCGTTGGGCCTTCGTTGCTGTGTGCGGGCTTTCTCTAGTTGCAGCCGGAAGGAGCTACTCTCTAGTTGCTGAGCATGGGCTTCTCATTGCAGTGGCTTCTCTTGTCGGGGCACACAGGCTTAGTTTCTCTGTGGAATATGGAATCATCCTGGACCTGGGATCGAATCCATGTCACCTACATTGGCAGGCAGATTCTTAACCCCTGGACCACCAGGGAAGTCCAATGCCTTCTTAACCAGAGAACCATTATTTAATATTTTCCAACATCTCCAATCCCAAGAGACAGTTCTCTTCAGATTGCCTCACATCCTCAGGGAGGCAGGAAGGCAAAGTGATGAACTGAGCATGGGGGAGGGGGGAGAGGGGGAGAGCATTAGAGAAATGGGGAGAAAGGTAAAGATATGTGACCGTCATCTTGGAGTCATGAAATGGTCCTCTTGACCAGAAACTCTCTTGCTTGCACAGCAGTGCTGGGCTTGCTTGCTCTCCTGGGCAATTTGCTTGGCCACTTTGAGTCTCACTTTGCACATCTGCTAAACTGGAGTCCTGATTCCAAGGTTATCGGGAGGATGAAGTGAGATCAGGCACGTAAAGAATGTAGACAGAGAAGGGGGCAGCAGCTGCATGGGCTGTGTTCTGGATCTTGGGTTTGCAGAGGAAGGAAAAGCTGAAGACAAGTCTTGCTTTTGGGTGCTCAAGGAGATTGCCTAGTGCCCCTTCCCTCCACTGACCTCCTCCATGGACTGGGATGGATGGAGTCCAGCTGCAGGCTCAGAACATACTGCCCCAACTCCCCCCAATCTACATATTTATCACAATATTGCAACTGCATAATTTAAAGTGGGTGTTAAAAAATATTCCAATGTGTTATGTGATTTTTGCATTCCTGGGTGAAGAAAAATTGCTGCAAGAAGGTGGTTAATTATTTCAAAAGACGAATTCCATGAAATAAAATAAAAATAGACTCCCTGTCCAGAGGGAAAGTGAGAAAAAAGGGGGAGACATGAGGAATGGTCCCCTCTAAATAGAATGTGGATGTTTCAAGTAGTGAGTGAGGACATGGGATGGAGGCAGACGCCGGGCACCTGTCACATGGCCAGGAGAGAAGAGGACAGCAGGTAGAGAGGGTGCCAGCAGGGAGGCCAGTGAGGGAGCTGTGGTTGCTCGGGACACGGTGGCACCTTGGACAAGGGAGGAGGTTGGTAATTGAGTGACGTGATTGAGTCTGAAATTGTCCAGTAAGCATTGCATTGACAAGCGTTGGTTAAACTTGAGGCATGGAGATGAAGAGGCAAGGTGGGATTTTTATTTAAGGGACAACTGGACAGGGGTACCTTTTGCTGAAGTTCTTGATGAAGTTCAATAAAGAACCACTTTCTTCCCCATCTGATTTCTGATCAATTTAAGAAATAAGGCCAAGGCTGACGAAGGCCAGATGCCTCCTTGGTTCCTGATGAAAGCCAGGTGAGGGAGTATATTTATGGGTGAGAGTCAAACAGATCTGCAAGCCAAACCCCAGAAGGTCCATGTGCCCCTGGGAAGTGCTGACATGGGGAGCTGGCCCAGGAACCTCCAAGGGCAGAGAAGAGCAGCAGAGAAGTCCTACTCTCTGTTGGCAGCTTGCTCACAGAGGATTAAAGGGCAGACCGAGCCAGCTGATTCTCCCCCAAGCTAGCAGTCAGAAAAGCCACTCTGCCTCCTCTGGGGTAGAAGAGGGAAGGGCGGGAGGGAGCCAGGAGGTAGACTCCCTAAAGCATGAGGAAGGCAGCATTTGGCATCATCCCCAAAACACCTTGCACGGAAATGGGGCAGCCAGGGTGACAAGCAGGCTTTGGGGAGGGCGACAGACTCAGTGTTGGCTGCGGGAGCCCCGGGTGGGTGGAGAAGTTTGCTTTGCCATAGGATCCTGGAGTGCCTGAATTGAAGCTTCCCTCGCACTTGCTTCTAAATGGTTTCTTGAGCAAAAGAAAAAGAAGCAGGACTTCTCTGGTGGTCCAATAGTTAGGACCAGGCACTTACACTGCAGGGGGCCCAGGTTCGATCCCTGGTCCAGGAACTAAGACCCTGCAGACCACACAATGGGACCAAAAGGAGGAGGTATGGGGAGGAAAGAGGGGGAGGGAGGGAGGAGGAGGAGAGGCTTTAGGAACATTTTGTGGCAGGAACTTTGCATAAAGCCTCTTTGCTCATCTTCTCTCTCCCGCACTGCACTGAGGTCGGTTGTGTGGTGTGTTGCTAACTCACCACTTCCCCGCTTCTGATTCTTCTCTACCCTCTGCTTCCAGTCCAGAGGAGCCTCCCGGAGGTCTGCTGAATGAACCAATCACTGATGGAGAGGAGGAGGAGAGTCCTTCTCTCCCCGGCAGTGTGAATTATCCTCCAGAATCAGATGAGTCTGTCACTGAACACAGAGCTGCTTGCCCCACCGCAGATAGGGGTGTGGGCTCATGCCTCCATTTCTTCTCCAACTCGGGCATGGCCTCAGCCAGGGGAGTTAGATCAGCATTGTTGTGTGGCGGGTGGCAAGTCCTGTGTCCTGGTGCGGTGAAATGGCAGAAACTGTTTTCATGAAGGTGGCAGGAGCTGTGAGCAGGCTGGCCTGGGAGGGTGCAGGCGTCCTTGGGGAGCTCTGCTCCTTTGTTAAGGCAGCATCCTATGGGCCAGTTTGGTCAAGGAAGGCCTCTGAGCAGGACCCTGGGGGAAGGAGGTCAGACAGTGAAGTGCCTCAAAAGGAACTCAGAATGGCTCAGGGGTGCTGAGAAGGAGGGGCTAGAAGAGTCTAGAGGGGCCCCCTGTGATGGAGAAGATGGCATAGAACAGTGGGAGGGCCAGCAGGGACCGCAAGCAACTTTCATGAGAAACTGCTTCCTGTGCACTCAACGGCCTTGTGTGGGTCATTCTTCGGGGAATGAGGAAGAAGGTTGGCAGTGCCAGGGCACGTTGCTGTGCCCAGCAGCCTGGGGAGCGGTGGCCTATGAGGGAGCTGGGCATGAAGACACGGAGCCACTGGAGAAACAGGCTGCAGAATGGGCTTGAGACAAGCCGTATCGCCAAACAGAGTGAAGGAAAGTGACAAGGTGACTGTGACAGGGCAGAGGCAGGAGGGGGCCGAGGTCCTGCTCTTCATGGAGTGGGGGTGGTCGTTTTGATTAGATATTAAAGCTGACCCCAGGGCCCTAAAGGCCTCAGAGGCCAACAGATGGCACTAATCATGAGTCACGTGCCTGACTGTTTAGGGTCATGGCTATGATAACATCATTTCCCCTCGCTGGCCTCCTGTCATGACTTCTTGAGTGCAAGAGGAAGGGTGGGCATTTCAACCAGTGCCTGCAAGTGCCAGGGTGGGAGTGAGCGGCTCACGCAAATGTCACACATCATGTTTGTGACAGTGGAGAAAAGGTTGTGTCTCACTGGCGTGGACGATAGACAAGGAGCCGGGTTGGTGGTGAACATGGGCAGGTTTGCTCATCTCGGGGGCCTCCTCCAGTCCCTGCAGATGGGCAGTTGTGAGAACCCATGAGTTCACCAGCCCCACCGCAGGCCCACAAAGAAGCCATCCCAGTCCTGCCACTTGGAGGAGCCCGGGAGGAGTTCTGAGGCTGAGATCAGGCTCAACCATGCTTGAGGTCAGTGTGAGTGGCTGTTTAAGGGGGAGGTGGTATAGCTGCATCCAAGGGAGAAGGCATGTAGGTGGTGAACACACCGGTGTGCATGAGGGTCCGCATTTGCATGTGTGATCACGTGTGTGTGTGACTGTCAGCTGAGAAGGCAGGTAAGTATTTGGATGTCTTCCTCAAATGTGTGTGAGTATCAGTAAGTAAGTGTGAGCATGTGGGATGTAATTGGAGGGGGGCAGGCTTGTGTGTGTGTGTGTGTGCTTGTGTGCTGGTCAGTGCAGTGGTGACCGTGCATTACTCACGAGTCCTCTGTGCCTTAGTCTCCTGGTGGGTGAAATGGAATGGTGAGTGCCCCCCTCCCAGTTTGTTTCAAGGCTCTAACGTGCTTAGAGGTGTAGCAGAGGGCCCGGCGCATGGTGGGGGCTCTACCAGCCCTCGCCACTGTTGCTGCAAGTGTGGCTTGCATTCGCAGATGAGCATTTGCCTATGTGAGTGGGTGTGTGGATGCCAAGGGGCGGGGGTGCCCAGGTCTCAGGTGGTGATTCCTGGCACAGGGAAACAGGAGACAGACGGATAGGAGCCCTGGGACCTGGGTGAGGCACCAGCGAGACCCAGGCTCAGCCCATATCCCCAAAGCACTGAGCCCTTATCCACTGCCTCCTGGAGGACTGAGAGTCTGGCCAGACAAGGGTTCTAGGGGCCTTCTTGCCCTCCTGCTTCTGTACCTACCCAAAGATCTGACAGGAGGTGGGGGCTGGGCACAGACCAGCCCAGGGATCTGTCCCTCCCCTTGCAACCTGATAGCTGTGGCCCAATTAAAAGCAACAGTTCACAGGTGTTCCTGGTAATGACTCAGGCACAGGAAGCTTCACTCCCTTTAGGGCTCTTCTAAAAAATTTTAGAGCTCTTTAAATTTTATTCACCCCCGACATCAAACCCAGGGAGGAAGTAATGAAAGAGTCCGGGGGGAAGAGGCACAGCACACACGTGTGTGCACACACACACTTGCTCACTCATAGACACATGCATATACTAGCACACACACAGCCCTTGCCACTCCCACACACAGACCCAAACATTCACACACCTAGATGCACACTCAAATGCCACAAACACACAGTCCAACACATGCCATCCGAATCCACACCCACTCTCTCAAACGCCCGGAGTGGCCCGCACCTTGCACCACTCAGATACACGCAGCCCTACTGGTGTTCTCTCACTGTATAACAAATGCCTGCACAAAGTGGCCTAAAGCTGCGCATATTCATTATCTTACAGTTTCTGTGGGTCAGCAGTCTGACCTGCCTTAGCTGGGTCCTCTGCTCCAAACCTCTGAAGGCAGCAGAGAAGGTGGCCACTGGGCTGCATTGTCATCTGGAGGCTCAAGTGGGGGGAAGTCCTTCTCTGAACTCATTCAGGTTGTTGGCAGAATGTGTTCCTTTGCAGCCCATGACAGAGGGCCCCAGCTGTTTGCTGGACATTGGCTGAAGGCTGCTTGCAGCTCCTTGTCTCAAGGGACTTACTTACTTCAACCCACCAACATGGAGGATTTCTCTAGCTCATGCTAGCGAGATGGAGCTGTCTGCACGTGTGTGTGTGTGCGTGTGTATTGTGTGTGTGAGTTGGTGCACGTACCTAATCACAGGAGTGACAGCCCATCACCTTTGCCATGTTCTGTTTGTTAGGAGAAAGTCAGAAGTCCCACCTCACCTGCTCACATACACTTATTCACCCTGGATGTACGCACAGGGATCACATACCACATAAGACCATCCATCAACCCCCTTACCGACCCCTGTACACACTCAGCCGTCTCCAGGCCACCCTGGAAGCTTCCACATAGCCTGGTCAGACAGATGAACATCTGACACGAAAGCCACCCTGGTAGCCAAACACCCCCAGAAAGTAGAAGCAAACCCACTGCCCAGCACCCGCTCCCCGTGTCGCTGCCTCCTGCGGCCTTTTCTGGCTTCTGGGCTTCTGGTCCCACCTCTTCTCCACCTTCTGTTTACACTCTCAGCATCCATACAGATCTGGTCTCTGAACTCCACCTCTGGGTAGATATTCATGACTCCTCCCCCTAGCCTTAGTCTTGCCACAACCTGGCATGACTGGCAACTCCTTTACAAGTAAAATCAAAGACACTTTTTAAAGTCCCAGCACTTGCATCATCCCTTCCAGCTTCACATAAGCACAGATCCATTTTGGGGGGCGTCTTTGACAAGTCTTTTCAATTGTCTGAAAATGATGGTTTAAATGCAGAGCCGGGACTTCCCTAGTGGCCTAGTGGTTAATACTCCACACTTCCAAAGCAGAGGCATGGGTTTGATCCCTGGCTGGGGAACTAAGATCCCCTATGCCATACAGCAAAAAACAAACAAACAAACAACTCCCTCCCCCAAAACACAATGCAAGCCCTATAGCCCATCACTAGGGACCTCTCCAAAGGCTGATGCTTTGGGAGGAAATGGCAGAGATTTTAGACCCCAGGAACCTGGACATCTTAGGGAGAATCACTTCTCACTGAGCCTTAAGCCCCCTTGTTTATAAAATGTGAATAAGAATTTTTCCTAATCAGTATCAGCTAAAACTAAATCTACATCTATTCCATGTCCAGAAACTCCACTTCTAAGTATATCCCACAGCAATGTGCGCATGTTTCCATCAAAGCGTGATTCCAGGCTGTCCATAGCTGAGCTATTCATAACAGTCCACACTGGAAACCACACAAATGTCCATCAGAATAGAACGAGTTCCCTCTCTCTCCCCCTTTTCTCCTTCTCTTTCTCGATACACACACACACACACACACACACTTTCTGAACTAACATAAGGATATTCTCTTTCATACCTTTTTCTTTTTAATCCTGATTGAACGTGGACTGTAGAATAGCGGGAGGATAGAGACTAGAATGGATACACACATCGTGCCGGATTCATAAATATAGCAATGGAAAAGAACCGTCTAGAACTGCAGGCACCAGTGTGTGTGAGTCTCATAATACCGAGTGAAAGAAGCCTGACACAAGAGTGGACATACTTTGCAATTCCATTTACAGGAAGTTCAAAAAGGAGCAGAACCAATCTAGGGCATTAGAAGTCAGGGTGGTGACTACCCTTGGAGGAGACAGTGGCTGGAAAGGAGACACGGGGTGGGAGGTCACATGGGTGTGCTCAATTTGTGACAAGCTGCTGAGCGGTACACTTATTATTTGTGCAGTTTTCTGTATGGATGTGTTACAGCCACCAAAAAAACTAAAATAATGATAGGCTGATGCTGGATGCCTGGTACATAGGAGCCACCCCTGTTAGGACTAGCTCTTCCTTCTCCGTGAATACCATTCTCCTTCATGAGGGGCAGGAAGAAACCAGAATGTTCGTCTTCCCTTAGCATTGCATGCGCACCAAACCGTGTCTCTATTTCGTATCTCTCTCCCCAGACCACCCTAAAGCACGTTTGATTTTGTGTGAAACATTTTTCACAAGCTCAGACTCCCCCCGGCCCAACCTTCAAACCTGGAAACCCTCGTTCGTACCCTGTCGTGCTCCTCCAGGTCCTTCTTAATTACCCTCCTCCTTCCATCCTGGCTGGGCTGGGTAGCGCGCCCTGGGTGTTCGTGCTGATGTCTCTGGCTGCCCCTCCCCGCCTCGCCCGGCCCTCACAGTCGGATTGTCAGGATTTCCGCTCTGCCGTTTCATTCCGCAGCTTCATAATCAGCCTCAGCCTTCCTGCGAATGCTCTGACATCCACTCTCCAGGGGAAGAGAAGGCCCAGGGAGCAATCTGATCCAGGCGCTGCCAGGATGCTGGCACAGCTGGGGACACCCAGGCATTCTATTTGCGTGAGGACTCACCAGGCCTCCGGGGATACAACCTGGTAATGACTTCAGAACTGACAGGTAGGCCCTGGTAAACCAGGACTCACACTTTTGAATTAAAAACAGAGATTTTAATCTGTGCGTCCCGGAGGCTGTCTGGGTCTTACTCTGCGGAAGAGACTTGCGCTCCTTGGTCTCTGGAGCTGGGTGACAGTTGCAATGAGTGGTAGCTGGGGCAACTGAGATGGAAAAAGAGTCAGGCAGCTTTCACTGTAGCGGGCAGATAGTAAAAACCTGGGGCTTTGCAGGCAAAATAACCTGTAAATCAATGAGTGGGGCTGTGTTCAAATAAAACTGGATTTTCAAGACAAGTGTAGTTTGTTGACTCTTGATAAAGATGTCCAGCCTTTGAGAAATTCCTTGAGCCTCCTGGCTGTGAAAATGCCAGGCCCATATTCCCATATTCCTACATCTGCAAGATTAACAAGATCATAGCAATATCTTTCTCCTGGTACTGAGGATTAATCTCAGCTCTCCTCCTCTCTTCAGCCATCCTGGGAAGGGATTCAGGTGGATTCCAAGTGTGAAATGTTGGCCTTCTCCAGGGTTCTGACTCATCACCCTTCACAGGAATGACTCCCAAATTATAATTGGGGCCCTAAGTCACCAAGACCACAGTCGGGATTCACCCTGACCCCTCCCTGTCGCTCATTCCCCTGTTGATTTCCTACATCCCCACCCCTCTTCTGCCTGCTTTGTAACCCTTAATATATCCTCGTCACTTCTGTCCTGGAAAACTGTAGTGACCTTCACTGGTCCCTGCCTATTCCTTCATCTTCTTCTACACACCTACTGGAATAATCTTTCCTCATTCAGATTGGCCTATGCCTCCAAAACCTCCCATGGCTTCCCACAGCCTATTTACAAAGCCCACATTCCTCAGTTTAAGCTAGTGGACGCCTATGATTTGGCTGCCCAGCCTCTTCTCATTTCTGGGACTTTTGTCCTCTTTTGGAAACTACCTCTTAATCTCCGATTCCTAACACAAGCGCATTTCTCCCGCAGCATTAGGGCACTGGCAACCTTATTGGGAAGCATGACCCCGCTCCAAACTGCAGTTGATTGGTCCAGCCTGGGCATGTGACTCAAGCTCGCTCAATCAGAGGCCGTCCCTGGATCAGTCAGACCTGAAAACTGACAAGAGGTCAGGCTCTTTGGATGGCTAGACCATAGGACACCTACATTTAGGAGATCTTATTGGCCATGCACTGCCATGAGGACCCAGGAGAAGGAAGTCAGAGAGGGAGAGGAGCAGAGAGGCAGTGCAGAGAGCAGCACGGCGTGAGACAAAGCTCGTTTCCTGGGCTGGATACTAAGGGTTCCAGGCCCTGGTTTTGTCTGCATCAACCCCTGACTCAGGGAGCCAGCCCAGTCCTCCAGCTCACCTGCAGTTGGACTTGAGTCTCCCAGAGGTGCCTTCTGTTCCTAGCAGCCAAAAGTGACATTTCCAATCCTTAACAACTGGACCATGTGGCCCTAACTATCAGTGACAGTAGCCCTGGGACAGGGTCCCCAAGGTCACCTGGTAGTCAGGACATGAACTCTTCAGTTGCCTGAGGATGAAACGATCCAGCAGTTTGAGGGAGAGCCAGGATGGCCTGGCGTCAGGGCTGGGTGGCCTGGTATCAGGGGTGGCAGTAGTTGCTGTCCAGGCATTTGGGCCAGCAACTGTTTACCAACCAAGCAGAAGTGTTGCAGTATCTGAAGAATTTGGCAGCAGAACCAATGAAGTCAATGCAGCCAGACTAGTCAGCGTGGGGGGCCATAACAAAAGACCATAAATCATCTTCTCACTCCTCCGGAGGCTGGGAAGCCTAAGATCAAGGTGTCATTTGATTTGGGTCCTTGTGAAAGTCCTCCTCCTGGCTTACAGATGGCCTTCTCACTGTGGCCTTGGAGAGCCGAGGGAGAGGAAATAAAAAAGAGAGAGAGAGACATGGGAAGGTGGGGGTTGGGGGGGAGACGGACCATGAGCCCTCTGGTGTCTCTTCCTATAAAGACACTAATCCCTTCATGAGAGCCCCACCCTCATGACCTGATGTGTGCATGCTGCTTGCTAAGTCGCTTTAGTGGTGGCCAGCTCTATGCGACCTATGGACTGTGGCCTGCCACATTCCTCTCCAGCAAGAATCCTGGAGTGGGCTGCCATTTCCTTCTCCAGGGGATGTTCCAGACTCAGGGATCAAACCCCATCTCTTATGTCTCTTGCATTGGCAGGTGGGCTCTTTTGCCTCTAGCGCCACCCAGGAAATCCTCATGACCTCAACTAACCCCAATTGCCTCCCCAAGGCCCTATCTCCAAATACACTGGGGTCAGTATTTCAACATGTACATATTGGGGAGACACAAATATTCAGTCCATAACCCCACACTACCTTCAATATTCACTCAACAAACATTTATTGAGTGGCAGGTGTTGGGAATCATTAGCTGGGCCCTGCCCCCTTACTCCTTATTGTGGTTCTGCTGGTCTGGTCAGCATGTCCCATGGCACTCCCTCCAGAATGCCCCCTCCTTTCTTCCCTGACCTTGTATCAGTCTCCAAAAGTCCTCCTCCTCTCAGAAGCTCTCTCAGAACCCCTCTCTGCCCCTTTCATTCCCATCACACATCACACTCCTCTCCCCAGATCTACTGGACTCCATCTCCTATTCATGTTCTCTGAGTATCTGTCTCCCGCCACCCCTCACCCCAAACACACACAGGTCAAGAACTTTTAGAGGATGGGGACAAAGTCAGTGTTATCTCCACCTCACCCAGCAGCAGCCAGCTCTGAGCTCTGAGCATGGTTGGGACTTGATTGCCTTCCTCATTGATTGCTGGTATTGAATTGTATTCTGCAGAGATGCTTTGCTGATGGGGTTTGGTGAGAAGATGAAGCAAGTGGGATGACTGATAATTTTATCAAGCAAACCTGATTACTCTCTCCCCACTGTAAGCTTTTCACTGCTTTCCATACCCTTTCTTTTTGGATAAATGTCAGTTCCTTGAACCTTAAGGGCCAGTAAGCTGCTTTGTAATCTAGGTCCTGCTTACAGATCCAGCTCCGCTTGGAAACTCATCACCCTGAACTCCTCGCCCTTGCTTCCCTCTCTTGCCTCTGACCCTTTGCACATGCTATTCCCTCTGCCAGCATCAGTCTCCCCAGCATCTCTCCTCTTTCTTCTGGCCAAAACTTGGCTTGCTCTAGGAAGTTATTCCTGACACCCTCCCACCACCACTCCCAAAGCCTGATCTGATGGTACCCTGTGCACTCCCGTGGGGCACTGTACTTCTCTTGTTGTAACCTTTATCATGGTCATCGCCTGTTTAATTGTAAGATCTTTGTAGGCAGTAACTACCTCTGCCCAGCCTAACTTGGTACCCATGGGAACCAACAGTGCCTAGAACCTTGCCTTTCAAGTTGACAGCATCAGCATCACCCATGCGCTCCTTGGAGAAGCAGCTCTCACTGGCCCTTTCCCAACCCCTAACCTACTCTACCACCATCTGTACTTTAACAAATCCTGGGGAACTTGTGTGCACATGAAATTCTGGGAAGCGCTTATCTAGGTCAGTGATCCTCAAACACTAGGGAATTTTAAAAGCTGATGCCTGGGTCTCCCCAGCCCTGAGATTCTGACATACATGTTTGATCTGAGGGGAGGGCTTACATATCTGCAGTGTTTAAAGCTTTTCACATGATCTGATATAGCACGGGGCTTAGTAACCCTGGTCTACTCAGTAAATACCCCTCAAATGAATGAACTAACATCTGTTGAGCATTTCATAGAATCCTCATGACAACTCTGTGGATAGGAGATTATACTGTCCCCATTTCATGGATGAGGAAGGTAAGGTCATGCAGGGGGGAGGAACTGCCCCAAGTAGGGGCTGAATCTGAAGCCCACGATCTTCCATGTGCTCCGAGCTGCCTCCCAGGACAAAAATGAGGACAGTCCTCAGGAAGGAGACTCAGCCCCATCCTGCCTTGTTCTCCCCATACAGGCAGCAGCCCCTGTAGGCACATGGGAAAACAAGCCCCTGGGGGCACCAGGAGGCAAAAACACACATAAATAAAACTTGAACCCCAGTGCCTGCCGTGAAGATTAGGCATATATTTATAAAAACCACCAGAGCCACTGTTCCTCGGTTTCGTGTTTCATTTACGGCGAACACAAATAGCTTCAGCACGAATATCTGGGATCAAAACAGAGCTGAGGTTCCGGAGCATCTGTGCTATAGGAGGTGCAGTATGCACTGAGATAATTTTAGCTGAATGTGTTATAAACAAGATCTGCAGAACCGCGCGGCGGGCTGAGTTTTGAAAACTTAGGATTCTAAATGTATAAATTGTTTGGAACATTTAACATCTAGTCATTAAGCAGTCACCCCCTTGCCCTTCGTTTTCAGCAAGAAGCTTGCAGCACGGCAGCCTCCAGCTGACACCGCCTTTCCAAGTATTAAATAGGGACCACTAGGCTGTGATACACACACACACACACACACACACACACACACACACACACACACACAGAGGCACATGCACACGCCAGCTGGTCCAGACCATTCCTTGGAAGGCAGAAACAGCACCAAGGCAAAACATCCGTTCACCGCTGTGCAGCAAAGACTGTTTCTTAGGGACTGAGGCCTTTTTTTTTTTTTTCGACCGAATTTTTAAAACAGTCTTACACCTTGGGTTCCAAAAAGCCTCCCTAGAATGTCAGGGGGAAAGCGGGGAGCTGAGGAGGGAAGAAGAAGGGCCCTGGGATGTTTATACATCATGATGTAGTCTACACTGCCTGACTAGGCAAGGATATGATTCCCTTTTTACAGGAGATAAAGCTGAGGCTGGGAGAAGTGGCATGCCCAAATCAAAGACCTGTCAGGAAGCAAAGCTGGGATTTAAACAGAAGGGGAAATTATTTAAATGGCAGCCAGATGGCAGATAGGGAGCCTTGTACCCACCAGAGTTGTTCCTTTTAGAATACCTGGAACCCTTCTTTTTGTCTATTAAACAATCCCTTTTGAATCACAGCACTATGCCTACATAGTAACAAATGGTACAGAAGACGCTGTGATAAAAAAAACAAGTCTTCTACCCTTTTCCATCCCACCCCCAACACCCGTCTCACCTGGGAAAAGCAACTTTCAAAAAAAAAAAAATTGTTTGTCTTTCTGACTCTCTAGTGGGTAACTCAATATCTCTAGCTAACTTGCTTTTTTCCCCCTATTTCTTGGTTTATCATCTTTGTACCATGATCAACCACATGATCTAAAAGATGGGAATTTAGCTCCCTTAGTCTACCTCTTTTCTTCTTTTTCTTCCAGTGTTTGAAACAAGTAATTATTTTAAGTCTTCCAGTTGTTACCTTTGAAACTTTCAATGGTATGTCAATAATTTACTTTAAACCATTTCTTGCTTACTACTCTTAAACCACTTTTTAAATGAGTATTTCTTGACTCCCCAGTTTGAAAGTGAGAACTTTGCACCCCTACTTTGTCCCTCTTTTCTGCCAGCTACACTCTTATTTTCACATTGTCAAGGTTGCTAGGACTTATATCCTTCACATATAGTACTTATATCCTTCAACCACAGCCCATACCTCTGTATTTCATCCACAGTTTTACTCTAAATACTGAAATTCAAGAAAGAGCATTTATATTATCGTGAGTGTGTAAACATTATTCACTGATGAGTCAAGTAATAGCTTAGGACTCCACTTCTTGTCCCAAAACCCAGTATCAGGACTCCAGGCCACTGGTAGGAGACTTGTCCTAATATCACAAACTGATTCTTTTTCCTAAGCTCTCTCAAACACTCAAAATATTGCCATATTTTAGTTTGCTTTGTATTTGGAACATGACTTTCTTACAAATATTTGCTTTTCCTGGAGTTTTTAATTGCTTTTTTCTCCTTTTTTATACTGTATTTTATCTTCCTTTTTTTTAAAAAAAAAAATTTCTATCACTCTACCAGTCTATCAAATTCCCCATTTCCTCTTCCTGACCCAACCAATCTCCTCTTCCTTCTGTTCAAGTGTTTTCTGACCCTGCAACCTCATGGTCATCCTTCCACCTTGGGTTGGTCCACTGTTCCTAAATCCCATGTCTCTCTCTTCCTGGGTTTGTTTCCTTTTTATTGCTGGTGAAAGTTATAGTCACTCAGTTGTGTCTGACTCTTTGTGACCCCATGGACATGGGATTTCCCAGGCAAGAATACTGGAGTGCGTAGCCATTTCCTTCTCAAGAGGATCCTCCCAACCCAGGAACTGAACCTGGGTCTCCTGAATTGCAGGCAGATTCTTTACCATCTAAGCCACCAGGGAAGCCTTTATTGTTAGAATATTTCCCTAAAGGGAGTATATAGAACTATGAGTCATTGTTTGTCTAAAAAATTCTCTCCCTCATGTTTGACTGATAACAAGGAGGGGTTTAGGATCTAAAGTTGAAAATAATTTTCTTTCAGAATGTTGCAAGTATTTCTCCTTCGTCTTAGAACCCAGTGTTGCTGATGGAATGGCTAGCGGTAGTCTGATTCCATTCTTATGCTGGTGGACTGCTTTTTCTCTCTGAAATTATTTACGATTTCTTCTTTCCCTTGATAATTCACGAAGATGTGCATTAGATATGGGAATTTTCTCATTCACCATGCTGGGTACCTTTTAGGTCCTCTCACTGTAAAGATTCTTTCTGGGAAATTCTCTGCTATTTCTTATTTTATTTTAATTATCTTTTATATGGGTATTAGTTGTGGCACACAGGCTTAATTGCCCTGTGGCATGTGGGATCTTAGTTCCCCAAACAAGGATCACACTCACGTCCTCTGCATTGGAAGGCAGATTCTGAACCACTGGACCACCAGGGAGGTTCCTCTGCTGCTAGGGAGGTTCCTTTGCTATTTCCTCTCCTCTGCACTTGTCTTTATAATATACATTAAACTCTGACTTTTTGCTCTATAGTCTGGAATGTGTTTTCAACCTTATAATTCCGGACTTTTTGATGAAGTTTTCTCTGCAATTGTAATTTTAATCCTTCAGTTATTTCTTGTCACCTGATTGCTCATTTTTTCACGACAACCTGACTTCATTTTATGGCTATATTTTCTAACTGAATATATGAATTAAGGGATCTTGTAAAGTTCTCTCCATTCTCTGAATTAGTCTTTTTTTCCTCCAGGTCAGTTTCACTGTTTAGCTTCATTTTTCTCTTTCACGATGCTGGTTCTCTTCACATGCTTGCTGCTCCTTGGGTGTCTGTTCATATTTATAAATGGAATGGGTGGCTCGTGTGGGTTTCCTCTGCTATTTTGTAAAGAGATTAGTTTTCTCTGAGGCCTCTCACCAATGGAAGATTTTGACTGTGTGGTCTGGTGGGGAGAGGTGGGTTATGTGACTGGTGGGCTTGGTTTTTAAGGCCAGTATGTTGAGAGCCAACTGGAGGACCCCCTCAAATGTCAGAATGGGGAGACGTTCACTGTAGGTCACCAACATGCATAGGAGGAGCTTCAGCTTTCCCAGACAATATGCTTACGCTCTTTACAAAAGAGCTTTCTGCTTTTCAGCCTGGGGTAGATGCTGTGGACTGCTTTCTACAGAAGATAAAGTGCAGGGCTGGAGAGCCCATCAGATGTGATCCCACGTGCAGACCTGCAGGTAAGGCGTTGCCTTCAGCCCCCTCTCCTGCCTTGACCCGAGGGCAGAATCTCTCCCTGGTGCTCCATGCCACCTCCTCTGGGACCCTCTCAGAGTGTATTCTAGGCTGTGCCCATCCCATCCATCGGCCCACTCCCATCTGTTTCCTACCTTTCACACATTGGTTGAAATTCCTGGTTTCCAGAGAAAGATGGCGAACCCTCCCCCTCTCAACAGTTGCTCTTGTGGACTTATTCTTTGTTTAACTTAACTTTTCTCCTTCTATTTTTATTTTGTCAGGATAGGAGTTGGGAGACAAAGGCATGGACCCAGCACATCTTGGACTGGAAGAGCTGAATGCCTGGATTCTATCAGGAGTGACTGATGAGTACTATATTTTACAGGTTCTAAATAGTAATAACTTTATAGTAAATAATTTTGTATAATTTAATTTCATACAATTTACATTAAGTAAATGACTCTCCCTCAAATGATGATGCCTTTAGGCATTTGAAGTGGATTTCAGGTAGATCCCAGTTGTAAGGGCTGTGGGAACTACATTTACCATGTGGCTTGTATTTCCTCTCCACGTTGCTTGTCACAGTGACCCTGTGAAGCAGGCATCGTGGCCCACTCTCTGCAGATGAAGGAACTGAAGCTCAGAGAGGTTACTTGCTCATGGTCACATAGTCAGCAAGCAGCATTCCCCAGGGAAGTTTCCAGGATTTAGCAAATCTGAGATCAGATGGCATCTGGAAGGAGAGACTCCGACTTAAGAGAGAATGAACTCACAAATGGGAGAAAATATTTGCAAATCATATATCGGATAAGGGGTTTGTATTCAGAAGATATACACAATGCTTACAACTCAATAATTTAAAAACACAAAAAGATTACAAACTGAGCATAGACTTTTCTTCAAAGAAGATATACAGTGACTGATATGTGAATGGCATCTCAATAGAGCTGTTTTTAAAAAGAGAAAAAACAGATGGGAAAAAAAGAGGGAATGAAACCAGAATATCATCATTTCATTTGTGGTGCAGTGCCAGGACGGAGCAGGCAGGATCTAGGCCAGCTAAGGAGGAGGGGACAAGTGGGACCTTATTATGAGTGGGGAGGTAAGGAGAACAGCAGAAAACTAGATAAACAGGGGAGGTCAGTGAATTCTTTCAACAGTTACTCCTGACCCTTTGGGTGGCTGCACCTGTTTTCAGGTGACAGTAATCCTGTGTTATAGGGTGTAACCCCAGCCTAGGAAAGCTCCCCCTACCCACTCCCACCCTACCCCTCCTCTTATAATAACAGTTAACATTAGTGGCAGGCACTGAGATAAACTCTTTCAAAACCTTTTTATGATAGAAAATTGCAAGCATACACAAAAATAGGATGAACTCCCACATATTCATGTACTCACTTCAACAGCTATTGATGTTTTGCTATTCTCACTCCATTTAGGCACCTCTCCCCAGCATGTTCTAAACTCTGTACTTACACATGTAGTATTTACCTTGTTGAATTCTCATACCAAACCCATGAGGTAGGTACTCTGATCATCCCTATTTTTTAGATGAGGAAACTGAGGCTCAGAGAGGTGCTGTCACTTGCCTAAGGAAGTGGCAATGCTAGAATTTGAATCCAGGCCCATCTGATTCCAGATGCTGTGTTTTATATTAGCCACAGCTGTGTGTAAAATAAGAGTAGAGAAGGATGTCTCCATCCCCCCACAAGCAACCCCCAATCTCAATACTGCCTCCTGCCATCTTGCACCCATCTTGGAATGAATGTTGGCTCAGGGAAGCTAAGTGCTGTCGGTGCCAGGGTGGAAATAGCAGAGTCAGGAGCAGGAGGTGTGCTAAAACTGACCCTGTGACCTTGGCTGAGTCACTGTCGCTCTCTTGACCTCAAGTTTCTTACGTGTCACGTGGGACTGACTCCCTACCTCACAGAATTGTTGTCAGATTTCACTGACACAAATAATAAAAGTGCCCGGCACATAGCAGTTGTTCTACAGTTGGTAGCTGTTCAGTTTTTCTGGGCTTTGTTTTTTTTTTTTTTTTTAGCAACAGGGAAGTCATATGGAAAGGAGGGTAGGCAATAGAATCTACAAGTTACTCTAACCCAGGGGCTGTGGTGTTGGGTAAGCAAAAGAAGCAAGGACAAAATCTGTGGGGAGCCCTTTATAGTTGGAGTGGAGTGAAATCAAGGAGCTTTTTCTCTATGTTTTCTTCTTGGAGTTTGACGGTTTCAGGTCTTTAATGTATTTTGAGTTAATTTCGTGATTGGTGGGAGGTAGGGGTATAGTTTGTTTTTTTAAAAAATATATATATATATTTTAAATTTATTTGTGACTTTACTGGGTCTTTACGCTTCCCTGATAGCTCAGTTGGTAAAGAATCCACCTGCAATGTGGGAGACCTGGATTCAATCCCTGAGTTGGGAAGATCCCCTGGAGAAGGGAAAGGCTACCCACTCCAGTTTTCTGGCCTGGAGAATTCCATGGACTGTATAGTCCATGGGGTCGCAAAGAGTCAGACACGACAGAGTGACTTTCACTTTCACTTTATTGGGTCTTTGGTTGCAGCAAGCAGGGGCTGCTCTTCATTGCAGTGTGCAGGCTTCTTGTTGCAGTGGCTTCCCTTGTTATAGAGCATGGGCTCTAGGGTGCACAGGCTCAGTAGTTGCAGCACATAGGCCCTGGAGCATTCAGGCTTTAGTAGTTGCAGCTCATTGGCTTAGTTGCCCTGAGGCATGTGGAATCTCCCAGACCAGGGATCAAACCCATGTCCCCTGCAGCTGCAGGTGAATTCTTAACCATTGGAAGACCAGGGAAGTCCCTAGTTTCAATCTTTCACATGTGAATATCCCCAACATCTTTCATTGAAGAGACTATCTTTTCCCCATTGAAAAGTATCATTCTTGGCTCCTTTGTCAAATATTAGTTGGCCATATATGTGTGGGTGTGTTTCTGGGCTTTTGATTCCGTTACATTTGCCTATGTGCCTGTTTTTGTGTCAGTACCGTACTGCTTTGATTATAGCTTTGTAATATAGTTCGAAATCAGGAAGAATAATGCCTCTAGCTTTGTTCTTCTTTCTCAGGATTGCTTTTGGCTATTTGGGATCTTTTATGGTTCCATACAAATTTTAGGATTTTTTGTTCTATTTCTATGAAAAATACCCCTGGAATCTTGGTAGAGATTGCATTGCATCTCTAAATTGTCCTGGAAAGTAAGAACATTTTAACAATATTTATTCTTCCAATTGATGAACATAGGATATCTTTCCATTGGTGTTTTCAATTTCTTTCATCAACGTCTTATAGCTTTTATTTTCACCTTCTTGGTTAAATTTACTCCTAAATATTTTAAAGTATTTTATTGTTTTTAATGTTACTGTGACTGGGATTGTTTTCTTTATTTTTCTGATAGCTCATTGTTATTGTGTTGATATTTTGATTTTGTATCCTGAACTTTACTGAATTTGTTTATTCTGTATTTTTGGTGGCAGCTTTAGGGCTTTCTACACATCCCGATTATTTTAAACATTCCATTTTAATGATGTATAAGCTGAGGCTCAGAGTAATTAAAGATCACGCACCGTGTCATAGTTAGAACTCATGTTGTTGCTCAGTTGCTAACTCATGTCTGACTCTTTGCAACCCCATGAACTGCAACATACCAGGCTTCGCTGTCCTTCACTATCTCCTGGACTTTGTGCAAACTCATGCCTACTGAGTTGATGATGCTATCTAATCATCTCATTCTCTGCCGCCCCCTTCTCCTTTTGCCTTCAATCTTTCCCAGCATCAGGGTCTTTTCCAATGAGTCAGCTCTTCTCATCAGGTGGCCAAAGTATTGGAGCTTTAGCTTCAGCATCAGAACTCATGGTCCCAACTAATATTCAAAGTCTGCCTAACTCCAAAGTCTTCTTAGCACAAGATATTTCCTCTGCTGTTAAGTCATTGAAATAGTACGAAGGACTAGATGGTCCTCATTGTCGAGAAGCAACAGAGAAGCAAGTTCAGATTATACACTTTAGCACCTGTGGCTTCTTCTCCATCCCAGCTGCTCTGCCCCTCGCTGAATGTATATGTGAGGAGTGGTTCTCTGCATTGAGATTGGGAGTGACCATGTGCGTCTGTGTATGCCTCTGGGTGTTTGTGTATCCGTGAACACATGGTACGTATGTGTGTGCTGCCACTGCAGTGTGTGTTGATATGTGTTTGCGTGATGTGTGAGGGGAAGCGTGTGTGGTGGGTGTTTTTGTGTGGGGGCGTGTGGTATGTGTGGAGATCTGTTTGTGTGGGGTGGTGCGGGTCTGCAGGGCATGGTGTGCAGTGCCTCTGTGAGGGGAGAGAGGAGGCGGGAGTGTAATGCAGGGTGTGCTCCAGGAGAAGAGATCCAGTGACTGGTCTCGGGCATGTTTTCCGTCCTCGAGCGTCCCGGCATCTTGCTGACACTGATCTGGGTCTGGGAACATCTTTCCTGAATAAACATGATGTCATTTCCATTCCATTCAGCCTGCGCTGGGACAGCTGCTGTCAGCATCACTGAGGGAAATGCCACCTCGGCCCTGACAGCTGCCACTTGGCACACTTTGTAGAGAGCTTCTCTGAGAAGAAAAAAAACCAGCCAGTCATGCAGATGCTATTTAAAGTATGTTGCATCTTGATGAGAAATGTAGAGGAAGCTAAAGTGTGCTAGAGGGATCGCTCAGGACCCTGGGCTGCGAGAAGGGGGAGACTTGGGTGTCCTTTGCCCTGGATCTGTGTATCTTGAGCTAAGTCTAGGCCTGCCTCCCATTTTACAGATGAGGAAAGTGAGGCCTAGAAAGGGGAAAGGGCTTGCCCAAGATCAGAGAGCAAGTCAGGGTCACAGAATGGAAGAGCTAGAAGTCATGGCCAGAATTCTCAGTTCTAAGTCCCACATTAGACCAATGGGGAAACTTGGGCCCAGAAAGGAGAAGCAGTTTGCCCAAGTTCATTCAGCAAATCAGTGGCAGAGCTCAGGTTGGAACCAAGCTCTCAGGCATGGGTATTTGACCTTAGGCTTGATGCTGACCGGGCTTCCCTGGTGGCTCAGACAGTAAAGAATCTGCTGCAATGTAGGAGACTCAGATTCAATCCCTGGATTGGGAGGATCCCCTGGAGAAGGAAATGGCTACCCACACTAGTATTCTTGCCTGGAGAATTCCAGGGACAGAGGAGACTGGCAGGGTACATACAGTCCATGGGGTCGCAAAGAATTGGACATGACTGAACGACTAACACCCTTTTTTGATGCTGATCATCTCATACAGCATACATATGCATCTCATTGCATACAGTAGGAGTTAAACAAATACATGTTAATGAGATTTACATTGCCTTCAATGGCTCAGAAATACACTGAATGATTCTTTTCTCATCCCTGCCTTTCACAGCCAGGAATATCATGTGCCTGCCTTATCTAGCTTCCCTGGAGCCTCTGACATCCTGGAATTAGTTTCTACTGCAGCAGGAAGTAGATAAGATCCTCCTGGTCAGGCTGGGAACTTCTCACTCCTTTAAGTTGATGCCTAGAGTTCAGCAAGCCCAGGCTTGAGTCTGACACTTCCCTGATTCTCCTCCCTGTCCAAACTCCTAACAGTGACATTCAAGGTTTTTCACCGCCTGACCTGTTTCCACCTTCCCATGCTATCCCCATCTCTTCCCACTAACCAGTAACACTGTAGTTTCTCATTCCCTGAGAAAGCCATGTTCTTTCACACCCCTGTATGCTTTTGCACATGCTTTTGTATAGAAAGACCATTCTCCGCCCGCCAAACTTCTACTCATCCTTCGAGACCCTACTCTAATACCATGGAATAGGTGGAGTAGCTAATCTTGGACTCACCGCCTCTTGGAAATCCCTTGGTCATAAATCTTACCACAATGAGTTGAATGCAGTGGTCTGACTCCCCTACAAGATCAAGAGCAATCAAGGACAGGAACAGAGGTTGAGCAGTGTCTAACACCAACATCCAGCTCAGAGCCTGAAATTAAAAATGTTCTGAGGAAATGTTTATTGAATGAATGCCCCACACAGTGACTTGCTGATGGGCCATGGCAGAAACCCTGGTCCAGAAGGCTAGGGAGAAGTGAAAGAATGGTACCAGCATGGCATTGAATTCCAGGCCAAATGAAGAAGTTACCCATGAGCAGCTCATACAGTTCAGCCAAGTGTGTCTTTAAGATTTCACCTCTACCCTTTCTGGGCCACCCCTCCCACTGTCTGACAGCTCCTCTCTCACACCCAGTCCTGCTACCTCACTGATACCTAAAGTATCCACCAGGCTTGCTCTTTCTTGGTGCCCCAAGGTTCTTAAATAACTTATTTCTCCCTTAACCTCCAGAAAAATTCCATTATTCTCACTGGGATGGATTATCTTGGATGCTGGGAAAGCAACCTGACTCATAATGATATGTGAAGAAGTAGGACTTTGTCCATCCTTCTTAGAAATCTTCTGCAAAGAAAAAAAGAGCAAGAAATATTAGTAATAAAGGGATTTAACAATAAAACAGAATTGGAAGTGAACTCAGACAAGGAGGACTTTCCTGTTTACAAATGCTTTGAATGGCCAGAAATTTACACAATAGATTCTCTATAGTTCCTTTGCTTTCTATCATCTCATCTGACTGCTTGAAAATATCACTGACATTGGCATCTTTCTGACAGAAACCAGTCTCTTTGATATGTAAAGTTCACATAATCCTTGGAATCTTCAACAGTGCTTACTTTTAACTTATGGAAAACTTATTATCTTACTAACTTTTCTTTTAACATATAGCATAGGCAATGCCCTTGGACAAGATAGGAATAGAAAGCTCTCCTGCCTCTTTTGAGTTTCTTTCTCTCACCCTTTTTAATTTTCATTTTTAAAGCATGTGAAATCCCAATTCCTCAAACAGCAATCAAACCCACGATCCCTGAGAAATCTTAACCAGTGGACCACCAGAGAAGTTCCTCCTTCTGCCTCTTTTGAAATAGATTATCATGGTCATGAAAAGGCAGAATTGGGAGAAGACTAAAGAATATAAGACTGAGACTTACAAAATATTTGTCAAAGTGTTAGGTTAGGACTCAGAATCAGATTAGGACTCGGACATTGACCAGCTCCAATTACATGGATCACTAGGTGATCGATGAATTCTCTGTATATCTGTGAGTCAAACAACCTCAGACTTAGGTCTTCCCAGGTTTCCCTGGGTCTCACAAATGTGGGAGAGTGAATGACAGAGAGGACTGATCTCATTATTTCTAAGTAACACAGTAAAGGAAAGCATTGATGAACAGCCCTTAAAGAAGGGGTCATTGGGCCATAGCTGGAGAAGAAGAGAAAACAGTTTGAGTTGAGAACCTATATGATGCCATATATATATATATATATATATATATGTTCACAGTTATTACAACATCTCATTAAATAGGGTCAGCAATTTTCAAGGTATGATTTGCAGATCCCAGACATCCCCAGGACTGTTTCAGAGATTTTGCAAGTCAAATATTTTAACAGCAGTACTTAGAAGTTATTTGCCTTTCTTTCCCACAGTTTGACGTTAGCACTGACATTGAACAAGCAAAGGCAAATCAAGGTCGTGTGAAAAACTGTACTAATGACCATTGTATTCTTTATTACCAAATACCACAGTTTAAGAAATGATCGTGATGAATCAGTAAAAGTTACTAATATTATTAAGTTTCAGCCCTGGAGTAAATATCTTTTTAGGGGGCTTCCCTGGTGGCTCAGATGGTAAAGCGTCTGCCCGCAATGCGGGAGACCCGGGTTCAATACCTGGGTCCGGAAGTTCCCCTGGAGAAGGAAATGGCAATCCACTCCAGCACTCTTGCCTGGAAAATCCCATGGACGGAGGAGCCTGATGGGCAACAGTCTGTGGGGTCGCAAAGAGTTGACACTACTGAGCAGCTAAGCACTAAAAATGGGGAGTAGACAGGAAACCCCTCTGCTACATATTTCTTGTTTTGATATTTATTTATTTAGCTATGCCAGGTCTTAGTCGCAGCATGCAGGACCTTTTAGTGCAGCATACAAACTCTTAGTTGTGGCATGGGGGGGTCTAGTTCCCTGACCAGGGATTGAACCTGGGCCCCCTGCATTGGGAGTGTGGAGTTTTAGCCACTGGACCACCAGGGAATTCCCTCTGCTACATGCTTTAGTACAAGGAAAAGCAATGTATGACTGTTTGAGTTGCAAGCTCAACTACCCACTTTTTCACAGAATACCATTTTCACTTGAAAGTTCTTTCACATGATATATAAATTTTAGTTAATAAGATTTGGGCATTTGACAGACATTTCTTCAAAAATGAAAGAAATGAGCCTGTCACTTCCAGGACAACAATTCTTGGCATTTGTTGCCAATGATAAAATTGAACTTTCAACAGAAAACTGAGTTTGATAGCTTCCTTACAATTGTAGACTAATGAGATGTTGTCAAGTATAACTTTTTGATATTGTATATTGAGCTATGTCACTATTTGGAAGATGCCTAATATAGTCAACCAATATTTTCCAAGTGACGATGCATGATATTACAAAGTCATGTGTAGGTAATAGATCCATTTAAAATACAAGACCAGCCAACAGATTTTTATAAAACAGAATATAAAATGTTCATCAATATGATTCAGAGTTTACATTGCAACTAACCTTTTGAAAATGACTGCTTGTCAAGTTTTGGTGTAGTAACAAAGAAGAATATCCATAATTATCTGAAAAGGCTATTAAAATACTCCTCTCTTCAATTACGTATTTGCATGAGATCAGAGTTTTGTATATAATTCAACCAAAACAGCATATCACAACACATTGACTACCAAAGCAAATATGAATCTAGTGTTTTCCTATTAAGCCAGACATTAAAGTGATTTGCAAAATGTAAAAGAATGCCATATTTTCAACATATTTTTGTTTTAGAAAACATATTTTTCATCAAAATTATGCTATTTATGTTAATAGATAATATATTTAGTGCTGTTCTTTTTCAATAAATAAATATTCTTAAATTTTTACTTTTAATGTTACTAATAAGATGGTAAATATCAATACATTATAACTAACATGGCTTCTCTGGTGGCTCAGCAGTAAAGAATACACCCTGCAAAGTAGGAGAAATGAGTTCAGTCCCTGTCTTGGGAAGATGCCCTGGAGAAGGAAATGGCAACCCATTCTAGTGTTCTTCCATGGGAAATCCCATGAGCAGAGATGCCCTGCAGGCTACAGTCCATGAGGTCGCAAAAGAGTCAGACACGACTTAGCGACTAAACAGCAACAACAAATAACTAACATAAATTAAAACTCTTTTTGTTTGTAAAACAATAATTTTAATATAATAATAGAAGATGATCAATAAATATTTGTTAATTGAATGAAAGTGTTAGAAACAGTCGACTGTGAAATTTCCAAATCTTGGGAAGAACAGTAATTTTTAAGAGTGTAAAGGAATCCAAAGACCAAAATGAGATCCACTGTATAGAGTCATTATCTCCACTTTACAAAAGAAGAAACTGAGGTTTAGGAAGGCCGAAGGACTTTTCATCAGTCATCCAACTACTCGGTGAGAAACCAAGATTTCCACTCATCTGATTCAAAGTCCACATTCTTCACCATTGCTCTCTACATTATTGTCTTGACATTCAACAAACAAAGAATCCTCTTTTGTAGCATTCAAAGAGTATTTACTGGGAGTTCTCTGGGTGCCCAGTGATTAAGACTCTGTGCTTCTACTGCAGGGGCATAGATTCAAACCCTGGTTGGGAAACTTAAGATTCCACATGCTGTGCAGTGCAGCCAATTAGTTAATTAATTAAAAGACAGGCTAAAACACTATATTATTTTTGTTCTTCAGAATAATGAGCTGATTTGTAACTACTCAAATAAATTAGCTTTCCTACACTGAATGATTCATGTGCTGAAAGACAAAATTTTCATATCATTTGCCTTAGTTTGGATTCCTCAAGACAATGAGTTGGGCACAAGTAGCTTATCTGGGACATGATCCCAGGAAAGATGGTGAGGAAGTAGGGAAGTGACATAGGGAAAATAAAAAGCTGATAAATTGTCTATCATTGCAGGGGTGATCCAGAGAAGGCAATGGCAACCCACTCCAGTACTCTTGCCTGGAGAATCCCATGGACGGAGGAGCCAGGTAGGCTTCAGTCCATGGGGTCGCTAACAGTCAGACACGACTGAGCAACTTCACGTTCACTTTCACTTTCATGCATTGGAGAAGGAAATGGCAACCCTCTCCAGTGTTCTTGCCTGGAGAATCCCAGGGACGGGGGAGCCTGTTGGGCTGCCGTCTATGGGGTCGCACAGAGTCAGACACGATTGAAGTGACTTAGCACCAGCAGCAGCAGCAGCAGCAGGGGTGATCACTATGTGCAACTGGAGCTTAATCCCATTGAGGATCCTCAAGAGGATACGCCTTAAAAGTTTCCAGCTGAGGGGCTCTAGTTCCCTGCCCTCCTTGTTGAGGATTTCTGCTAGGGCACTTTTGACTGCCCACAGGTGGGCTGAGCATGACCAGAGGACACTCTCAGGTAGAGGGATAGAGTAGGCCCTCAACTTTAGGGAATTGTCTGCAGGTGACCTTGGCTGAAGGGACACAGGTAAGGCACTGGCAACATGTGCCCAAAAGCCACACCGTTCATTCCTTTATTCAACAAATCCTTATAGGAGCTTCCTCTGTGGCAGGTCCTGCCCTGTGCACCCGAGCAACAGAGATGAATGGCTGACTCAAGCCCCAGCCTCGTGAAATTACACTTGGGCAGGCTCTCGTGACTGTACTTCACTTAGAAGAGTAGATCACTGGTTGAGTGAATGGATAACAAACACTCATTTTATTTAAATGATACCTCTGTGAGCCTGTGCCTGGGTATTTTATTTAAAAGATACAGTTGTGAAAGATTAAAGGCTCAATTTTTAAAAAAGAGCTCCAGGTAAAGGGTAGAAATAATGCAATAGATGAATGTTTAGTGTGTCATGATATATAAATGGAAGGTCTTTTTTTTTTTTTGGTGGTGGTGGTGATGGTAGTTGGTGGTTTAGTCGCTAAGTGGTGTCCGACTCCTCTGACCCTCATGGACTGTAGCCTGCTAGGCTCAATGGGATTCTCTAGGCAAGAATACTGGAGTGGGTTGCCATTTCCTTCTCCAGGGGATCTTCCCGACCCAGGAATGGAACCTGGGTCTCCAGTGTGATATTTTTGTAGATATAAGAGAGGCTGATGATGATCATTTTGATAAAAGCAATAACTACCATTTTGCTGTCCCTATTATGGGACACTCTGCACACATTATGTCATTTAACTCACACAACCCTGATGGTTGGGAACTGTTAGCTCCATTTTACAGAGGGGGAAACTGAGGCTCGGAGAGGTACAGTAACTCAATCAAAAATATAGCAGCTTAAAACCAAAGTTGATCTAGATTCCCTGTCCTGGCTCTTTTCCCCAGCCACGTGGTAGAAGGAAAGAAGGAGGGAGAAGAAATGGGTGGGAGTTGGGGGAAGAGGGAGGAGGGAGAAGAGCAAGAAGAAAGAAAGAGAAATAAGACAGAAGAGGGAAAACCAGTGGGGAGACAGAGCCACCTGTTACCTAACAGTTGTCTTCATCTAAATGAGGAAAAGGCACCCCTCTGAGCCATCACAGCCCTTCAAACTTGGCTGGGAGAAACACATTGTGTGTAAAGAAAATGCCTCTTCCTACTGATGGATGAAGTTCTTATCAAGGCATGCAACTTGGCAGGCAGAATGAGGGCTGGATTTCAGGCATTCCTTGCCCCTTGCTTGACGACTTTGAGGGAGGTGAATCAGAAGAGAAAAAAGGCCCAGGTGAATGGGTTCAGGAGAAATAAGAGAGCTCCCAAGGGGGCTTGTCTTTGGAGGTCTCTGGAGTCGAGTCATGAAAATGCTCAGTGTCTAGAGGTGACAGGAAAGCATTAGACAGAGAGAAATCCAACATCCTTCTCTCACCCACACTTCCACCTCCCGTTCATGTAACCCATCTACCCACCATCCACACTCTCACCCGGGCTTCCGTCTCCTTCCCATCATCCGCACACCCATCCCTTCATTGTTCAGTCACCCCCAAAGCCCTGTCAATCTGCTCTGTGAACACGTCCCAGCTCTGGGAGCCCAGAGGTGGCTCAGTCAAGGTCCCTGCGCACCCTACAGGAGCGGGAGACAGAGGTTGTCAAGAGTGCAAGGCCTCAGGGCCTTCCAAGAGATGCAAACAACAGACTTTAGGAGTCAAAGGAGGAAAACAGAGAGCAGGGATGGGGAGGGAGGGAGGGAGAAAAAGAGGGAGGGGCAGAGCGAGAGTGGAGATATCACAGTCCAGAGCTGTGTAGGGACAGGGAGGTGCGGGAAAACGACACAGGAGGCGACATCAGGTCTAAACGCTGAAGAATGGGTAGGATATACTGGGCAATGTACCTCAAAACCACAGTGAGGTGTCACCTCACACCTATTATGATAGCTACTACTGAAAAAAGCCTAAAATAACAAGTGCTGGAGATGATGTGGAGAAATTGGAACTCCTGTGCATTGTTCGTGAGGATGTAAAATGGCACAGTTGCTGTGGAAAACAGTAGGAGGAACCTCAGAATATTAAAAATAGAGTTGCCACATGATCCAGCAATTTCACGCACATTCATTGAAAGCAGGGTTTCAGAAAGATATTTTTTACACTCACGTTTATAGCAGAATTATTGACCAAAGCCAAAAGGTGGAAGCAAACCAAGTGTCCACTGATGGATGAATGAATTTTTAAAATACAACATATACATAAAATGAAATATTATTTAGGGCTTCCCTCACAGCTCAGTTGGTAAAGAATCCACCTGCAATGCAGGAGACCCTAGTTCGATTCCTGGGTCGAGAAGATCCTCTGGAGAAGGGATAGGCTACCCACTCCAGTATTCTTGGGCTTCCCTTGAGACTGAGCTGATAGAGAATCTGCCTGCGATGAGGGAGACCTGGATTAGATGCCTGGATTGGGAAGATCCCCTGGAGAAGGGAAAGGCTACCCACTCCAGTATTCTGGCCTGGAGAATTCCGTGGACTGTATAGTCCATGGGGTCACAAAGAAATATTATTTAGCCTTAGAAAGAAAGAAAATTCTGATGCATGCTACGTGAGTGAATCTTAAAGACACTGTGCTAAGTGAAATAAGCCAGCTACTAAAGGGCAAATACTGTATGATTTCACTTATCTGAAGTACCTAGAGCAGTTAAATTCTTAGAGACAGAAAGGAGAATGGTGGTTACCAGAGTCTGGGTTGGGGAGAGGGGAACAGTGAGTTGTTGCTTAATGGGTGTAGAGTTTCAGATGTACAAGATGAAAAGAACTCTGGAGGTTGGTTGTACAGCAGTGTGAATGTATGTAACACTATTGGGCTGTAGACTTAAAATGGTAAGGTAGTGAATTTTATGTTATGAATATTTAACCACAATTTTTTTTTTTAATCTGTAGGATTTAGACATATGGAGATGGGAAAGAAAGAAATTCTAGGCAGAGGCAATGTTGAGAAAGTCCTGAAAGTGCAAGATGTAACCTGAAGGCAGAGAGATACTCACTTTGCCTTCAGGATAGACAAGAAAGAGGCATGACACAGACACAAGCTTCCTCAAGGACCTGGGCAGGTGGCAGAAAGAGGGCTTGGATGGAACTGACAAGGATGCAGGCACAGGACCATGCCTTGATAGAGAGGGCACAGGAACCATTGCTCCTCAGAGACCTCACGAGGCCTGGGAACCTTGACCAAGTCATCTCAGTTGTTTCCTGTAAGACGGGGATGGGGATACCTGCCTCATGAGTCTGTCTGTGACTATCGATAAGCTCAGGACTGGGAAAGGGTTTTTCATGCCAGAAATTCCAGAAGAAGAATAACTACTGCTCTTATTATAGAGCAGATAAGCCCAAGCCAGGAATGAGTCTGGTTGGTTATGGAACTTTCTAAACTAGCCATCCTTAGCATGGGTTGACATCATGGAAGTTTTAGTACTGTGGTTGTTGAATAAGAATAAATTATTTGGAGACATCTTTGGTGGTGTAGTAGATGACAATCCCCCTGCCAACGCGGGGAACATGGGTTCTATCCCTGGTCCAGGAAAATTTCACATGCCGAGGAGCACCTTAGCCTGTGTGCCACAGCTACTAAGTCCGCAAACCACAGCTACTGAAACCCTGCACTTAGAGCCTGTGCTCTGCAACGAGAGAAGCCACTGCAATGAAGCCAGTGCAGTGCAGTGAGCATAGGCCCCGCCCTCTGCAGCTGGAGAAAGCCCGAGGGCAGCAACAAAGACCCAGTGCAATATTTCATCTATAAATAAATAAATAAGAAGCAGCATGTACATGTCAAATTATTTTGGATGCAGAAGATCCTAGAAAATAAAGTGGATGTTCTAAAGACCTTTTTCAGTCCTGTATTAATCAGTTATTGTTCTAATAAAGCTGCGTAACAAACAGTCCCCAAACTAGAAAGGAACAATACGTATTTACTTTTTACTCATGAGCCAGTGACTGTGCTAGCCCTGCTGGGCTCCCCTGATGTTGGCCGGGCTTAGCTCCAGGCTGTAGGTCAAGTTTAAGTCTGCTCTGTGTGTCTCTCATTCCGGGATAAGTGGCCAGCTACCCAGGGTGTGCTCCTCTCATGACAGGTGGCTAAGCCCAGGAGGCCAAGCAAACAACAGGGGTACTTTTAAAGCTCTGCTGGCATCATGACTGCTAGCTCTTCATTGGCTGAAACCAATTGGTTTCCAGGAAGAAACCAAACTCATTGGTTACCAGGAGGCCCAACCTCACAGCAAGCTGGAATATACACCACTTGCTCTTCTGGGAGGCACTGCAAAGTTGGGTGGCAAAGGATGTGCCTGAGTATTCACAGAAACAGTGAAGAGTTAGGAACAATAATCCAGTCTTCTCTAGGCCTTTGTGCCAAAAGGATCAGCCCAAGAGACTGAAGGAACTGGGTTTGGGATAGATCCAATGAGGCCCTGGCCAGGTAGTGCTGCTTCTGGGCCCAGCAGACAAAAAGTGACCCAGAGGTAGAGAAAGGGGAATCCTGCTCCCCTGCCCACAGCCCCCATTTGTCCTCCATAAACCAGAATGCAACTTGGCTACCTTGAGGGGTCCTGGCAGCAGTGGACATCAAAAACCATCTTGCTGCTGTGTCTGGCAAGTAAGGGATGATCCTCCCATCACTGGGGATGAACCAAACAGCTGGGGAGTCCAGTGGCATGGCTGAAGCCTTGCAGGCGACTAGGCAAGGACCAGGACCTTTGGGACTTGGGGGCTAAAGTCAGTGGGATAGCATATTTATGTACAGGCCGGGGAAGTCTGGGGTGGCCAGGCTGCCACTACAGTTCTGCTCCTAAAATAGCCATTTAAGTGAAAAAATGCATCTGTTCATTGGCCCAGCAGTGCCACTTTTCAATTTAACCTACGGAAATACAACAATGGAGAAGGAAGTGGCAACCCACTCCAGTATTCTTGCCTGGAAAATTCCATGGACAGAGGAGCCTGGCAGGCTATAGTCCATGGGGTCACAAAGAGTCAGACACGACTGAGCTTTGAGCTTTATTTTTAATACAACAGAGACTAAAACTATGTGTAAATAAGGATGTTCATTGCACTATGGCTCGTAACTTGATAAGGCTACAGACAACTTAAACATCCCTCATCAGGAGGTTAAATTCATTCTGGGAATTTATCTAGTGACTTGGAAGGTCACAGTAAGGTCACAAACCCTAGGGACTGCTGTGGGGCACCCAGATGGAGCGTGTGTCGCAACTGCTTCCTTTCTTCTGCTCAGGGCCTGGGACCACGGCTCCAAACAGGAGGTCAGCTGCAGGACCCTCCATGGGGCACTCACAAGGGGCCTGGAAGCTGGTTGTTAAAGGCAGCGTCTTTTTCTGGTTTCTAGAAGGATGTTTGGCAACTGGCAGTGCCGCTGTGCCCGCAGTACTTAGGCGTGTGTATTCAGTGATTAAGAGCACAAACTGTGGAACCAGACACCATATCAAACCCTGGCACTGCGCTCTGAAGAGCCAGAGAAGGGGACCATGCCCTCAAGAAGCCTCACAGTGCAGGGAGTCAGACACCGACCCTCACAAGTCAGGGTGACAAGTGCTATGATGAGCTATAGAAGGGTAGCGGCCAGAGCCACAGGTCACTGAGGGCCCCCGTGGGCTAGACCAAAGGCCTAGATTGTTTCTCATGCTCCTAACAGCCCTGACACATGTTCCAGAGAAGTTATCTTAACTGATCTGCATTTAACCAACATACCGGGTTATTGGCGGCCCTCCAGTCCTGGTCAGAAGTGACTGCTGCTGCCTACCAGTGCGGATGGCTCAGACGTCTACAGCATTCTTCACCCTACCCAAGCTCTGTTCCCACCGGCTGAATCAGGAGAGTTTGTTCCCCAAAGTTTGGAGTTATTTTTATTTTTATTTATTTTTTTTGGTGTGTGTATGGCATGTGGGATCTTAGTTCCCCAACCAGGGATCAAACCCATGATCCCTGCAGAGGAAGGGCAGAATCTTAACCACTTGACAGCTAGGAAAGTGCCTGTTCCCCAAAAGTTTGGACTAACTTGCATTTATTGTTGTAATCATACAATTTATCTAAATAAAACAAAACTCATGAAATCTGATTGCAAGAAAGAGAAAGTAATGTTTTGAGAAAAACTAAGTCCGTGCTTTGGAAATATGCAATAAAGATGAATTGCTAAAAATAAATCTGCTGATTTCCTTATGGCAGAGATTCTGAGTGGGAGGGGATAATAACAATGTGGAATTCCAAATTCAAATTGCTTCACAAGTGTCCTTGCATTCCACTTAAAAAAAAAAAAAAACTGAACTGGAAATCTTCAGCGATGTTCTGTGTGTACAGGCAAAACAGACAAAGCTGAACTCCAGCCAGAGGACTTGAACTCAAAGCAGCAGCTTTGGCCTCGACTGATTGCTTTATGTTAGAACATATTTAAGGTATTTATGAATTCACTTTTAACAACTGCTTTTCTTAGCCAACTTTTTGATTACCTAAACAACTGCTTGAACCAATCAGGTTAAACATGAGGTTTCTACTGGACTGTCGTGCCCATTTTACAGATGGGGGAAGTAAGGCTGGGAGAGGCAAAGTGTCTTGTTCAAGGCCATACAACAAAGAGGTCCTAAGTGGCTGGTGAACCAGGATCCTCCCTCTTCACTCATGACCTCCAGTGGGTGGGTCTATTGAGTGTGAACTGGAGATTGTATGTGAGAGTATGAGTGGGACAATGAGTGTGTATGTGTGTGTGTGCGCACGCGCATGTTTCTGACACAGGCTCAGTGCCAGCCTGGCCCACCTCCTCAAGTTTCGTCTAACAATGGTGCTCAGACACCAGCCTCGGTCTCACCAGTATGGCTTCCATGCAGAGACAGGTCTAAATAACCTGAAGGAAGAGCCTAAGGAATCTGGGCTCCAAGAAGCAATCTTGTACATAATCCATCACGACACAGCCTAGAAAGGCCCTGGCTCCCGTGTCCTCCTGGCCCGAAGAGGGTGGTCAGCCCTGCTGACTCCTACACCCTAAGGAGGGGCCCAACCACAATGGCAATCCCAAACTCTGCCCCCTCCTCAGCCTCAGTGAGGCTGCCCACCTGGGCCCACAAGAAACCAGCACCTTCCCACGTAGCAGTCTCGCCCTTTCCTGAGGGCAGTGGCATACCTTCTGTATGGACTCCCTGCAGGCTCAAAGGGCCCCAGTTTGGAGCCCCTTCACTCTGCTATTCTTCCTGAGAGCGTGCAGGTCCCAGGGCAAACTGGGATGGTGCAGGAAAAAAGCCAGACAGACCGGGTTAAACTCTCTTCTGTCCACTCAGGGAGGCCTGGGCAACTTGGGCACTTGTCTTCTCCAAGGCTCAGTCTCCTCATCTGTTAAATGGGAGTGGCAGCCCACACCTTAAGAATGGCAGGAAAACCTCACACTTGGTCCAAACCCCAGGTCCAAACTCTTGTTCTGACACTTGCCAACTGGGTAAGCTTGGGCAGGTGACTCAATCAGCCTGTGATGCAGTTTTTCTCATCTGTAAAGTAGGGATGATAACAGTACCCATTTACTGGGCAGCTGTGAACATGAATTAATTAATTATGTGAAATGAATTAATATGTGTAAAAAACTTAGAATAAGCAGACTAGACACATAAAGCTATATCTGTTTGCTATTATCATTATAATAATTATTTTTAACCTTATGAGTAATAAGGAAATGAAATGGATCCAACTCAATGCCCATGTGACCCCAGGACATCTTGGCTGCTCCTCACAGCCAGGGCAGAAGTGGGGAAGACAGTGACGATAGACCTGGGAACTAACTGCCTCCTCCTGTATCAGCCTCTACTGTACTTTCTACATGTCCTTCCCGTGCTTGGTATAAACGTCCTTCCCGTGCTCGGTACTGTCTGCTCTGAGCTCATTCCACGTCTTCTCCCTCCATCAGTCTAATAGCAGACCTCAGAGAGATTCTCGTCCCCATTTTCCAGACTAGGTAACTGAGAAAGTTTCCAGGATGTTTTACTGCCACCCAGAGGTTGGGATCCCAGAACATCTGAGTCAGAAAGACCCTGAAGCCTCATCCACACCAAGGGTGGTTTCATCTCCCATGCAACTGGGGCAGACTGGTCTCAGAGGTTTGCTTGAGAAGAATTTGGAAGCTAGATGGGACCTAAGACAGAAAATATGCTGACTGATTAGTGATGTCTTCCACGGATGCAGATGTGTGACTTGGAGATGGCATCACTGGTCAACCTGTCCTCAACCATCCCCTTGACTTAGCGTATGGCTGAGAGACAGAAGCCACTTTCCCATGGTCTCAAAGAAGACAGTGCACAGTGGGGACAGACCCTGCCCAGCCAAGGCTCCGTCCCCCATCTGGCGCTGGGTTATTTCTTCTTTCTTGGGGAGGCATTCATTCAGTGCTTCTATTGTCTGTGGTTCTGGCTTCCAGAAATCAAGGCATTCAGAGTGGACTGAAGAGCCTGTGGGAGGCAGCCCCTGCCTCTGCCATTGCTCCTGCTAAGTCCAGAGGAATCTTATGCGGCTCCGAGGGCTCCCACCCTGGAGGCATTTGTTATCCAGAAGATTCAGGAGCTGCCTCCGGGGAGAGGTATGTAGACAGCAGGTTTCTGATACACCACCCAGCTGTACTCATCACGCAGGGTCACTGGGTGCCCCAACAGGGCTGCTCCTCCCATGTTACAGGCCAATGTGAGCAGAAGATGCTGGCAAGGCAGCCAGAACAAGCAGGAACGTGGGAAATACACAGAAATGCACACACCCTTAAGTGAAGGCTTTAAATTCACTTATGTACACAGATACATATATAGCCACAGTTACACACTCAATAACTAGAACCCAGAGAATATAAAGTAACAAATACCCACACACACCGCCCACCCTGAGTTAATAAATGTAAATGATTCATCATTTTTGCTTTAGACATTTTTAATAAAAGAAACAATGTTGAAGATTTTCAAATTTAAGTCCTTTTTTAATACCCCTTCCCAGTACCATCCCCTTCCTTACACAGAAGCAAACTACCATCAGGAATTTGGCATGCACCCACCCAGTCCATTTTTTAAATCCCCCAATAATACATAATACTATTGTGCTTTAAATTGTATATAAATGATGTCATGTGTATTAGTAATTTATTAATTCATCTCATTTATTTTTCTGTATGGTGTGAGACAGGGTTTAATTTTATTTTTTTTTCCATTTGGAAAGCTTCTCCAAATCCTAATTTTGAATAGTCCATCCTTTCCCTCAATGCTTTTTGATCGTACACCAAGGTCCCATATAACTTGGGTCTCTTTCTGTGTTCTCTTTTCTGTTTCATGGATTTATTTGTCTACCATTGTGCTAGTAACCAGGATGTATTCATTATCAAAGCTTCATAATAAATCAGGACTTTTAAAGATTTATCTTTATTGAAGAAACATTGGTTTATAAATCAGGATTTTGAAAGATTTTTTTATTGAAGTAACATTGGTTTATAGTGTTTTATGTTTCCTGGGTATAATGTTATTAATATATTGCATATCTGTTTCTATGGGCTTCCCAGGTGGCTCAGTGGTAAAGAATTTGCCTGCAGTGCAGGAGATCCAGGTTCGATCCCCGGGTCAGAAAGATCCCCCTGGAGAAGGAAATGGCAACCCATTCCAGTACTCTTGCCTGGTAAATCCCATGGACAGAGGAGCCTGGTGGGCTGTGGTTCACAGTTTCACAAAGAGCGGGACGCACCTGAGTGGCTGAGCACGTATGCGTATCTGTTTCTGTATATCCAAGACTGTGCTCATCCCCAAAATTTAGTTTTCATCATCACAGTTGATCCCCTTTACTGATTTTATCCTCCCCCAATACCTCTTCCCCTCTAACAACTACTACTCTGCTCTCTGTATCCCTATGTTTGTTTTTGTTTGGTTAGGCTTGTTCATTTCTCTTTGGTTTTTGCTTAGTTATGAGTGAAATCATATGGTACTTGTCTTTCTCCATCTGACTTATTTCACTTAGTATAATACCCTAAAGGGCCATCCATTTTGTCACAAATGGCAAGATTTCATCCTTTTTATGACTGAGTCGTATTCCATTATATAGACATAGCTTGTCTACTTTCTCCATTCACCCACTGATGGAAACTTGGCTCGCTTCCATATCTTGACTATTGTAAATAGTACCATAGTAAAATATAGGGTGATCATGAACTCCTTATTACCAAATTCAGACTTAAATTGAAGAAAGTAGGGAAAACCGCTAGACCATTCAGGTATGACCTAAATCAAATCCCTTATGATTATACAGTGGAAGTGAGAAATAGATTTAAGGGCCTAGATCTGATAGATAGAGTGCCTAATGAACTATGGAATGAGGTTCGTGACATTGTACAGGAGACAGCGATCAAGACCATTCCCATGGAAAAGAAATGCAAAAAGCAAAATGGCTGTCTGGGGAAGCCTTACAAATAGCTGTGAAAAGGAGAGAGGCAAAAAGCAAAGGAGAAAAGGATAGCAAGAAGAGATAAGAAAGCCTTCTTCAGCGATCAATGCAAAGAAATAGAGGAAAACAACAGAATGGGAAAGACTAGAGATCTCTTCAGGAACATTTCATGCAAAGATGGGCTCGATAAAGGACTGAAATGGTATGGACCTAACAGAAGCAGAAGATATTAAGAAGAGGTGGCAAGAATACATGGAAGAACTGCACAAAAAAGATCTTCACGACCCAGATAATCATGATGATGTGATCACTCATCTAGAGCCAGACATCCTGCAATGTGAAGTCAAGTGGGCCTTGGAAAGCATTGCTACGAACAAAGCTAGTGGAGGTGATGGAATTCCAGTTGAGCTGTTTCAAATCCTGAAAGATGATGCTGTGAAAGTGCTGCACTCAATATGCCAACAAATTTGGAAAACTCAGCAGTGGCCACAGGACTGGAAAAGGTCAGTTTTCATTCCAATTCTAAAGAAAGGCAATGCCAAAGAATGCTCAAACTACCGCACACTTGCACTCATCTCACATGCTAGTAAAGTAATGCTCAAAATTCTCCAAGCCAGGCTTCAGCAATACGTGAACCGTGAACTCCCTGATGTTCAAGCTGGTTTTAGAAAAGGCAGAGGAACCAGAGATCAAATTGCCAACATCCGCTGGATCATGGAAAAAGCTAGAGAGTTCCAGAAAAACATCTATTTCTGCTTTATTGACTATGCCAAAGCCTTTGACTGTGCAGATCACAATAAACTGTGGAAAATTCTGAAACAGATGGGAATACCAGAGCACCTAACCTGCCTCTTGAGAAATCTGTATGCAGGTCAGGAAGCAACAGTTAGAACTGGACATGGAACAACAGACTGGTTCCAAATAGGAAAAGGAGTGCGTCAAGGCTGTATATTGTCACCCTGCTTATTCAACTTATATGCAGAGTACATCATGAGAAACGCTGTACTGGGAGAAACACAAGCTGGAATCAAGATTGCCGAGAGAAATATCAATAACCTCAGATATGCAGATGACACCATCCTTATGGCAGAAAGTGAAGAGGAGCTAAAAAGCCTCTTGATGAAAGTGAAAGAGAAGAGTGAAAAAGTTGGTTTAAAGCTCAACATTGAGGAAACGAAGATCATGGCATCTGGTCCCATCACTTCATGGGAAATAGACGGGAAACAGTAGAAACAGTGTCAGACTTTATTTTTCTGGGCTCCAAAATCACTGCAGATGGGGACTGCAGCCATGAAATTAAAAGATGCTTACTCCTTGGAAGAAAAGTTATGACCAACCTAGATAGCATATTCAAAAGCAGGGACATTACATTGCCAGCAAAGGTCCGTCTAGTCAAGGCTATGGCTTTTCCTGTGGTCATGTATGGATGTGAGAGTTGGACTGTGAAGAAGGCTGAGCGCTGAAGAATTGATGCTTTTGAACTGTGGTGTTGGAGAAGACTCTTGAGGGTCCCTTGGACTGCAAGGAGATACAACCAGTCCATTCTGAAGGAGGTCAGCCCTGGGATTTCTTTGGAGGGAATGATGCTGAAGCTGAAACTCCAGTACTTTGGCCACCTCATGCGAAGAGTTGACTCATTGGAAAAGACTCTGATGCTGGGAGGGATTGGGGGCAGGAGGAGAAGGGGATGACCGAGGATGAGATGGCTGGATGGCATCACGGACTCGATGGACATGAGTCTGAGTGAACTCCGGGAGTTGGTGGACAGGGAGGCCTGGCGTGCTGCGATTCATGGGGTCTCAAAGAGTCGGACACGACTGAGTGACTGAACTGAACTGAACTGAACTGATGTCTTTTCATGTTAGTGTTCTCTAACTTTAGATAAATACCCAGCAGTGAGAGAGCTCAGTCATATGGTAGTTCTGCTGTTAATTTTTGAGGCACGCCCATTCAATGTTCCATAGTGGCTGTACTAATTTACATTTCCACCAACAGTCTGTGAGGGTCCTCATTTCTCCACATCCTTGACAACTCTTCTTGCTTCTTGTATTTTTTATAATAGCCATTCCAACAGGCATGAGGTGATGCCTCACTGTGCTTTTGACTCTGGTTTCCTTAATAACTTGTGATGCTGAGCACCTTTTCATGTGCCTCCTGGCCATCTCCGTGTCTTTGGGAAAACGTCTATCCAGTTCCCTCTGCCTGTGTTTTAATTGGATTGTTAATTTGTTGTTGAGTTGTGTAAGTTCTTCACATATTTTGAATACTAACGCCTGGTCAAATATATCATTTGCAAATATTTTCTTTCATTCAATAGGTTGTCTTTTCATTTTATTGATAGATCCCTTTGCTGTGCAGAAGCTTTTTAGTTTATATGAAGACTCATTTGTTTATTTTTGTTTTGGTTTCCCTTGCCTGAGGAGACATATCTAGAGAGATATTGCTAAGCCTGATGTCAAAGAGCATACTGTCTATATTTTCTTCTAGGAGTCTTATGGTTTTAGGTCTTACATTCAAGTCTTTATCCGTTTTGAGTTTATTTTTGTATGTGGAATGAGATAGTGGTCATTTCATTTTTTTGCATGTGGCTGTCCAGTTTTCCCAATACCACTCATTGAAGAGACTATCCTTTCCTCACTGTATGTTTTTTGCTCCTTTGTCATAAATTAATTGGCCACATATGCATGGGCTTGTCTCTGGGTTCTTGATTCTGTTCCGTTGACCTCTGTTTCTGTTCTTCTGCTAATACCATGCTGTTTCGTAAGTTAGGATATTTGTTACTCCATCTCAGGTTTGTCTTAGCTATTTGTGCACTATCACCTTTCTGTGTGAATTTTAGGATCAGTTTAACAAGTTTAATGAGAAATCTTATTGAAATTTTAATTGAAATTGCAGAGACCTCATCAATTCATTTGAAAATTAAAGTATTTATGATAGTGAGTCTTCCTTTCCATGAACGTGATTGCTGTTCAGTCGCTCAGTCGTGTCCTACTCTTTGCAACTCCATGGACTGCAGCACACCGGGCTTCCCTGTCCTTCACTATCTCCTGGAGTTGGCGCAAATTCATGTCCACTGAGTCGATGATGCCATCCAACTATCTCATCCTCTGTTGCCCCCTTCTCCTCCTGTCCTCAATCTTTCCCAGCATCAGGGTCTTTCCCAGTGAGTCTTCTCATCAGGTGGCCAAAGTATTGGAGCTGCAGCTTCACCATCAGTTCTCCCAATGAGTATCCAGGGTTGATTTCCTTTAGGATTGACTGGCTTGTTCTTCTTGCTGTCCAAGGGACTCTCAAGCGTCTTCTCCAGCACCACAGTTCAAAAGCATCAATTCTTTGGCGCTCAATCTTCTATATGGTCCAAATCTCACATTCATACATGACTACTGGAAAAACCATAGCTTTGACTAGGCTGATCTTTGTTAGCGAAGTGATGTCTCTGCTTTTTAATATGCTGTCTAGGTTTGTCATAGCTTTTCTTCCAAGGAGCAAGCATCTTTTAGTTTCATGGCTGCAGTCACCAGCCACAGTGATTTTGGATTCCAAGAAAATAAAGGCTGTCACTGTTTCCATTTTTTCCCTCATCTATTTGCCATGAAGTGATGAGACTGGATACAATGATCTTAGTTTTCTGAATTATTATGTGCATGTGTGTATTCTTCAATAATACTTTTTATTTCTTCATGGAGAAACATCTTTAGTTAGTTGATTACTAGAGTTTATAGTTTAAAACCTATCCTTTTCCTGTTTATAACTGGTCATTTCTGGTAGATAGCACACTATGGATTTTCTGTGTTGGTTTCATATCCAGCAACATCAATTTCTTTCCAGTTCCAGCCAGGAAGACCAGGAGCTTTGGACTTGGTAAAATGCAGGTCCCAAGGCCGGATGCAGTATAGGCTCAGTTCAGTTCAGTCGCTCAGTCGTGTCCAACTCTGTGACCCCAGGGACTGAAGCATGCCAGGCTTCCCTATCCATCACCAATTCCCAGAGCTTGCTCAAACTCATGTCCATCGAGATGGTGATGCCATCCAACCATCTCATCCTCTGGCGTCCCCTTCTCCTCCCGCCTTCAATCTTTCCTAGCATCAGGGCCTTTTCCAGTGAGTCAGTTCTTCGCATCAGGTGGCCAAAGTATCAGAGGTTCAGCTTCAGCATCAGTCCTTCAAATGAATATTCAGGACTGATTTCCTTTAAGATTGACCTGATAGCTCAGTTGGTAAAGAATCTGCCTGCAATTCAGGAGATGGTGGTTCGATTCCTGAGTCGGGAAGATCCCCTAGAGAAGGGAACTGCTACCCACTCCAGGATTCTGACCTGGAGAATTCCATGGACTGTCTAGTCCATGGAGTCGCAAAGAGTCAGACAAGACTGAATGACTTTCGCTTTCACTTTCATGGCAGTATAGGCTGGATGTTTGGAATATGGCCTTGGCCATCAGACAGGTGAACCTGGGTTTGAATCCCAGATCTGCCAATTACTACCTGGGTAAGTTATTTAATCTCTCTGGGCTAATGATCACATCCATTCCCTGAGTTATTTCAAGTAATAAGGCAGAGAAAATGCATAAACGTGCCTAGCACAGAGAAAGAACTGATACCAGTTCTTGTTATTATTACTAAGTGGCTTCTCCTGTGTAACCAGGGAGATAATTACCCACAGTAAAATAAATCAATTCCTGCTTCTATTAATCATGGAGAAGCTACACAGAGATGCCAGTGTTTGAAGCAACTTGATCACAAATTAACTCCCATGTTCAATGACTGATTTGGAGCTCATATTTGAAGCCCATTCCTTTTCTCTGTCTGCGCCATTTTAATACAAGGCCCCCCAACCAGACAGCAAATGGCCCGCCATTGACCACCAGTCTGAGAAACTTGGAGGACACCTGCCCATCTTTCTGACCCTGCCCCATGCCCCTACACCCTGAACCACTCTGAGTAATGTGGTGAACATCAACTGCTGTGGACTGAATGTGTTCCTCCCAAATCCATATGCCGAAATCCTAACCCCAGTGTTCGGAAGTGGGACTTTTGGGAGGTGATTAGATCAAGAGGGGCTTCCCTGATAGCTCAGTTGGTTCAGTTCTTGGGTCGGGAAGATCTGCTGGAGAAGGGATAGGCTACCCACTCCAGTATTCTTGGGCTTCCCTTGTGGCTCAGCTGGTGAAGAATCCACCTGCAATGTGGGAGACCTAGGTTCGATCCCTGGGTTGGAAAGATCCCCTGGAGAAGGGAACGGCTCCAGTATTCTGGCCTGGAGAATTCCATGGGCTGTATTATCCATGGGGTTACAAAGAGTCGGACACGACTGAGCAACTTCCACTTCACTTCATTTCACTTCACTGGATCAAGAGGGCAAAGCCTTCATGAATGGGGTTAGTGCCCTTCTAAAAGAGCTTTCTCGAGAGCTCCTTACACTTCTGCCACGTGAGGACACAGTGAGAAGATGGTTGTCTTTGACTCAGGAAGAGGTCTTCACCCAACACCAATCTTCTAGATCTTTGATCTTGGACTTACAAACTGTGAGAAATAAATTTCTGCTGTTTATTAGCCTAGTATGTATTTTTTTTGTTATGACAGCTTGAGTGAACTAACATACCAAGTCCGACCATCCTAAATATACCCTTCAAACAATTCAAGTGGCTATTTCTTCATAATGCGGATACAGACAAATATCCAGGCATGCAATAATATCAGTTGTATTTCTATTATTGTTTTGTTTTCTTTTTAGTTGCTAAATGATGTCCGACTGTTTTTTAACCCCATGGACTGTAGCCTGCCAGACTCCTCTGTCCCTAGGCAAGAATACTGGAGTAGGTTGTCATTTCTTTCTCCAGAGAATCTTCCCAACCCAGGGATCAGTTGGGTTTTTTACCACTGAGTCACCAGGGAAGCCCCATTGTTATGATACTGTTGTTATTATTAGTAGTATCAATACTACTCCTGATACACTCTAATCAGCTGTTTACACAGGGCTCAGGTCCAACAGTTCTGAAACCCAGTGCCCAGAAGAACTGGACAGTGGGTGTGGTTGACAAAGGAAAGCCCTGTGAGGCAGGACTTTGTAAACACATTCAAAGGAGAGCTGGAGAATATACCTAAAAAGGACTCTGAAGGGTCCCATATGCTTTTAAGCTGTCAATAACACTCACGTACCTTATATATAGAAGCCCTCCCTGGTCAAAGCCCCAGCTCCCAGGACTGCTTCCCAAGGGCTATGTGATCCTACTGCAACAATAGAATCTGGTATCATTGCTGATGCTGCAGAGAGAAGCACTTTGTAGACATTATCTCATTTAATCCTCCCAACAAACCACCAAGGGAGTGAATACCCCCACAGAAGAACCATACTTCAAGGAGCGGCAGGGAGAGGATGTTGACCCAGAGCCATTCTGAGATTTTTAGTTCAGTTTTCGTTTTTTTTCCAAATGAGTGAATGCTACTGTGGACTGCTAAGCATTATTCCTGGATTAGTGTGTCTTCGGCTGGCACCTGTGGGTGGTGGTGCTGGGCTGTGGAGTCACTTAAATGCCCCACTGATAGTTTTCACCAGACCAAAGAATATCTGATTGGGCTGGTGAGGACTTCTGCTCAGCCACTAGGAGTGGGGGCAAGTCCTGAGCTCATTTGGGGGTGATCTGATCGCCCAGATGTGGCCAGGGCCCTGATTCTAGCATCTCCCTTGAGGGTGCCCCATTGGCAGAACAACAGCTTCCCAGACTCTGCACAGCAGCTGTTCTGACTTCATGGAAATAGCTGAGGCTGGCACGCCTCACCCCGTCTTCCCTTGGATACCCCGGGAGCCTGAGGCACAGCTGAGGCCTGGGTAGAGGGGGAGGAGGTCTCTGGGGCTCTGATCACAGAGTTCACCCTGGCAGAAGCTATAGAGCTCAGGGACCTTCCCCCTAACCCTTTAAAATCTGCCAGAGTCAATACTGCCTCAGACAGCAGCCTGGGGGGCAGAGGAAAGGGGATGAAAGAAAAAACTGTCAGGCAGATGCTCAAAGACCCCAAAGCCTCAGAAATGCACTGAGTCAACTCCCCAGCCCATTGCACCAGTGGGGAGAGTGAGGCCCCAAATCAGACTCTTTACAGGAATCTCATAATATCTCCTTAGAGAGAGTGTGTTGGGTGACCTTGTCCTCTCCTCCCTGGGAGGGGCCTAAAAGGTCCCAACACAGCTCATGTCCTCCATGCCTCATCCTCCATGCCTGTCTCGACTTTCCCCTCTGGAATCCAACCACACACCCTGGACACTAGAACTGGGGTGCCAGAGAGCTCTGAATTCACCTCCCATACAACACTCTCTATATACCCCTTTTAAAGCGACAACAAATCATTTGTCAATCTTTCCAAGCCTATAACAAAGATAATACCAATACATGCTTTTCCACTCCTGGGTGTATGCTCAAGACTTGAGTACATACGTCGACCAAAATACCTGATACATGTGTTCATAGCTGCTGAGTTCAAAACGGACTCAAACCTGGAAAGGACTAAATGCCATCAACAGGAGACTGGAGCGTCGAGCTGTCGTGTATTTCTGTGACAGGGCGCTACACAGCCATGAGAAGGCAATGACCCACCAGCAGGCGCAACATGGATGAGTCACATCTTTACTGTGTACCAAGAAGCCAGATGCAAGAGAGTACTTACTGTATCATGCCGTGGGTATGGAGGTCAAGAACAGACAAAACTATCCGAGATGATAGAAGGCAGTGGTTACATTTGTCATATACTAAGTTCCTCTAGGCATTTAGCTACTATACCAGTTTCCCAAGGGCTGCTATAGAAAATTAGCACAAACTGGGTAACTTTAAGTAGCAGAAAGTTTTTCTCTCAACGTTCTGGGGCCTAGAAGTCTAAAATCAAGATGTCAGCTGGGCCAGGCTCCCTCTGGTGACTCTGGTGGAATAAATCACCCAATTAGCCTGTGGTACCTTCTGGTAGTTGCCTTGGCATTCCTAGGGTTGTGGCAGCAGAATGCCAATCTCTGCCTTGGTCTTTACATGACCTCTCCTCCAAATTTCCCTCTTCTTATCAGGACACCAGCTACTGGGTTAAAACCTAATCCAAAATGACCCTAATTCCATATGACCTCATTTTAACTTGATTACATCTGCAAAGACTCTATTTCCAATAAGATCATACTTTGAGTCCTAGGGCTTAGGACTTGAACATATCTTTGGGGGAGATACAGTTTTACCCACTACAAATATGGTTTCACATTTCCTATTCTGCTCTATTGATCCATCAGCTTAAAATGCACCAGTAGCAGACTGTTTAAAATATTGTAAGCCTGTTGCTGTTTAGTCGCTCAGTCATGTTCATCTCTTTTGAGACCCCATGAACCGTAGCCCACCAGCCCCTCTGTCCATGGGGTTTCCCAGGCGAGAATACTGGAGTGGGTTGCCATTTCCTTCTCCAGGGGATCTTCCTGACCCAGGAATCAAACCCAGGTCTCCTGCATTGGCAGGTGGATTCTTTACCACTGAGCCACCAGGGAAGCCCACTGTAGATTCATGCTGTGCTCTCATATCTGTCAAAACCAGTACCCTCCATTACTCTTCTTTTTCAGGTTCTCAGAATTCCCTTACTTATTTTGCCATAAGGACTTTAGGGTCACTTGCTTCTTTTAAAATTCCTATTGATATTTTACCAAAATTCATACATATATATGTAACATTACTCACCAATAACAAAAAGGTGAATTATTCAATAAATAGCAGTGGGACAGCAAAACAGACATCCAAAGAAACAGCTGAACCCCTACTTCACACTGTATACCAAAACAAATTCTAGAATAAAACTTTGGAATAATTGCAAAAGGATTCTCAGAGTAAGAAAGGCCTTAAAAGTATAATTAAAAAAAAATAAATCTAGGGACTTTCCTGGCGGTTTCATGGTGAAGACCCAGTGCTTCCACCGCAAAGGGACAAAAGGTCAATCCCTGGTAGTGGAACTAAGATCCCACATGCCATGAAGTATGGCAAAAAACAGAAAAAAAGAACCCATAAATGAAAGGATTGATAAATTTGGCCACAAAAAATTATTTTAATTCTTCATGAAAAGTAACGTAAACAAAGTCAAAACGCATATTTATTATAGACATATCATATGTTATTGAGAAAGGGCTAATATTCTTGCTATTTTCAGAACTCTTACATATCAGGAAGGGAAAAAAAACAACCTAATTAAAATATAGGCAAAGTATATAAACAAACAGTTCCCAGGAAAGGAAATGTAAATGATTCTTAGTCATATGAAAACATGGTCAACCTCCCTTGTAGCAGGAGAAATGAAATTACAGCTACGAGATATCATTTTATATCTAACAGATTGACAAAGATCAAAAAGTTTGATAACATGCTGTGTTGGCAAGGGTGTGGGAAACAGGCATTCTCATTCATTGCAAGTGGGAGGGCAAATTGGTACAACCTCCCTGAAGAGAGATTTGGCAATATCTAAGTAAATTAAAAATCTACATACCCTTTAGCCCAGCCAGTCTATTTCTAGGAATTTGCCATACAAATACACTTGTACACATGCAAGTTGATGTATGGATGTGGCTATTTGTTGCAGCTTTGCTTATAATAACAATAGATTAGAAACAGCCTACCTTGCCATCAGCAGAGCAACAGTGAAATGAATTGTGGAAAATCTATTTGGTGTAATACTATGGACGGTTTTTTTATGGAGATGGAACAGTTTTATATTTACAATGTGGAAAAATCTCTGTAGCTAAGGGCAGGGAGGAAGCAAGGAGCAGAATAGCATGAACAAAGCAATACCATTCGTGGGGAAACAAGGACACGGGCATAGAGTATTTCTCAATGGATACACATGAAACCGGTAACAAAGACTGCCTTTAAGTAAGGAGCTAAGATACTAAAGTTAGGAAACAGCATACTTAATGCCTTCCAATACTATGTGCAAGTGTGAATAACGCCCCCAAATCCAAACATATTAAACACAAGAAAATCATAAAGAAGGAAAAACAGTGAGAGTTTGCATCTGAGATCTGAGTTTAAATGTCAGCTCCACCACCTTCTTGGACAAGTTATCTCAGCTCCTAAACCTTAGTTTTCCCCATCGTAAAGTGGGAATAATACATAATACCCATCTCAAGAACTAGAAGGGGAGAGTATGGAGAGCAAGACAGCAAAAGCAAAAGTGCAAAAGGCTAACAATTGGTGACTCTATGGGGAATTCCTTGGAGGTCCAGTGGTTAAGACTTCAAGCTTCCATTGCAGGGGCCACAAGTTCCACCCCTGGTCAGGGAACCCAACGTGCCACACAATGTGGCCAAAAATGAATAAATAAATAAACAAACAACAACCACACACACACAAAAAAACAATTGGTAACTCTAAGAATGTTGTTCTTCAAGCCAGGCTTTAGCAATACGTGAACCGTAAACTTTCAGATGTTCAAGCTGGTTTTAGAAAAGGCAGAGGAACCAGAGATCAAATTGCCAACATCCACCGGATCATCGAAAAAGCAAGAGAGTTCCAGAAAAACATCTATTTCTGCTTTATTGACTATGCCAAAGCCTTTGACTGTGTGGATCACAATAAACTGTGGAAAATTCTGAAAGAGATGGGAATACCAGACCACCTGACCTGCCTCTTGAGAAACCTATATGCAGGTCAGGAAGCAACAGTTAGAACTGGACATGGACCAACAGACTGGTTCCAAATAGGAAAAGGAGTATGTCAAGGCTGTATATTGTCACCCTGCTTATTTAACTTCTATGCAGAGTACCTCATGAGAAACGCTGGGCTGGAAGAATCACAAGCTGGGATCAAGATTGCCGGGAGAAATAGCAATAACCTCAGATATGCAGATGACACCACCCTTATGGCAGAAAGTGAAGAGGAACTAAAAAGCCTCTTGATGAAAGTGAGAGAGGAGAGCGAAAAAGCTGGCTTAAAGCTCAACATTCAGAAAACGAAGATCATGGCATCTGGTCCCATCACTTCGTGGCAAATAGATGGGGAAACAGTGTCAGACTTTATTTTTGGGGGCTCCAAAATCACTGCAGATGGGGACTGCAGCCATGAAATTAAAAGACGCTGACTCCTTGGAAGGAAAGTTATGACCAAGCTAGAAAGCATATTCAAAAGCAGAGACATTACTTTGCCAACAAAGGTCCATCTAGTTAAAGCTATGATTTTTCCAGTGGTCATGTATGGATGTGAGATTTGGACTGTGAAGAAAGCTGAGCGCCGAAGAATTGATGCTTTTGAACTGTGGTGTTGGAGAAGACTCTTGAGAGTCCCTTGGACTGCAAGGAGATACAACCAGTCCATCCTAAAGGAGATCAGTCCTGGGTGTTCTTTGGAAGGACTGATGCTAAAGCTGAAACTCCAGTACTTTGGCCACCTCATGAGCAGAGTTGACTCATTGGAAAAGACTTTGATGCTGGGAGGGATTGGGGGCAGGAGGAGAAGGGGACGACAGAGGATGAGATGGCTGGATGGCATCACCGACTCGATGGACGTGAGTCTGAGTGAACTCCGGGAGTTGGTGATGGACAGGGAGGCCTGGCGTGCTGCGATTCATGGGGTCGCAAAGAGTCGGACACGACTGAGCAACTGAACTGAACTGTGTTGTATGGGAATTTACTGCATTAAAATTACTACTTTTCCTGTAATTTTGAAGTGTTTTCTAACTAAAAAGTTCTTATTTTTTTTGTTGATAGTGTGTCCCACCCCAGACCTATTAAATCAAGAATCTCTAGAGGTAAGGCTTGTGAACCAACCTCTTCTCCCAAGCAAGCTGTATTCTGAGAACCACTGGATCAGCACAAATCTGGGGTGACTGAGCAACCCCAACACCTCACTGCAGCCCACTTGCCTCCCTTCGTGGGGCACAGGTACAGTGGGTACTTTACCTGATGGGCATGTGCAGGACTGGGAACATGGAACTGGAGTCTGGGGCAGAGACTGGCTCCCCCTGGTTATCTTGGGGGACAAAGGGGCCCAGTGCCAAGCCCAGCCCCCCCACCCACTGCGGGGCTCTCTCCACGGGGCCTGTGCTGGGACACGCAGGGAACCCCGGCCCTGGCAGAGCCCCCATCAGATAAGGCCGCCTCCCCAGTGCTGGCAGCCTTCAGAGCCGGCGAGGAGTTTACGTAAGCCTGTTGTTGATGGAAAAACAAATGCACCAGCAGGCGTTTCCTGGCCTGCTCAGAGCCCTGGGCCCCAGACGCTGGCTCACCCCGGAGAGGCTCCGTCCTGACAGCTCCCCTGGGGGCTCCGGCGAAACTCTGGGGGTCCCATGTACTAGAAGCCCGGCTCTTTGGAGGCCACCCAGAGCCCCTACCCTCAAGCCCAAGCCACCCTGCACGTGAGCCCAGCATGCAGGAGGCATTTAATTAATGCTAATTCTTAACCACTTTCCCGTGGCCCTAGCACCAGCCTGGGCCTCCAACTCTGGCCCTATCCTCGCCCCAGCCTGGAGCCCAGGAGGGGCTGGTCCAGGCATCCATCAGCACCACTCCATTGAGTGCTTGGTGCATGCCTGGCCCTGCTCTGGGGCAACGTGGTGAGGGAGGTATGGGAACCAGGGAAGAACTGAAGATGGGCAGAAAGAAAGTGAAGTCGCTCAGTCGTGTCCGACTTTGAGGCCCCATGGACTATAGCCCACCAGACTCCTCCATCCATGGAATTTCCCAGGCAAGAGTACTGGAGTGGATTGCCATTTCCTTCTCCAGGGGGTCTTCCTGACCCAGGGATCAAACCTGGGTCTCTCGCAATGCAGGCAGACGCTTTACCATCTGAGCCACCAGGGAAGCAGAACTAGCAAGAAATTAGGGGGGAAACCATCTTCACATGGCACCTCTTTTCTTGCTTTTAAAACTAGGGAGCGCTAAGGCACCTTCACAGAGGTGTTGGACAGAAAGAAATGAGACAGCTGAGGGGTTTTCTTACCCACTCCCTATCCCCTTTCCATCTTTGCCTGGAGGAAGGGAGACAACCAAGGTTGCAATTCCAGCTCCAGCAGCTCCAAAACCTCATCAGCTTATGACCAAGTCTCTTTATAAAATAGGGCTATTTTTTTTTTATTATTTTTTTTTTGGCCTCACTGCATGGCATGTGGGATCTTAGCCCCTCAACCAGGGATCAAACCCGGGTCCCCTGCATGGGAAGGGCAGAATCTTAACCACTGGATCACTAGGGAAGTCCCTAAGATAGGGCCAATTCTTGCACCAACCTCAAGTACTGAGAATTAAATGAGACATTTTGAGAATTAAATGTGATAATGACTATAAAGCTTTTTTTTTTTTTAATTGCACCATGCAGCTTGTAAGTATCTCAGTTCCCCGACCAGGGATTAGACCTGCGTCGCAACAGCGGAAGCCCAGAATCCTAACCACTAGGCGACCAGGGAACTCCTTAAAACTTTTAAATCACACCCTATCATTGTTATGTCAGGCACACAGTATCACACAGAAACAAGTCACCATAGATGTAAATATATTATGCCCACCTGCCTTTTCCATCTCGACGCAAATATCTGCTTTTCCCGGTACCCTTTCCTGACCCCCAACGGAGGGCTAGGTAGGTGCCCCACTTACTTTCCCTCCCAAGTCCCCCTCCATCCGCTCCTTCTAGCAGCCCTCTTCACCCATGTTACCACCCCCAGACTATGCACTCCCTGTGTGCCAGGCTCCACGCTGGCCTTGGGCACCCAGAGATAAATCACATTCTGGCTCTGTCCTCTAAGGGGACCCAGCCTAGAGGGTAGAGATAGACGATTACAGAGAGCAAGGAATCACTAACCAACACAGCATTGTAATTATCCTCCAATTTAAAATAAATAAAAATTTAAAAAGAGAATATTATATGAATTACAAAAGCTAAAGTGGGCACTCTGCTGGCATGACACCTGACACACAGTAGGAACACCCTGAAGCCCTAATTACAGTAAACGATGCTATTTAGGGCTTCCCTGGAGGCTCACGTGGTAAAGAATCTGCCTGCATTGCAGAAGACCTGGGTTTGATCCCTGGGTCAGGAAGAGCCCCTGGAGAAGGAATTGGCTACCTACTCCAGTACTCTTGCCTGGAGAATTCCATGGACAGAGAAGCCTGGCAGGTTACAGTCCATGGGGTTGCAAAGAGTCAGACATGACTGAGCGACTAACACACACAATGCTATTTAACAGCGGAAAGCCCTGGAGTCAGGTGCTGGCTCTGCCACTCGCCTGCTGTGTAACCTTGGGCCAGGCACCTTCTGTGGACTGCGATTTCTCCATTCATCCGGGGAGATGCTAACATTAAATACCCATCTTCAGGCTCTGGTGAGATTCTAACAAGCTAATACACCTTCTGGACTATCAGAGAACTGAGTTTATCAGCTACGTCTGATAAACGACTACCCTATCAAGGCCTGTGTGGGGAACACAGTCTCGGGTACAGGCTTTGGTATCAGGCCTGCTCTCAGGACCCAGCCTGGATGCCCCCTTGTTTTGCAATGTATGGCTAATGGCTCAGCCTCAGTTATCTCTAAAGTGAGGATAATGGTATGTACTTCCTAGGATGCGGTGAGGCGCCAAGGAGATAACAATGGTGAGAGTTAGTATTTGTTGCACACTTAATCATTGCCAGACAGGATTCTTGAGTGATTTTTGTATGTTAACCCATCTCTGGTCATTTTACAGCTGGATAAATTGAGGCAGGGAGACTGTAAGACCTTGCCCAAGGGAAGTGTTGGCAAGGGAATCATCCTAGCAGTCTGGTTGGCGCCAGAGCCCAAGGTCCTAACCACCCTGCATCACTGCCGCCCTTGAACCTGTTTCAAAAGCTTAGACATGGCACATAGTCAGGCCTCAGCAAACAGTAGCCACTATTATGATTCTATTAATATATGTGTTGGTATCATCACGATCCTAATTACTCATCAATCCCTTCTCTAAGCAGGGCAAGCTGAAGCACTTTGGGCCTGAGTGGGTGCCAGGTGAGAGCTGGCACGATGAGCCCCGAATGTGGGCAAAGTTTTAGTTCCTGGTCACACCCAGTGAGAGTCAGCACACGGGGTGGTGGGGCAGGTGGGTCCAGCACTGGGGCCAGGCCCCAGGTGAGCATGGATGTCACAGGTGGCCCTCTTCGCCCAGCCTGGCGCTGGACACCCACCCAGCTCCCGAAACAGGGCAGGGCCAGGCTGGAGAGGCCAGGGCAGACACTGGGCCTTTGTGCCCTACTCCCCACGCAGCCCAGCCCAGAAACCCATCCCCACCCTTGCCCCAGGCTGGGCGCAAGGTGTGCAGTGCCCTCCTGGGAGAAGAAAGAATTCAGGCCGGAGCTGGGAGTCTGGCCAGGACCCTGGCTCCACTGCCCTCTGGCTGAGAGTCCTGGGCCAGTCTCTCCCTGCTCGAGGCCTGGTTTCTTCATCTCCAAGATAAGCATAGCGAGCTAGACTCAGTATGGGTAGGGCTTAGGAAGAGGGAGGAAAGGAAAGCACTGGTCCTGACGGGCTGCAGTAAGGGGACAGGGTAGGGGCCTGGCCACCCCTCTGTTGGGTACAAACATGGTTAGGGCTTTTCACCCCCTCCTCAGACAGGCCCAGATCACCCTCAGCCCCATAAGCACAAACCCCCAAACTGCAGCATTCCTACCCCCCACCTGCAGTACACAGACACCCCCTTGAACACCTGTATTCATCTGAACTCTTATCCCTGTGTGAACACACAGATTTAAACACACCCTTGAACAAAGACACACATGCCTAATCACAAACACACACGCTCTGGATCACAGACAGACACACACTCCTAGTCATAGACACACATGGACAAACATCCCTGAACAAAGATGCACACACCTGATCACAGACACACACATCTCAACAAATACACGTGTGCACGCATACATGGTCAGTCATGTCCAACTCTTTGTGACCCCCACAGACTGTACCCCACCAGGCTCCTCTGTCAATGGAATTTTCCAGGTAAGAATACTGGAGTGGGCTATCGTTTCCTACTCCAGGGGATATTCCCCACCCAAGGATCAAACCTGAGTGTCTTGCATCTCCTGCATTGGCAGGTGGGTTCTTTACCACTGTGCCTCCTGGGAAACCCCCAACAAAGACATAGACACCCCCAAATTAACATACACACCAACATGACACAAACAGAAACTGACATCAAAACAGTCTATACCCAGCACACCCCACACCTGCCTATCCATCACACACCAGGCAGACGGGCTTCAGTCCTCATTCATGGAGGCCACTGGGAAGGGAGGTGCAGAGTGAGCCCCCAGAGGAGCCCAGGATGGGTGCCTGGAATTGGAACTGCACTTCCTCTTCCCTTTTCATACTTGCGGAACACCTCAGGCTTAAGCCCAACATCTCTGCCCAGAGGCTTCCAGGACTGAGCCTAAAAGAAAGGAGGACATTTGGAGAGACCTCCTGGGTGCCAATCCCTGAGCTGTGTGAGTCCATGCCCTCAGAGCCCTGGACGCTGCCTAATGCAGTACCTGGCACACCTTAGGGACTCCAAAGCAGAAGCTGAGGAAAGCGTCCAGAGCCCCAAACAGAAATAGCTCTCAGGTCTCTCAGCTGAGGTTCCCCAGGTGGCTCAGCGGTAACGAAAATGCCTGCCAATGCAGGAGATGAGGGTTCAAGCCCTGAGTCGGGAGGCTCTCTGGAAGAGGAAATGGCAACCCACTCCAGTATTCTTGCCTGGGAAATCCCATGGCCGGAGGAGTCTGGCGAGCTACAGTCTATGGGATCGCACGACTTAGCGACTTAAACAACAGATCTCTGACCTCCCTGCAGGGTATTTCAACAGTGCGGACCCCACCAGAGCAATGCCGCGGTGCACCGCCAGGGGGCGCCCTTGGCCCGGTCGCTGCGGGGGCTCTGCTGCCCCACCCCTGGCGTCCCTCTTCCAGTCCCAACGGTGCTGGCGCGGCTCCCCCCGGAGCTTCGGTTAGGTCTCCGCGGGCGCCCCCGCAGGATGTCTCGGCTCCCCACCCTGCCGGATCCGACCTCAGCTCCGGCTTCCGCCCCCTCCCCAGTCCCCAGGGGCCTCCTCGAGCAGCTCCAGGCTCCGCAGCCACCCCCTCTGCCCGGAACCGCCCGAAGCTCACCCCCACCCCAGCCTCTGTCTGAGAAATTCTGAGGCCGTCCCACAGTGGAGCCCCCTCCCTCGCCTCTTCTCTTAGAGCAAAGACTCATAAAGGTGCCTGAAGTGAAAGACTGAATTGAATTGAATAAATAGCAACACCTCCCCCTCCACCACCCTCCCAGAGCCAAGCATCCTACGTGCCAGGCACTCTGAGTTATATCCTTCAGTGTTCACGAAACTCTGTGAAGTAGGTGTTAACCACTACCTCCGTTTTACAGTTTAAGATGCTAGAAGTTCAGAGAGGTTAAGTAATTTCGCCCAGGATCTCAGGAGCAGTAGGTAGCAGCCCAGCGTCTAGGGCCAAAGGTATAAGGGCCAGATTCTCATCCGCCTCGAAGGCCACACTGACATTTAATCTCTCCAGCATCTAGGAGGTGTTTTTTTTTTAAGGACCCACCACCTGCCAGGCACTGGGCTGGGTGTGATAAAGAACACGGGGACACTGACTCATAGAGCTTACAGTGGTGAGAGAGTAAAATAGTCCTTAAGCATCACCTACATATTCATCGTGAATTTGCTCACTTGCTCTAGATATGTTACTAGGAACCCCATGTCCAGTGGTGTGCTGGCTGTGCTGACTTAGGCAGGAAGGGGCCAGCCCCAGGGAGCCTGTGGCAGGGGTTGAATGGGGACAGACATGCATCCCTGCTTGTGTGGTGAGTTAACTCTGAGGGCCCGAGTTACAGCAGGGTCAGGAAGGAAGAAGGCTAAGCAAGCAAGCGTCCATAAAGGAGGGAGCAACTGAGCAGGAGTTTTTGAAGGAAGAAGGGGGAAGGACCCCCAGGCAGAGGGCCCACCCGGTGTATAAAGCATGGGTGAGTTTGGTGTGTACTTGGCTGGCTTTAAACCCAGAGATGGACGGGGCCCGAGTCCTGCACCAGAGAGGTGGGCAGAGGCCAGCTCGTGACTCAAGTCTCACACACCAGCTTAAGGACCCACTTGCTCAGGAGGGATGGGAAACTCAAAGAAGAGAAGCAATGTAAATGTCCCAAGTGCCTTTCACACCTCTGTGACTCAGGGCCCCTTGATGGGAAGGACGGGTCAGCACTTCGATGTCTTAAAGGCATCGTAAACTCCAAATCCCTGGTCATTTCCACCCCTGCCCCCCGACCTCTTCCCAACAAATTTTCCCATTGCATCGAAAGGCACCACCATCCACCCAGTTGTGGCTCTGTCCCCTCTTTCTCTCCCCATAGCCAGCCCATCTCCTCTGCCTCCATGCAGTCGGGTGCCCCATCATCTGACTGCACCTTTATCTTTGTCCCCAACTGCCCTGACATCTTTTCCAGTTTCCTGGTGCTCTTGGAATAAAGATACAGGCAAAGTTACCTGGAAAGCAAATGGCCATGTCTCCAGCCCCAGATTCCCACCATTCAGACTTACTCTGAAAGCTCCAGGCATTCTAGCTACCTCTGAGTGCCTTGGACGTGCTCAACTCAGGACCTTTGTACATGCTGCTACTCCTTTTTCTCCACCTCCCCCTCCCACTTGTGAGTTAATTCCCACTCGTGAATCTGATCTCTGTGACACCTTCCTCCAGGAGGCTGTTCTTTCCCTCATCTGTGTGTATGGTCTCACATACACCTTGTCACAGACATCCATAGTCACTTTGAGGCTATTTTGTCTTGCTTCACAAGACTCTAAGTTCCATAAGGGCAGGGGCTGTCTTATCACTGGTATCCTCAGTGACCAGGACAGGACATGCCTGAAGAAACTATGACAAACCTAGACAGCGTATTAAAAGCAGAGACATTACTTTGCCAACAAAGTTCTATCTAGTTAAAGCTATGGTTTTTCCAGTAGTCATGTATGGATGTGAGAGCTGGACAATAAAAAAGGGTGAGCACCGAAGCACGGATACCTTCAAACTGTGGTGCTGGAGAACTCTTGAGAGTCCCTTGGACAGCAAGGAGATTAAACCAGTCAATCCTAAAGGAAATCAACCCTGAATATTCATTGGAAGGACTGATGATGAAGCTGAAACTCCAATACTTTGGCCACCTGATGCGAAGAGCTGACTCATTGGAAAAGACCTAGATGCTGAGAAAGATTGAAGGCAGGAGGAGAAGGGGATGACAGAGGATGAGATGGTTGGTTGGGGTCATCAACTCAATGGACATGAGTTTGAGCAAACTCTGGGAGACAGTGAAAGATGGGGAAGTCTGGTGTGCTGCAGTCTCAAACAGTAGGACACGACTGAGTGACTGAACAATAACAGCAAGATGAACCTGGTTCTGATGCTTACTGGCTGGGTACCTTTAGGCTACGGTCCATCAGGTCACAAAGAGTCAGACATGACTGAGCCACTGAGCACTGCAGACCTCAATGCCCAGCACTGGGCCATGGAGAAGGGAGGAAGAGAGGAGGGGAAAGGTCGAAAGGATGGTACAAAGGACCTGCTGGCACTCCTAGAGTCTCCAGGGGCCGGAGGATCCAGGATAGCCCCTCCCTGGGGCTTCAGCTGGCAGATGAAGCCTAGAGGTGTCCACTCTTGCCAGCAGGACCCACCAGCCACAGCGGCCAACATTTCCTCTCCAGAAAGCTGGTTCTGCCACGTGGGACTCTGACCTGAGTACAGGGTGGGGAAGGCAGTCTGCTCAGGAAAGAGCACGGGGATCAGAGGTATCTCCCCAAGGCCGCCAGGGCCACGCCCCAGCTGGTATCCAAGGTGTCTGTGAGCTGAAGCTGACCCACCTCCCAGAGCACCCGCAGCCATCAAATTACTCTCCACCCCCCAGGGTGCTCTGAATCCCCTTGCCTGTCCTGCTGTGTTCTCACCAGGAATGCTCACCTTCTCCCCTTCTCCACCTGGTCACCTTTGGTTTGTCTAAGATCCCAACTCACACACCACCTTCTTAGAGTCTCTCCCAGCTTCTTCAGACAATTTCTCACCTCTCCCCTGTAGCTCCCTTAATAGTTAGTCAGACCACAAATATAGCATTGTGTACACTCGTTTATGGAATCCTAACAGTATCTCTATATAAGGTAGATACTACTGGTCCCGTTTTACAGATTAAAATACTGAGGTTCAGACTGACTAAGTACCTTGCCAGAATTCCATCTGTCCCCGATGTCCCTGCTCCAGGGGAAAGGAGACTTCATAGGATGGGATAGGATGGAGCACATTCACAGTCAAGACCTCAGCCCCTGAAAACAGCTTAATTTGCAGTTTGGAAATGGAAATGCCTGTTCCTGGGTGTAGGTCCCAGGAACCAGGAGGCTCTCTCTGTTCACAGCAGGTTGGAGCCCACAAGGCTCTGGTGATGGTCCCTTGGTCCCCTCTGGAGGAACATATAGGGAGGTGGGAACCTGCCTCAGAGTCTCATGTGGCAATGATGACAACATCTCCTCCCTGCCATCACCAGGGGACAAAGCTGGGCTGGCAGCCTGAGCCCAGACTCAGCCCCTGCCCCACCAAGTGCCTGCCCTCCAACCTGAGTCTCTATTTCTACTGTCCTTCCGGTGCCACCTTCTCCCTCTCTGTCACTTTTCACCAGCCTCAAAGCGACCGTCCCTGTTTCCCTTGCTCTCTGTGTCTCTCTCGGCTCTCCCTTTCTCTCTCTGAGTCCCCCTCTATCTCTGATTCTTCTCTTCTCTGTCTCCATCTCCTTTCTCTCCATCACGCCATCTGTCCACCTGACTCTGTCTCTTAACCTGGGTCCCTGTCTGTGTCTCTCTGCCTCTTTACTACTCTGTGGCTACTCTCTTTCTGTCTCCCTTTCCCTGTCTATCAGGGATCTGTCCTTCGGCCTCTCTGCCCTGTATCTTTGTCCCTGTTGGCTTCTCTGTCTCTGCCTATGTATCTTTATCACTGTCCCTTTCTTTGTGCCCCACCCTTTCTCTGCCTCCCTCCCCACCTCCCTGTCCCTGTCGCTGTCTGAGTGTCACACCCTGTATATGTTACTCTGTCTGGACTCTGGAGAGAGCAGAGCCTCCTCTGCAGCGCCCCGTCCCTGGCCCAACAGCGGGTGCTGCTACAAAAGTTGCTCCCAAGTAGGGGGCGGGGGACCCCCGGGCATCATTCCAGGGCCTGCTCTGTCTGGGTGGCAGTGCTGACAGACAGAGATACGGATCAGACTCGGCTCTGTCCGGGCCTGAGCAGGGGGCACAGCCTGGCTATGCGGGGGCGTCTGGGTGCCTGCAAATGTTTGCCTATGTACACATCTGGGTTTGTGTGCGGGTCTCCCTGTGTGGGGTGGTCTAGGTGTCTGTCTCGATGTATCTGTGAGCGTCTGGGCCTGTTTATGTCTGTCTGCAAGATATGTGGGGCTGTCTGGGAGTGAGCATCTTAGCCTGTGGGTCTATCCATCCTTTTAATGCCTCCACAGACGTGTGCATGTCTGTGGAGTCAGGGTCTATATGTGTGGCTGTCCACAGGCCAGGTCCTCTGCTTGCATTCTCTTACCCAGTCATCAATGAGGTGTAGACTCTATTATTCTATTTGACAGGCAGAAAAGTTGAGGCTCTTAACCTCCATGCCTGGGTGTATGAGTATGAATGTATCTGTTTGAGGTTGAGAGCTTGGCATCTGGAGACAGATCTGGTTCAAATCCTGGCTCCTCTACCACTAGCTGCCTGACTCCAGGCAAGTTGGTTAGTCTTGGGCAATCCTGAATTCATTCAACAAAAATGTATCGATCAAAACCAGATAAAACTAATCCCTGGTGCTACAAGTCAGAATAGGAGCCACCTTGGGAGGGGCTGACAGGTAGGGGGCCCAAGGGAGACTTACGGGTGCTGTCAATATCCTGTGTCTCCATCTGGGTGGTGGTTACATGGGTGTGTCCATTTGGAAAGCAGTAATCAAGCTGTTCATTTTCAGAAATGCACCCTTTATGCACATTATACATCAGTATAAAAGTTTTCCAAAAATTGATTGATCTCTATTTACCAGGCATTAAATAGCAACAATAGTGTTTTGTGAGTGTGTGTGTGTTTAACATTTCAGAAAGTGAGGCACTTCAGGATTTACATTTCTTCCCTATTCCCTTCTCCAGCCAGCTCCCCATCACGATGGCAGGAGGCGGAAGGGAGACGGATCGCAGTCCTGGGCTGGACTGCCCCTGCCCAATCTTGTCTGGCTGTTGTCTCTTCAAAGCAGCCATGATTTTCCCTCCGGATCTTCAAACTGGTGGGCACTGTGGGGCTTGGTGCTAGATGATGGCTGGTAACAAGAACAGTACACTGCGGCACGGCTCGGGGCAAAACATGGTAGGGTGTAAGACGCCCAGCGGACAGCTGCCACACCTGCGTGGTGCGTCTAGCAATGACAGGCAGCGCCTGGATATACACATTCCTGCTCTCCACCTGCAGAGTCCTGAGATGTCACTTGCCATTCCATGAAATACACTGAGCTCCTGCGGATGCCAGGTCCTCTGCTGGGCCCTTCAACACACCTCCCTTCACCCCCACTACAGCTGTCACATAAGGGTCATGACTGACACCTCGCTGAGGACACTGGGACCGGGAGAGATGAAATGACTTCCTTCAGCTCACACTGCTCAACAGTAGAGAGTCCAACATCATTCGGCCTGGCTCTCATCGTCCATCCTCTCTGGATGCAAAGCTCTGGATTTCTGTGATTACCTGAAGCTTTATTAGTAAAAGAATGGAATTCATTTGGTTTTGCCCTGGTGAAGATTCTGAAATTCTGTGTCTTTCATTAGGAAAACTTGAGCTTAAGCTGCCCTTTGGTGACAGCATTCACTCTGTATGCGAACAGGCCTCCCTCCTTGCGTGACATACCCTTCCAGCCCAGAGAAGAGCAGAAGAGGCAGGTGTGATGGCCTCTGACCTTTGCCACGTTTCCAGCATGGCACGCTTATTTAATCTTTGAAAGAACAAATGCACAGATGAATGGCATTCTGCTTACACACTCCTCACTTGGTGCATAACACACATGCTGATGATTTCTTGTCTGTCTCTGCCTCCACTCTAAATTCCTTAAGGGCAGGATTGTGTCTACTTCATCTCTGGATCCCAACAAGCAGCCCAAAGTCTGAGCACAAAGAGGGACCCCACAAATATTATAAATAAATATTTATAAATTATTATAATTAAATATCAGAAAGAGGGGAAGACTTTGGAATTTATCTCTGGGCTTCAGTAAGACTTTTTCAAGTCCTGTGAATTTCACACCTCACTCAATAGCAGCAGCAACAACTAGTTTCAATAAGTGGTTTTATTACTTGTTAGATTTTACAAATTCTGATATTCGAACAGACTTCCACCTTAAAATTCTAAAACAACAAAGCGACCGTTGGAGGGGGTTTGATTTTTTTCCTTTTTTTTTTTTTTTTTCTGTTTAGGACTATTCAAAGTAACAAACTTTTTTTTTCCTTTTTTTACATTTTTGCTCTGGTCATAAATATACAGAGAAAAAGAGGGAGAGAAAAAATGAACAAGTCATCCAAAGTATGGAGATAAAACAGTATTCCTAAGGCACGTGGCAGTCTTTGAAAATACAGAAGCTCTAGCCAACTTAAATTATTTGTTGTTTTTCCTCGCTCAGTCCACAAAACTGTACAGTGACACAAATGTTGTGTTGCAGATAGATCTTCCAAGTAATTCCAGTCCACAGAGCTGTGTCAGCCGGGGGTGGGGGGGCGCAATTATTTTCTTCCTCAGTTTCCAGGCGAGATCCTAAAATGTGGTTAGTTAGTTGCTCAAAGCCTCTATTTTAAAATACACTTGGAATTCAACTAAAGATAATTTCTTTTTTAAAGAAATTGTGGGGCGGGGGCAGAGGTGGGGTGCGGGGGCCGAAAGTCATTAGAAAAGGTTGGTAAGAGTCGTTTGCGAGGGGCTGTGAGGCTCGTGGCCCTCCAGGTTGCCAGGCACAGAAGTTAAGACGGACGTCACAGTCGGCAGGGTGGGGCTAGTCAAGTCTGTGAGGGTGGTGGGCGTGCTGGAGGGGCTGAGCGAGGCGTTGGACAGCTCCGAGGCCGGCCCCGACGGAGTCCCTGTCTGCAGCGCCGCCTCCGTCGACTTGTCCACGCCCGTGTTTTCCTGCCGTAAGAGGTTGCGCCTGAACTTGGCCCGGGCGTTCTGAAACCAGACCTGCGTAGGGGAGAGGGAAGGGTTGGTCAGAGGAAGGCGGGGCGGGCAGGACCAGGAGACGAGCAGAGCATCGCCCCGACTGTTTAAGCCCAGAGATGCTAATGGGGGTTCTACCAGAATAGGGGTGGGGGTGAGGATTTATTTAAAAGTCTGGCTAAGGACTTCTCTGGGGGTATCAGCCTTCCAATGCAGGGGACACACGTTTGATCCCTGGTTGGGGAGTCAGGGTCCCTTATACCTTGGGACATTAACCGACCTCCCCCCCGCCCCCGGCCGCAGTGCTGCAACTAAGACACAACATAGCCAAATAAATTAAAAAAAAAAAAACAAAACATTTTTTTTAAAGGTCTGGCTGGCAATACTTTGTTCTTAACACAATAAAAACATCCTTTCCTCAAACTGCCTGTAATGGGGGTCTCCCCTTCTGTTAGAAGATTCCAGAGCTCAGCCCCACTCTCCAATATTGTAGCCACTAGCCACGTGTGGCCACCCAGCACTTGAAATGAGCCTAGCCCCTAAACAGCTGGTCTGTAGCTGAGAACCATGTATCAGAATAGTAGAACCCTATCAGAAGGAGGTAGAATATCTCAATGGTCACTTTTATTTTCATGAATATATTTTCTATTGGACAAATTGGGCCAAACAAGATATAGCCTTACAATTAATTTTACAAGTTTCTTTTTGTTTTAACGAAGGTACTGGGGAATTTTCCATGTAAAATTATGTATGTGGCTCAGGTTGCATTTCTCTTCTGTTCTGGAAGATTCGCACAAACCAAATTTCCATCATTTTTCACCATGGTTGAGAGATTTTTCTCAGCAGTCGATTTTAAGCAGGCAAAAGATCCCACAAGTCCTTGCTGGTACCAATTTTCAAGTTTTTCATGGTAAGTCTGGGAAATACCAGAATGGGTGTAAAGAACACACAGGACTCAAGTCAGTAAACAATACTGCTCCTAATCCCCGCCACCATCACTCAGAGAAGGCACCCTGGACCACTGGGTTTCAGGTCTCCGGGCAGAGTGGGAACAGCTGCCAGATTAAAGATCCCCCTCTCCCAACCTGCCCTCGTCCCAGCGTCCTTCATGGGGGAGGAGAGAGCAGCTACTGAGCTTGGTATGAAAAGAATGCCCGAGAGAGAATATGGGTTTGCTTTCATTTTTCCCTTGGCGCAGACACAGGCACACGTCCACGCCCACGCCATTGCACACGAGCCTGTACACACGAAGCATCAAAACTTGTCCACAAAGCAGCACCCCCACCACCAGCAAACTGCACAGAGAGATCCCACTGTACCCTCAGGTCCTCAAAATGCTTTGGGAGAAGCCTAGATTCTCTAGGGGGGGTGGGAGGTCATAGCTTGCAAAGAAAAAAAAGGCCAAAGGGCTGGGCGCCTTCACTTCCCTTTGCGTGAGGAAAACACTCGCCAGAAACCTCCCCATAAAACAAAGGGGCTTAGGGAATTTTACAGATTCTGGGGTGTCCAGCTGCATATTTCCAGATGTGCCTGCATTTGCCTGTCTTCCCTGTGTCTCAGACAGGGATGGGAAGGGCCAACTCCTGGCCCCACCCTACCCTGGGGTCCACCCCAGAGAGGGGGGCCTGTAGCCTCCAACCTGTCTTTTTGGTGGCCTGATACCACTTGGGCTCAATTTAAAAGCACAGCCTCAAGAATCCTGGGGTAAGGAGAGAGATGGCCACTGTGAAGTTGGGAAACAAAGCTCTCTCCCATGCATGCTGGCTCTTTCCAGGAAGAAAGCACATTTTCCCCTGGCCTTCTGCCCAAAGCAAGCCCATCACCTCTTCTGGGGGCTCACAAATAAGGACAGTGCTTCTAAGACCAGCCTCCAGAGGCACTGCTTGGGGTGGGGGCTTCTTCCCTGCTCCCACCCACAGAAATCTGCAGAGGTGAGACTATGTGTCTGTCTGGGCCAGAGAATGACCAACAGAGAAAATGATGGAAGAAGTCCCCAGACACCCTCAGAGAGAGACGACGACTCCCCAAAAGTGTCATTGCAGACGGGGGAGACAAAGAAGGCTGGAGCCTTGATGCTCTTGCCATCATCCTATCCTAAGAGTGTGTGGCCCCGTGAGTGCCCTGTGAGTCTGACTCTCCAAGCAGTAGCAGGAGCAGGAAGCCCGGCGGGGGGGTGGGGGTGGGGGCAGTGCATCGCCCATTGGTCTGGGGTTCCAAGCCCTTGGGAAGGGCTGGAACCAGTTAGTTGCTGGCTGTTTGCTATTGCTCCCGCGTTGCCCCTAACAGTGGTTTGTAAACAATGACACCATCTTTCACAACGGCCTTCTCTGCTTTACTGGATCTGAGGCACTGGGAATCTGGCGGATGAAAGTCAACAACTCAAGCAAAAGCCAGTTGCCGTGGGGGTTTATGTGGAGTTTGTTTCTCACCCTAAGCCAGGCGTCACCAGAATTCTCCGGGGTATTTTTTTTAATCCCCTCCCAAGAGGATATTAGAACAGGGACCCTGTCTAAGCCATCTTCATGTCCCTGGGGCTATCACACAGGGACTGGCAAAGATGAAGAGTCAAGTCACACGCACTGAGTTAATAGCAATACTAACAGATAACATTTACAGACCTCTTTGTGCCAGGCACTAGTCCCTCCTCTAACATGCACCATCACAGCTTATCTCCATGACAGGCCAAGTAGGGGGCTACTGTCATTATCCCCATTTTATAGACTGAAAACCAGAGAGGAGGCTCAGAGAGGCAGTCACTTGCCCAAGGTCACACGAAGGCCAAGCGGAGGTTAGGATTCAGGATGATCTGCCATTAAAAAGTCCATACTCTCCCTGCCACATGATCCTGGGTGAGTCAGCACGTGAGTGAATAAATGAATGAGTGAGTGAGTGAATAAACAGAAGCAACTGTAATGTAGTGGAAAGCGCGCAGGTTGTAGCTTCATAACTCCAGCTGTGCTTCTGCCACTGACCAACCAAATGACCTGTGCAAGTCTCCTACCTTGGGGTCTGCCTCAGTTTCCCTGTCTATACAGGACGGGGGCTGGTCCACACTACACCATCCCTATGGCCTCTTGGGGGTGCTAACAGGCTGCGACTCCAGGGCAACCACAACAAGGAAGATGACCTGCTCTACCCACTCAGCCCTCCCTCTTCATCTCCCGGGGCGGGGGCGGGGTGCCTCAGTCGGTGCATAAGTCCGAGGTGAATGAGGTAGCCCACATGGCTGCGTACCCCCTCCTCAGATACCCACTGGCCCTGCAGGCTGCGCTTTCCCTCACAAATGCCCTTCTTCAGGATTCTTTCATCAAGGAGGCCAGGAGGGCCAGTGGGAAACCTTCTTTGCCCCACAAATCCCCTTCAGAACCACCACTAAGGAAACCAGCAGGAAGACCAAAGCTTCAAGCCCTGAAATGTCCACTGGCATTTTTTCATGACATGAAAACTAATGGCTGCACCCAAAGCATCTGACCAAAGATGGGACAAGTGGAAGTCTCCTCTGTCCATGGAATTCTCCAGGCAAGAATACTGGAGCAGGTAGCCATGCCCTCCTCCAGGGGATCTTCCCAAACCAGGGATTGAACCCAGGTCTCCTGCACTACAGGCAGATTCTTTACCATCTGAGCCACCAGGAAAGGGATGAATGTTACGTGAGGTTAAAAAAAAAAGAATAATGAATCATATCCTCTGGTATCATAACTTCACAAAGCAAATAACAACGACCAGTATTATCCACTCACAAGGCAATGGCCAAGCAATGTTCTAAGCATTTCACACATGTGAACTCCAGTTAGTGCCATATAAGGTTGACACTAATATTATGGTCAGGCGAGGAGAATGAGGCCCACAGTCCAGCCAAAGAGGCAGAGCTGAGAGGTGAGTCCCTGCAGGCTGGGCCCACACCCCTATCCACGACTTGGCCTCCAAACTGTACACCTGGACTATTGGGGTTTCCTCCTAGTTCCTGAGGTCATATCCTATGTTGGATTCTGAACCTCAACAGTCATAGCTACTTATTTGGTCCTGGAATCACTTAAAAGATATTTTAACTATGAGATATTTCACATATATGGAAAAATATAGAGCTCAATCCTATCACCATTTTAATTATTTATACACTACCTCGCTGGACATTGTCTCCCCTCTGGACCATACAGTTCCAGCCAGGCCTGTTCACCGCTGGAGTCACCGCTGAATACTCAGTACCTAATGCCCCGCCCAGAAGATGGCAGCTCCGTGTACGTGTTGAAGTGAATGAACAGAGGAAAGCTTGTATCCTCGGGTCTTGAGCTCTCACATAGGTTAGTGATGACTAATGTCATCTGAAGAATGTTTTTAAACTGTGGATGGTTAAAATGTATTTTCCTTCAAAGTCACACCCGGAACCCCTAGGGAGACCCTCACCCATCCAAATCCATCAGCTCACCAGCCCCTTCCCCAAGTCTACGGCACCTTAATATTCTGTCTTCCTGACACCTCTCCAGGAGAAAAGAGAGGCAACACGGAGGTGCATGGATGTGCTGAGGAGTGGTCTCCAAGAATTGGTAAAGCTTAACATCTTAATAGACCTCTGTCCAAGGGGCCATTCTGTCTCCCAGTCACTTTGCTGACTGGTGACAAGTATTAAGGCTGTCCTGCTGTTGGTAGTGACAATTCTGAGCACATTTTATGCCCCTAGGGCTTTACAACAGAATTCCCACTTGCCTACCAAGACAGGGCATCCACGTCTTCCCTAGTCTCCCTTCTGCACTGCTGCATTTGGTGCTGCCCTAATAGCTTAGACAGTAAAGCATCCGCCTGCAATTCAGGAGATCCAGGTTCAATCCCTGGGTGGGGAAGATCCCCTGGAGGAGGAAATGGCAACCCGCTCCAGTATTCTTGCCCGGAGAATTCCATGGACAGAGGAGCCTGGTGGGCGACAGTCCATGGGGTTGAAAAAAGTTGGACACGACTGAGTGACTAACTCACACACACTGCTGCATTCAGCAACTAGATTCAAGGGGAGGGGGCGCTGAGAATCTCAATCCCTATACTATGCTATATTGGAAAAGCTCTGGAATCAGACCAATCCTGGTTTGATTCCTCTCATCATTTATTAGCTGTGAGACTCAGTGCAAGGATTTTAGCCTCTCTGAACCTCAGTTGTCTCATCTGCAAAATGAACATCATTAAACTTTTAAATGTGTGCAAAAGGGAATGGTAGCCTGAACCGTGCTAGGCAAATGTGTATGAAATGTAGTATGTATTGAGTCCCTGATATGTACTTTATAAATTACCCATCATGTCATCTTATTTACTCCTTGCAACCACCTAGTGAAGCATTGTTATCATCCTCATTTTATAGCTGAAGCTCAGAGAGGTTAAGCCACTTGCTCATAACCATTCAGGGAGTCAGTGGGAGGACTGAATCTGGACATCATATCAGCTTCAAATTCTGGCAGGGATACTGCACCCCAGACCCACCATATTGATGGTGCTTATGTATTATAGATTCAGTAACAGCCCAGAACCCCACCCTACATCATCTGCTTCTGGGAACACAGCCTCAACCTCAACCTGCCCCACCATGCAGACCACAACCTGCAGGGGGCACCCAAGGCCTAGCACCATTAAGCTGGTGTAGCCAGTGATGAGAAACCATTTCATGGGCACCTACTTTGTAGCAGCAGGCACCATGCTGGAGCCTTCCCATTCATTGTCTCAATTCTCAGGAATTCTCAAGGGATGAACTATTATTATCTCCACTTCAAAGACAAGAATTCGGGGTCTGAGAGGAGACGTTAAAGTGTCCAAATCACATTGCTGCTATGTCAGAAAGGTGTTATCTTTCAAAGCCCCACGGGCTGCTTCGCCCCAAACTGCCCGCAGCTGGCCCATCAGTAGTCAGAACACCTGGGAAAACCCACCCTGCCAATACTGGTTCCTATATCCTCAAGTAAATCACTTCATCTCACTAGTTAAGCTTCTTATCTGCAAAATGAGCAGGAAAATATTAAGGTAAGGGAGATAGATGACTGACTGGAAAGACAATGCTTCGCAAACTGCTGCATAATCATGACCCATTGTGCCAGTAGGGAATATGAAGGATTTGTACAGGAGATTGGGAGAAAGGGGAGGAGGGAGAACAGTGGTCCAATGTGCCCTTCAGGTACAACTGTCCTCACCCCAGCGACGTTCAGGCTCTAAATGATACTCAGAGGCAGTCTCTGCTGGACTGGCTTAGAGGAGGAGCAATGCCCATTGATCAGATGGGCCTGGATTTGGATCCAGCTCTGCTACTTATCAGCAAAGTGTGACCTCGGGCAAGTGAAAATCATTTGGGCCTCAGTGTTCTCATCTGTACAGGGAAGGAGAAGGGATCATGATGCCTGATAGAGAGGACTTGATGAGTAAATGTATGTCACAAGCCTTTTAACACATAGGAGACACAGGAGACCACTCAAGCATATACTGATCAGTAGACATACCATAACTGTCAGTGGTTCTCTCTCTGTCAACTAGCCCCATGTCCTGGCTCTTACAAGTCCCCATGTGGAGAGGGCATGCAGGTGCTAACAGCCCTGGCTCAGGATTCTAGGGGAGGAGGGGCAAGCCTAGACCCAGGTCACCGAGGTGAACCTTTCCTCACACACAGGGTAGGTAACTGGTCTCTCCCCTGGTCTTCCACAGAATCCCTCCCCTCCCAGTTGATCACACTGTGGGGAAACTAGTCATGGGTCAGTCTTGACACCTAACAGCTGAAATTTGTCAGGGCCAGGGCTGTGGCTCATCCATCTCTGGGTCCCCAGCGCCTGATGTCAATAGGTATTTGGTCAGATGAAAGGTAACTATGCTGGAAATGGCAACGCACTCCTAAATCAAGCCACCTGCCTTACCAAGGCTGAAAGAGACTGGCTCCTCACTCCACATTCAGACCCAACTACAGGTGCTTACTCTTTATTTCATTTAATCTGGATTAAGTGTGGAGATGTGTGTGCCTTAATGGTGCCCATTTTACAGATAAGAGAGCTATGGCTCAGAGAGAGTAGTTCATCCAAGACACACATCCAATTGAGTATAGGGACAGAAGGGAATCAGCTCTGCCTGACTTAAAGCCCCTGTTCCTGCCCCTGCCTGCTCCAAGGGCTTGATTCAGGTATCCTTTCCATGGAAAGGTGAGATTCACCAATTCACCATAAGGGCATCTTAGAAAGAAACGACTACTAACCAGAGAGAAGGTGGCGGCTGCAGGTCCAGTCCAAATTCCCCCAGGGCTGAGGAACAGAGGGGGCGCCAAGGAGGGTCCTCTGATCTAACCCCCAAAAGGAAAAGTCCGAGGGAAATGGACCAGCAGGACCCGAGATCCCAACGAGCGGGGACGCGGCAGGGTCCCCGCCTCTTCTCGAGCCCCGGCCAGAGAAACCCTTGGGCATCGCGGACCCAAACGCAACCGCACGGCTAGCAGAGCTCTGGGGGGAGGGAGAGAGGGGCGGGCCTAAGAGGCGCAACGGCGTCCCATTGGCGGGCCCTCAGATCCCTCCTCTACGTCACCGAACCGGCGAGACCAAGCTGCCCCAGACCCCACTCCCGGTGCGCCGCGCTGGGCGCCCGAAGTCCACGGTCTCCGGAGACCTGCGGATCCTCACCCGCGCCACAATCCCATCCTGCCCCCTCTGTCACCCCCCCCCAAATTTTTTTTTTTAAGTCCTAACAGACTCGCGGGAAAACTTAGTGTGGCTTCACAGCCTTCAGGGTCATCATCAACCCTCACCTACCTACCGGTGTTGCCACCCACCCCCGGGCCCTCAGTCCTCAAAGACTTGGGGGCTGGAAGTTGGGTCAGACTGGCCTGCACTCAAATCCCAGCACCACCCCTCCTATTATGAGACCGCAGACTGATCACTTCTCTCGATTTTCTTACCTCAAAACGTGCGTTGTTATCGCTACAATCACATGGTCTGAAGAATAAACTGGTTAAACTGGCTATAAAGGGAGATATTCTCCCACCTTATTATACAGATGGGGAAACTGAAGTCCAGCCACCAGAATAATCGTTTATACTATTTAATATGTTAACTGATGAATCTAGTTAATGTTACTCTCACCCACCATCCACTGAGTGGTAAAGTGCCAGCTACCGTGATAGGCACTTACATTATCTCAATAGCTCCTGTAATGTAGATAATTTTTGTGCCCATTTCATACATAAAGAAACTGAGGCTCAGAGGGGTTAAGTGATTTAAGGCCGCGGATCACGGAAATGAGTAAGAGGAGGAGCTGAAGATTTAAAAATTGGTGATCCAGGACACTGTCACGAATTTGGGTCACCCTGGACTCCCCAAAGGAGGTTCTTAACATCTTTGAGGGGATGGAGCGACCCTCAGGAAATCTGGTGAAAGCTCTGGATCCTCTCTATCCAGAGAGCACGCTCACATACAAGCGCAAGGCTGCTCAGTTTCAGAGGCACCCATCTACTTCCACCCAGGGGATCTGCCCTAACCCCTCTCCCTTACCAAACCTTGCTTCTGGGCGAGTCTAAGAAACAACAAAGAAACAGAAGGAAAATCCAGAGAGAGACAGACAGAACGAGAGAAACTAGAGAGAGCAAGTGAGGAGCAAGCAGCAGAAGGAGCAAAGGGCTAACAGCAGTTGCCTTGGACAGGCATCGTTGTATAAAGGGCCAGGGCGGGGAGGGGAGCTGTGGAGTTATCTGAAATGTTTGAACCTTTTACAACATGAACATATTTGTGTGTCACTTGAGTAATAAATAGCAACTAAGAATTGCTTACAAAAAAGAAAAGAGGCTGTGTAGACAAAGACGACAGAGGGACACACAGACACAAAACAGAAACACTGAGGAACAAAAACTGGAGGAGAGAGAAGACCTCAGAGTAAGGGCGGAGTGGGGGGGAGGGTGCTTGAAATACAGCCAGAGATAGACTGAAAAGATGGAGAAAGAGAACAGGGAAAGATAAAGAGACAGGCGGACATAGAACGCAAGGTCCTTTCGCAGCCCACAGCCGCTGTGGGGTTCCACCTCAGGTCCTGACGCCACCGTGGCCCCCACCCTTAGCCCCGGCCCGGCTGACCTGCAGGACCCGCTTGGTGAGGCCTGTCTTTTGCGCGAGCTGCTTCAAGTCCTTGGCGTCGGGGTTGTGGTTAATGGCAAAGTAAGACTTCATGGTCCGAAGCTGGTGGTGCTTGAAGGAGGTGCGCATGCGCTTCGTCTTCTGGCTGCTCGGGTACGGCTGGTCTCGGTCCAGGTGCTCCGCGTCGTTCTCGTTGCAGCTCAGGGCTGGGGAGGGAAGGCAGAGGCCAAAGGTGAAACTCCTGGCCCAGCCCCCCCCACTACACTGCCAAGTCCACACCCACCCCACGCTCCGCCAAATGTTTCTAGCCTCAGGACCCCACTGCGGGTGCCGCACCCCGCTGAGATGGAGATATTATCCCATTTTATAGATTTATAGGGGAATTTGAGGTTGAGCCATCAATCCAGGGTCTCTCAGCTAGGAAATGCTGGATTCAAACCCAGCTCTAGGAAATTCCAAAAAACATTCTGAGCCATCATGTTACAATAAAAATAGTAATGACAACAACTTCTCAATGACATTCAACTCCACAAGATGTGCTAATGGGCTTTACATGCACATTTTCATCCTCAAAACAACCTTTTGAGCCAAGTATTATTTCCTCCCTTTTTACAGATGTTAAAATTGAGGCTCCTAAAGGGAAATCACTTGACCTTGGACACAGCAGGCCCATTATCTTCCCGATTCTCCCCGAACTCCTAAGGAGAAATGCAGTCTGCAGTCTTCCCTGCCCTTGCTCCCACACAGTGTCAGGGGCAGGCGCCTAGAAGTCACAGACTTACACTCACGTTCCAAACCCTCCACTCACTTTCATCTCTCCGTTCCCACACCCAAAGTACTACAGGACCCCTTAGCCCTGGGCCGGAAGCGCTGGGCTGAAGGTTGGAAATTGTATTTTATAGCTTCATCCTCACCACTCCTGTGAGGCAGCCACTTCTCAGTTTTACAAACGAGATGAATGAGGCAGATAGGTAGAGAGGTTAAGCGATCTTTGGAAATTTCGACGAGTGGCACGTACTTAGCCAGTAAGGGAAGGAAGTTGGAGGAAGAAATGAACATGTATTCCACACCCAGGGTATGCCTTTGGCCCTATATACACGAGGTGGGGTGGGCGGGTAGGGGGGAGGGCTTCACTACTGCTCCAAGAGTTGACTATTGCTATTCACCCCATTTTAAAGATGAGGAAACTAACACAAACGGAAATGAAGCCACACCATTGGTTAAGGCTGAGCCTAGATTCAACACTGCAGTTCTTGCCTCCTTGCTGTTTCTTTCCCCTACACCACAAAGGCTGGCAAAGATGAAGCATGACTCTTTGGGGAGCGTGTCCCTATCCAGAAGGGGCCCAGCTGGGGCTGCCAGTGCCTGGAAGGCACTGGGGGTGGGGGATAGGGATGGAAACCTTGGGCCTCAGAAAGTTGCTTAGCAACCTGGTGGCTGATGGGGACATGCAGGACCCCTCTCCAAGATCCCCTCAATACATCCTGAGCCATCCCACATATAAGATCTTAGTTTGGGGAATGCCTCATAGGAGATTAATTCAGTCCCCCCCTAAAGTGGGCAGCTGGGAATATATCTCCTGTTTCATCACATGCCCATAATAGAGCTGCAGATTTAGCAAATAAAAATACAGGTTGTCTAGTTAAATTTGAATCGCACATAAACAATGAACAATTTCTTAGAATGATATCTGAAATATTGCATGGGACATATCAGTACTGAAAATTAATCTGTCGTTTGCCAAAAACTCAAATATTGCACGGTATACACTTCTACTAAAAAAAAATTATTCATTGAATTAAAATTCAAATGTTGTGTGGGATACACTTACACTAAAAAAATGTATTTTTCCTTTATTTCAAAATGTTGTAAGAGATACACTTACACTAACAAAAAAAAAAATTATTTGTTGCTTACCCAAAATTAAAATTTAACTGGGAGTCCTGCATTTTATCTGGCAATACTACCTCAGAAGCACTCCTGCTCCCCTGGTGGCCTACTCCTCCCCTGCCCAACTGAGGAGTAATGCCTTGCAGAAAAAGTGTGCAAGATGCAGGTCTTATCCCTAACCTTGAAGTTGTCAGCAAGGGGCTACACTTCCTAAAGGCCCCTTCCCACAGGCAACCAGGCACCCAAGTTCTCCAGCTGGGCTTTACTCTCACTGAGGGCACCCAGAGTAAAGAATGGGGATCCAGCAATTTAAAGGGGATCAGAGAATGACTCCAAACGGGATCCATGGAAACTGCCCTGCCCCCTGCTGTGGGGAGAGACCCACTTCTTGCCCCTAGTCCCCAGCTCCACAGGGGGTAGAGGGGATGGGGGGGGTAGGGCAGGCCTCCCCACAGGGGATCTCTGGGCCCATTCCTCTGCCCAGCCCCTGCCTGGGCCTTGCTGCTGTTAATGAGCTCCATGGGGACCCTGGCGCCCCACGCACCCAAGGGACGTGCCCTGAGCTCTGCCTAGATGGTGGGGGGGGGGGATGGTGGTTGGGGGAGGGAGAAGGAAAGGGCAGAGAAAGGAAAAAAAGAGACAGATGTAGAAAAAAGAGAGAATGGAGAGAAAAGGAGAGATGGGGGCGGAGGGGGGGATGGGGGAAGATGGACAGAGCCAGGAAAAAAGAGGAGAGGGAGAGAAAAAGAAAGCAGTGGATATGGAAGAACCAGAGAAAGACAGCTACAAAGACAGAAAAAAATCAGGAGAGATAGAGAGAGAGCCAGAGGGGTCACCAAGGCCCAGAAATAGTAGGGATGCAGTGTGGTGAAGGGTCCAGGTTAAGGAACTGAGTCCCGGTCTGGGGCAGGCCGGGTCCCTTTGGCGTGGCTTTTTCAAAGCCGTTACAGGCTGGGTAGGGATGAAAAGGGGAAGGAGGAAAAAGGAGGGGAGGGCAGAAAAGAATTCGGCCCAAGGTAGGGAGGCCCAGGCAGGCCAGCAGCAGGGGCAGGGGACTGCACTAGGGGCAAAGGAGCGGCTGTTGGGCCCAGATTCGGTTGCTGCCCCAGGTTCCCTCACTCTGGCCCCCAGCTTCCCGGCCCGGTGGAGATTCCCCAGGATCGGATCCGGGGAGGAGCAAGGGGACGAGGGGAGGGGGAGAACCAAGCTTTCTCTCTCTCTCTTTTTTTTTTCCTCTCAATTAGGCCGATTCAATGGAGCTAAAGAGCTCGTAAAATCATGAATAATTTACTCGTGATCTGTTATTAACCCATCGGGTTTCGAGCTCTTGTCGCTGGGACTGAACCTGTAATCAAATCTGACTTCGCCTCATTTTACTAAAGACGAGATTGTAGGTTCAATTGTCTAAATAATGGATTGGAATCAAATCAGTAATTACGCCGCCAGGCGCGCGCGCGCACACGCACACACACACGCACACACACACACACACAAACACACAAAGCTGGGGCTGGGGGAGAACTGGGCATCCGGCCGGTCCGCGCGAGACTCTCGTGGCCGCGGCGCCCAAACTCGGACGCAAAGCGCAGAGTCCGGGGCCCCTGACCGGCTCCGGCCGCCTTGCCGCGCCTGGGGCCGGGGTGGGGTAGGTTTCAGTTCCGCCTCCGGGACCTGAGCTAAGATCTCGGATCAGAGGGGCTGCCAGAAGAGGGCCAGCCGCGGCGGCCACCGCCCCGGAAGGACTTTCCGACCCTGCGGGCCCCGCCGTTCTAACTGTCCTTCCCTAAGCGAGGGCCGGGCGCACCGACGGCGCCCCCTCCCACTCTGCCCGAGCTCACTGCCCGGTAGTAAGGTGCCGCTGCTCCTCCACCGACTGTCCCCCACAGAGATGAGCTTTCCAGGGGGTTCATGTGGCTGGGCCCCTGGGTGTAGAACACTCACACCAACAAGCTCGAGTCCTCACAATCGGAATCACGCGCGCGCGCGCACACACACACACACACACACTTGCCCGGACGTACCACCAAAATCACACGCTCCACAGGGCCCTCTTTCCAGTCCCAACAGCCCGCGGCCCACACTGCGGCCCTTTCTCTTCAATGGGAGCAGGGAGAGGAGAGGGAGGCCTGGTCGGGGAGGCGCCCCCATTTCTCAATCTAGTCCCGGAGCCCGGAATAAGCAATCTGCACAGCCACGGGCAGCGCGCCTTGCTCGGGTTCCACCAGCTTAGAAAGCCCCAGCCAAGGCCAGAGATACGAACACCAGAATGGAGAAAGAGACAGGAACTGAGAAACTTGGAGACACACGCAGAGAGACAAAGGGGGGCCTAGAGACCCGAAAGGAGAAAAAAGGAGACAGGGACCAAAGAGAAAAGGAGGAGAAGGCATGTGTGGGGCACACTTGCAGAGGTGCCAGCTTCTCTGAGACTCAGCCTCCAGCCACATCTTGCTCTGAGTTGCGCGGCCTCCTCAGGGAAGGTGGAGGAGCAGCAAAAAGCACAAATAAATCACTGTACCGTCTACCTTTCCATTGCAAACCTGTCTGCCCAGGGAAAACATAATCCCGCTCCCCACCCATCAGGAGCCCTGTGGCCCAGCCCGCCTGCTGCTTTCTACTGGAGGCCAACCGCACTTGATAAATAGACCCGCTTTGTTTTGGAGAACCAGATCTGGACTCAGGATAGTCTGTTCAGGGTTGAGGGTGACCGAGGGATGCAAGTTTTAGAAAGCCGCATCTCTTACAGAGCTTTCAACAAATCTTAAATCTGCCTTGCAGACCTCGCTGCAGCCACCTCACCATTGACCAGACTGGGGGCTGTATTTTCGTCCCAGCTCCACGCACCAAGACATGCCCCATGATCACCCAACAAACAACTTCGTTGGAGCGAACAGAGGACCCCCACCCGCCTATCATTCTCCACCCCCTGCCCATGCCAGCTCAGATTTTTAAGGATGAAAATAATCCTGACTTCTTCCCCACCACAGCCCTCTCCGCACAGTTCAGGGGTTTGGTTTTGTTTCCACTTGCGCATTAGACTAAGGGGAAAAGGAGGAAGAAAACAAAGTCTCTGAATCCGATTCTGCCGCAAACGAAAGAAAGAAAGTAATTGCAAATAAACTCTATCAAGTTCAGAAGCCCAGGGAGTCATAAACCTTCCCGGCCGTGCAGACTTCGGGCAGATGTTGACGGGCCTCAGAACCGCTGCAGCTGTCCCGAGCTAGGAGGGACGTGGGAGGGGGCAGAGCCTCTCCCGGAACGACCCAGGGTTCAAAGACGCCGGAAATGCGAAACAAGTCCTCCACCCCAACCCGGCGCAAAGCCAGGCCTTCCCGGTCTCATCCTGGGGCGCCGGCTTTGGAGGGTCGCAGCTCTTATCTCGGCGCCCCGCTGTCACCCAGAACTCGGAAGAAGAACGGGGGGCGGGGAGGGCGACGGAGACCTGGTGGAGCAGGATGATCGGGCAGGACACTACAACTCGCTTTCGCTCAAGAGGCTCCTGGGCCCAAGTTTCCCGAGCCTGCCGCCCACAGCACACTTTACACGACCTGGCCGCAAGCCAGGCCAAGCTCGGTGGCCCCGGGCCACCGCCAGTCCTTTCTCTTGGGACCCCCGCCGCTCGGCCTCGCTCATCCATCGCCCCAGATCCTCTCCCTCAGCCACACCAACCTACAGCCTGTGTGGTGTCGGCTCTGCCATGCTTTCTCGATACTTGGACTTTCTGCTCAGCCAAGTGGGTAAAAGGCCCAAGACAAAAACCCTCTAAAAGATTCCTCGGCTTCGAGGTACTGCACCGGGAGCTTCCAGACCACTCCAGCCGAGGGCGCACAGGCTGGAGCGCAGGGAGCTAATGGCGCTTCTGCCAGGTCATCTGGTGGGCCTGGGGAAGCCAAAGCCCAGAGTGCCCAGAGTGACAGAAGCAAACGTGTACAGCACACTGAAATTCACTTTGCTCTCAGCCTCGGACTCCGTGCACCTTCCCTCAACCCGTCGGGGCGCGCTCGCGGCTCCTCGCACTCACCAGCGTTGTAGGCGGCCAGATCCGCCCCAGGCCCGGGGCTCTTGCGCTTCCTCGGCCGCCCCTTCTGCACCGTGCCCACGCCATTGTAGTAGGGAAGACCCAGAGGGTTGGCCCCGGCTGCACCCAGCCCGGCGCTCTTGGCCGCTGCAGCTGCCGCAGCTGCAGCCGCCACGTCGGCGTGGTTGAAGTGCGCGGGGTACTCGCCCTGCAGCAGCGCCTCGAAGTGCAAGCGGCAGTAGACCAGGCTGTCCTTCATGCCGAAGTGGTCACCCGTGGTCAGCATCTTGTTGCACGTGGTACACGTGAAGCAGTTGAGGTGATAAACCAAGTCCCGAGCTCGCATCACCATCTCCGAGGCCGAGATGCCCAAGTGGCAGCGGGCGCAGCGCTGCACAGAGAACCGCCTGTAGGGACCATCGAGGGAGGGACTGTGGGGACACACGGTTGGGTACCCCCCATATCCCTCCTCCAGATACCGCTGCTACCGCTGGCGGAAATCCACTCAAGATGGGCAACCGGGTCTTAACGTGGAGGATGCGGCAAGAGGGAACTAGATTTTGGCCCAGATCTGGTCCTACCTTGAAACATAGTTTCCCTTAACCATTTCCGTGTCTACAAAGGCTTTACTTTACCCAGAGTCTGAGCAAGCCCTAGGAAAGCTTTGCTGGGGAGTAAGGGAAACTTCCCATTAATCCCTTCCTCAGTCTCTACCCCTGCCCTCCACACCAGTGCCTGGGCATCCTACAGACCTTTGTTAATTCCTAGGAAAGGGAGACAGGGAGAAAAAGACAGGGGCAGGGGAAGGGGAGGTGGGGTTGAAATAAGCAGACCTAACCCTAAACCAGGAGAAGAGAACCAAGGAGCCTGGAGCCTGCCTGTTAGTGATTCCGGTTCTTCAATCCTGACCAGCTTTCACTCCCATCTCCAGGAAAGACCCGGAAATGCACCCAATCTGATCCCCAGCTCTCTCTCCAACTTTGTTCCACACCAGTCCAGACTGCCTGGGTCTGGGGGTGCCTGTTTCAGTTCCCCCTAGTTGACCCAAGAAACTTCAAAGGGAGAAGGGTTCTCAACTCAAGCTTATTTTTGGTCTAAACTAAAAAGAGGGCAGCTTCTGCTTTTCTCTGGGTCTCCACCGACACTTCACAGATCTTTCCAAGAGTTCTCTCAGATTTGTTGCTTAAAAAGGATGTCAGTCAATTTGTACTGGCTTGGAGAAGGGGTGAAACTACGTAGGGAACCCTCCCTTGGGACAAGACTGGATCTGAGACCAGGGGTCCTGGCTGCCCCGGGAGGTGGGTCCCGAGCTGGGGGCTACCTGTAGTAGTCTTCCTTGCAGTAGATGCTTCCATCCTTGCTGAAGCAGGTGAGCTCCGACTCCAGGTTGAGCTTGCACTCGCAGCACTTGAGGCAGCGCATGTGCCACTGCTTGTCCACCGCCAGCAGGTAGTAGCGGTCGGAGATCTTGCCCCCGCAGCCGGCGCACAGCGCAGCGCGGTCACTGCTGATGGACGGCATGGTCTGCGGAGGGAGGGAGGCGCGAGACCGCAGCGCCTGCGTCAGCCTGCGACCCCACCGCCGCCGCGCCGCGGGGAAACAGGCACGCACCCGCGCTCCCTCGGTGGCTCCAGCTAGCCCTAAACGCAGCGGGGTGGCTGCCAGGGTGTGTGGTGGGCTTCCTCCACGCCAAAAGGCCCATATCCAAGGCACTCAGAACCCAGGTCCGCCCATGCAGCCCAAGTTGGTCGCAGGCCCGGGACCGGCTGCTGGCCTGGATAGACCTTCCTCCCTACTTTCCTCCCTTCCTGTCCCCTCTGCTCTTTTCCCGAAGGGCTCTAGCTTCGTTGAGGGACTGGGGGCAGTCGTGGCTACTTCAGCCAAGCCCTCCAAAGCTGTCCCCAAACTGTTTCTTAAAGGAGCCACTCTGCTGGGTCCCAAGAAAAGGGATAAGATGACCATTATAAAAGTCACCCTCCACCCAGACTCCTCTCCAGAGACTAGGTCGAGTTCTTGGCCCCTAACCCCAGTGATCTCTGAATTCTTAAGCCGGAGGCTTAGGCCAGGGCAAATAGCGCGCGGCTACCTCCTCGGCCACATTGGCTGGGGCCCTCCTAGGTCCTGAGAGAGGGTGAGTGGGGTGCACGGGCACCCTCAAAGTCTCCCAACGCAGGACAGGCCCAATCCAAATCCTCTCCTAACCAAACTGACAGGCTGAGTGGGTACAGCTCCGGAAGAAGAGCTTGGAAGCAGAGGCACTGGGGCTGCTGTTCTCGCTTTCCAAGCAGAGACGCTTCGCTGCTGCTCCCTACCTCCTTGGCCTCTAAAGGTCACTGCGGGGCCTGGCTTGGGCAGTGTCTGTTTTTCTGGCCCCCAGGGAGGTCGGAGGCAAGGAATTGGCTATTTGGGGCTGGGCTGGTGGAGCCAGGTGTGGAGATTCGAATGGACTCTCTTTCCACAAGAACCAGGCCAGAGCCTGAACGGCCAGCCCTAACCGGGCCGAGAGAGGCCAGCCAGGAGGCCCGAGATGCGAACAACGAAGAGCGCTGGCCTGGAAGACTTCGACCTCTGAAATTGCGCTGGGACGGGAACCCCGATTGCCAGGAGGCGGAGAGTAGCTCCAGTCGGCTGGAGACCCCGGTGCTGCCGGGTTGTTTCGTCCTTCCCCGCGCCGAAGGCGGCCAGAGCCGAGGGCTGGAGGAGAGCGCAGGGTTGACGACCAAAGAGCCCCTTGGAGTGAGAAGAGAGCCATTGGGCCGCGGGTAGGACTTCGCTCCCACTTCGGGAGAAATGCTCTCTTCCACCTTTAGGGTCTGAAATTTCGGTCTCAACCTTGTTTCCCTCCTCCGCCCCAGCAGCGGGGTTTCCCGTGAGCCGGGAGCTCCGGGCCTTGCATCCTGTTCGCAGATCCCCAGCGTCCAGTCCCGCGCGGCACGAAGGACACTCCCCAAAGTGCCCCCAAACTTAGGAGAGCAAAGGCGCAGACCGATCCGGCCGCGTCCCAGCTTCTGGCCCGGACCCCGCAGCCGTGCGCCTACCGTCTCCGTGTCGCCGCGGTCGATGGCGGAGCTGATGGCGGGAGCCTCGCTCTTGGCCCTGCGGTCCATCTCGTCGATGACCCCGTGCACCTCGGGGCCCGACAGGCTGTGGAACAGCATCGCGGCGGGACCGGCGGGGCCGGGGGCGCGGCTCCTCCGCGGGAGGGCTTGCCCCCCGCCTCAGCTGCCTGGCGCTCCCCGCGCTAACGGGCCCGGTGCATCGCCACCGCGGCCCCGGCCCCGCCCGAGCTCGGCTGTGCCCCCAGGCCGGGCTCTGGGCCCCGGGCGCCCGCGGGCCAGGACGCCTCCCGCCGAGGCGCGGGGGCAGCTACATCGTGGGGCGCCTGGGCGGCGGCGCCAAAGCCAGGGTCACAAGGGCACGGGGCGGGTGGGGGAGGAGGTGGGGTGCGGGAGGGGGCAGGAGACCAGGGGAGAGGTCGGCCCCCGCCGCGGGCGCTTTCACGCCGCGGGCATCGCCCGCCCGGCTTCGGCGCCCCGGGCGCAAAACAGGAGCGCAAACTCTGCCCGAGGCGGCGACGGCTGCGGTCGGGGCTCACTGGGGAGCGACTAGGTGCCCGCGGCGGCCCAGCTGCCTGGACCTCTCCCCTCCCCGGGGTGTGCCCCCAGCCCAAGGCGACCCGCTTAGGCGCTGGGTCGGCTATGGGAGTAGGGGTTTCTCCGGAGCCAGCGAGCCGAGCGGAGACACCAGGAGAATTGAAGAGGAGGAGGAGGAAGAGGAGGAGGCGGAGGTGGAGGAGGAGGAGAAAAAGGAGGAGGAGCAGAGTGGGAGGAGGAGCCGCCGGCCGCGGGCCCCGCCGCGCGCAACGCTCTCCAAGAGCGCGCCGAGCCCAGCCCCGGCTCTGCAGTCCGCGCCAGCCAAGCGTCCGCGCCTTTTCTACAGCCGCGCCTGACATCACGTCCTGCCGCCGCGCCATTGGCCGCCCGGCACCCCGGGCCCCGGCAGCGCGTGCTCTGGGAAGGCGGGAGACCCGAGAGGGAGGGGAACCGCAAGAGGAGGAGAGGAGCGAAGAGATGGTGGGAGCTGGTGGGCGAGGCTGGGGGACGGGGGCGGGAGCCAGCGAGGGAGGAGGGGGAGCGCGGGGTTTGGAGTTTTAAGCTACAGTTTGCTGCGATTTTCTTCGGGAAGGAAAACTAAACCTTCTCTCCCCGCCGTCTCCATCCTAAGAAGGCGCAGCCGCCAGAAGATGCTTGAGGAAGGGCTCCCTCGGGTAATCCCCTCGGCCCGGAGCCGCCCCTCGGGCACCGGCTGTGGAGGCCTGGGAAGACCAGCCTGAAGCAGAGCTCGGGGAGCCTTCGGCCGCTTCCCGCCGAGTCCTGCCTTCCGCCTGGGCTTCGCGCCGCGAGGCTGCGGACTGCCGCGCAGGCCTCCCGCGGACCCGGCTGAGCCATAGCGGCAGGAACCGGCGGGAGCTCTGGCTCCCCGGGAGAGCGGCCAGTCAGCTTACCCTGGCTCCAAGCGAGCTACGGCCCAATTAATGGCCCGGCATGTAGTTCCCACTCTCTCTTCCCGGTCTCTCTCCAACCTGGAAGAGTGAGTGTGAGCGTGGCTTTCCGAACTAGAAAGGCATGGGTTCGGATCCTAGTTCTGCCGTTGATTGACTTGCAGTGTAAACTTCGGCAAGTGACTTAACTTCCCTACGCCTGTTTCTGATCTTTTAAGTGAGGGACAAGAAAGCCCTCTCCACATGGATGTGATGAGCGAAAGAGATCACGAATGTAAAATAACTGGATCATAGTAGGCACTTAGGAAGTTCTTTCATCACTTCCTTTCCTCTCTTCTTCCCTTTAAAAACTTTCCCGCTCTGAGCTACATTTATCAGTGAGGTTCTTAAAAACCACAGGCCCATTGCGCTGTCCGCTGGGTGCCTCATGCCACAGACCAGTTATTGAAGGGCATCCTTCCTGCAGCTTGGCTGCACCACTTCTCCAACAACCTGGCCTGCCGCATGAGTCCCAACTACCACCCCAACCCCCAGACTCCAAGCTCCACCAAGAGACTCTTGGGAGTGACAGGGTGGATGAAGAGGGATTTAGGGAATAAAACGTGATTGTAGAGAAAAACTGAATGAGCTAGTTAGTTGCAGAATCTCAGTCTCCTGGCTCTGCCTTAGAGGCGGGTTCGTGTGCAATGACTTGCTTGCCAACAGGAGGTAAGGGGCTAGTCAGGATCTGTGTAGTTTACCTTAGAACTGAGGCTGTACAAAACATACTTTTATACAAATCTTACATAAATTTCAGACGACTACATGTGAGCGTGTAATGCCCAAGCACAGACATGCTTATGTGTGCAAATGCACATGTACATCTTCATTGGCAAACACCTCGAGTGTAAGTATACAATGCCAGGCAGGAGGATGCAGCTATACACTGGGAAATTGCAGTTACAGGTACAGCTGCACTCCCAGACAACTCTATGGAGATCCCTGTGTAGGATTCTCTGAGGCCATGTTTTGCATATTTGCAAAACTTTCGAAGTTACAAGAATGTGTGTACATGCTGCACACGCACGGATGCCCTCAAATGAGGAACGGACCATCAACCCAAAGACGCGCGTGCGCGAGTGTTCACACAGACGTGTGTGTGCTCTAGCGCCTGCACAAGGCCAGCGCCCAAGCACACTGACGCCTGCACGCGTACACATAAGCATGTTTTACTGACGCATCTGGGGCACTTTCTTTCAAAGAAAGGAGGGAATGAAAATCTAATCTGGGAGTCACCGGGGTTCATCGGGAGGTTGCTCAACGGGTAGGGGAAAAAAATGTAACAACACTTGAGCGTTTGTCCGTGGTACAGCTCTGTGCCCAAGCTGGAAGGATGCAATACGTTTCCTAGAACTCGAGGGGCTGGCTCCCTTCGGAGCTGCGGGGCGGGGGGAGGAGCACTCGGTTACTCTTGCCGCGGGCTTCCCCAGAAAGATGGAAACACACCCTGCGGCTCTTCACTTCCCCCGTATCTGTAAGCACACGCTTTCTTCGCCGCCTCTCTGACCAGCAGCCCATACCCACCGCCGACCGACCCCCGAATTCCCTGACAGTCAGGATTCCCGCCGGGTGCGCCCGCCTATGTATCCCTCCGTGTCTGGCTGGGACGCGCTCGGGTCGGCAATGGGTTCAAACTTCATTTCCCGCCACGGGATCTGGGCACCCCTCCCGCCCCCCACACCACAAACAACCCCAGCCCTGAGTTCAGAGGCCGGTAACTTTGCTAATCTCCCCCAGCGGCGAGGGAGACATCGCACAACCGCTGAGCCCTGTCCACGGAGACTAAACAAGGAGAGGAACAGGCTGTAAACACACATCTTGACACGTGAGTGACATTTACACGGTGCAAGAAGCCGCAGCCGCGAGGATGGCGGCGGGTGGGGGCACAGGCATCCGCAGGTAAGTGGAACCTTCGAAAGCGCCGGAAACTGAGGCCCCTCGACGCCCCTCCCCCAGGTAGGGGAACGGACTCCCCGGGTCGCTTGAACCTGCCTTCTGTGGGAGGTGACAGGTGAACGGAATTCAGGTCCGGCTACTCTCGCCGCTGCCTACCTCCCCGCCATCTGCTTCCTCGCAGACAGGCGGACCCGGCGCATAATGAGGTAGCAGCCTCCAGCCGGCCGCCGTGACTAACTCAGAACAAAAGCTCTCCCTCCACGCCTCTCCCAACAAAGGGGCCACCAGCCCCGGCGCTCCCCGAAGGCTGCGGGGCTCCGAGCTGCCGGCTGCGGAGCTGCCGCTCGGAAACTTCCCGGGGCTGCCGGCGCCACGGAGCCGGGGCCGCGGAGGGAGGAAGCACATGCCGCCCAGAGAAAGTGAGGCCGGGCCTGGCGGGGGAAGAGGGGGCGGGAGCCGGGCAGCCGCGGAAGGAGGGTGATTGATCAGTGCGCCGTTCCCGGCGCTCTGTCCCGTTATTAGAGGCGGCCAAAGCAGGGCCACGCAATAACCTCCGAATCGCCAACTAATTGACGCTGCAGGCAACTACTTCATTGTGCGCGCTGGTTTTATGTCTTCATAGCCGGTGATTGACAAGGTGTAATTAGTCATCTCACTCGGTGATAAACATGGGCACCCTCCTCCCGCGGCATCAGGCCGTGTGTACCAGCAGAGGAAGCGATAGTTGACGCTGATATACCATTAAATCAAAATGAAGACGTTCAGAAGTGTGTGTTTGCTGTGACGCTCTGATGGTTTATTTCTCAAATACGGCACCAACAGATTTACTTGATTTGCAAGTTAACTACAACATTAACTGGTTTTATTTATTTTGCCTCTTCTTTCCTTTTCCTAGGCAGGGATGTTGCTCTTGGAGAATGTGAAGACAGTTTGCTTCTTGACAAGCGAGCGAACGGGCGCCCAGATTTTTGCAGCCTCTCGAGTCTCTCCCGAGGGAAAGGCAGGCAGAGAAAACGCCTGATTTGGGAGCCACCAGGGAAGGATTCCGCGCAGGGGGAGCCGCCCTCTTTGGCCCCAGACCGGCCTGCCGGGGGGACCCCCTTTGGGCACAGCCAGCAGATGACCTGAAACACTGAGGATGGTGCTGGGGGTTGGGGTGGGGAAAGCCTTTTGGATAATAACTGCAAAGAAGAAAGAGGTGAAGACAACTGTTCTTCTCTGCCTTGCAGGAGGAGGAACTGTGTTCTTAGAGCTGTTGGCTGCAGTCACAGGGCCAGTTGCCTGCCTCGGTTCCCTGAGTAAAGTGTAATGTCTCCTGTTCTCAGGGTTGCACCCTTCAGCAAATTATATACCTTGCTCAGCTGTGAAGTAGGTCTTGCTTAGGAAAGTGTGTGTGTGTGTGTTTATGGGGGTGTGTCTCTCTATAGTGAGGCTGCTAGTAGAGGTGCTAGTTATTCATTTCAAAAACCTGGTGGTTAAAAACTTTAAAAAGGGAGGGAGCATCGCTGGTTGGGCTCCCTGGGATTGCTGGGGTCTGTCTTGACTATAATCCTGGTTAGAGAATGAGGACTGAACGGAAACTACCAACAACTGAAAGCCCACTTCCAGTGTATCACACAGGCCCCCAGGAACCCCCCAGTGGGGAAAGCTCCCTGCACTTTCCCCTTCTCTCTAACCTCTGTCTTGAGTTTGTTTAGCAGAGGAATGGTGATTCCTTGCCACCATGCAGGAATGTGGGGTTGTGGACATCTCCAAGAAGAGACAGGGTGAAGCCGAGTCACAAGGATGACAGAAAAGTCTCATATTTTCAAAAATGACCGCCTTCTACCCAGGCCTGGGCAGGGGAGGCAAAGAGGGGAGTGTTTTTATACTGATGTGAGAGGCTGTCAGTCAGCAGCAAATCAGCTCACGCATGGCCAGTTTATGAAATCAAGTCTTTTTGCCTTGGTCAAACCTTACCGAAAATCTGCTGGTTACTCATAGCGACAATATAAATTAGCTGGTCCTTAGTTTTTTTGAGGAAGAACACCAAGTCTGTTGATAGATAAATGGCTTGGCCCGACTCAGGCAGAGAGGAGCCCAATTCCTCCTCCTCTTATCCCTGCAGCGATCTGAACAGTTCCGAAACCGCCTCCCAGGGCGTCAGCTGAGCAGGTTGGGGAACTAACCAGGGCCCTCTCTCTAGGGCCCTGTTAAATGCACTGAACTTAAAATGAAACACGAAGTGTGAAATTCAGGTTTGAACATGATGCATCAGGAAACGTGGAGGTTGGCAGCCCTTTTCTCCCTCCTGCCTTTCAGTAGCAGGTATTAATATTGTATTAAATGTTATGAGAAAGTAAAGGCTGCGGAGAGGAATGTGCTCAGATGCAATTTTGTCAAGGTTTTTATCTGTGATTATGATTCCAGATGTAGAAACTCCCGGAGGAGGGAAATGAGGGGCTGCTGGCGTGTGACATGTGTTTTAAGGTGTTTGGCAGTGTTTCTCAAAGTGGTGACAAAATGTTCAATTTTATTACAGGGAATCGGCAAAAGAAATATGAATAAACTAGGCTGGAGAGTGTTCATCTCAGCAGAGGATTTACCATTATTGATTAGGGTGGGGAAAGTTTGTATCTGGGTCCGCTTAAATCACATTGTCAACAATGTAAACCTGTCAGATCAGATTATTCTGAAAGCACTATCGTAACAAATACACAACAGCTAATTGCATCTCTCTACCTTCTAATTTCCATGCAAGATGTAAACTGCTCTGGAAGCACACACAAAAAGTAAATATTGCAACGTGTCATTTTTTAAAACTGGTGTACCTACCACCATTGCTTGAGAGTCATTTTTCTTAACCCAGAATATTACTCAGTCCTAGAAGGGACCCTAGTCCTAGAATTTTGCTCATTCTCTTAATCTGGTTGCTTTTTAGGTAGGAGCACAACTAACAGCAATGAATTTCCTCACACAGGGAACCACATTTTGCTAAAAGGAAAATTAGGAAGATTGTATGGGGAAAAAAAGTGGGGATGGGGGAGGAAGCAGCTGAACTCTTGACAGACAACTCTTGTATCTACATGCGCTTGAGTCTGGAAAAATTCCTACCACAGTCTTTTCTCCATTCAGAGACATCTTGCCACCCTTCTCTGACAGCAGTACACCCCTAAACTCTATTTTCAAGCAAAGGTTCCCTCATAAACCTTTTATGAGCTTCACATACACTAATCGACGCGGGTACCCAGCTAGCGATGACTAGACTGGAGGAGGATTTGGTAAACATTTCCATAGAACAAAAAGAGGGGGTTTTGGCTAAAGATGCTGGGCTTGGCTCTCCCACGAGTCCTCAACCAGAGACTCTCGGCACACACAGGACACATTACTGCATATGGATTGCCCCACATCTAGCACACGCAGTCTGGTCTGTCAGCCCATTTCCCGAAGCTCACAAGTATTCAGCCCCAGCCCTTCCTTAATCCCGGCTAAAGAATGTTGATTTTGGCTTTCCAGCCACTGGCACTACTTTACCATCACAAAACATACTGGTTCCTAGCACAAATCGCACCTTCCTGGGAAGGAAGAAGGCTCCTCTCCTGTGAAGTGGTACATTTCCGAGGGGAACAGTGAGGTTGAACGGAAGGGAAAATGCTCAGCGTGGTCACCATCTCTCCCTGCGCTTTCATCAGAGCCCTTTCTCTACCCCAGCCCAACTTTCCACTGGCTTGATTAGCAAACCTCTACTGCTATTTGGGGAGCTGGCATTGTCTCCTTAGGTGAGGAACGAGTCATTTCCCACAGAAGCTTCAACCGAAGCCCAACCTCTTGCCCCCTCCCCCATTTTTATTCTTCCATTAATTAAAACAACTAATGTTCCATCGATTATCTTTGCATGAATGAAAATCATTACGGGCCCTTGCAGGTATATGGGAAATTCTGTTTGCTCAAGTATTCACTTTGATTTCCAATAGACTCATTTTCCCAGGCATAAAGAAATTCAAACAAAACAAAACAAAAACAAAAACAGAATCTCCTGACACTTTGCAGTAAAGTATGAAGACTGGTAGTAATGAGCTTGTGCCGATCTCTTGCAGGAAGGAATGCTCAGATGGCCCTGTTTTAGAGCTGAATTGTACTATCTGGTAAAGGCTTCTAGACAGTTAAGGCAAATGTGGATAGGTCATCAGACCTAGATTTTGAATTTGTGCTTGTGTTGAAGCAGATGAGCTCATCCAAATTTACTTTTAAGCTACCATCAGTCCTCAAAAGTAAAAAGGCAGGGGACAATCATCTCTGGAATTTCCCGGCTAGTTGGCCATTTCAGCTTGCATCTCCATTTCTGGGGGCTGCCATAATTAGAGCGATCTATTTTGCATTTACTTCTCTTTGCAAGCACTACATTATTCACTCTTTCCTGTGCTTATTAAACAGTGCCACCTGCACCAAATTCAACAAAGCTCTTCCATCAGTCAGCCCAGTAAGGATCCCGGACCATATATTATCATTAATTGAAGCTCAATTGAATAGCTGACGATAGAGGCATGAGTAAAAGCAATACATTTTCTAGGACCTGCTTATAAGAATGTTTGAGGCAAAAAAAAAAAAAAATCCCCAAATTGTCATTTTTACAAACTCATTTCATTCTCTCTGTATAGTAATTCAAGCAGCAATTAGCAAGTCTTTTAATTAATGAACTACTCCCTGTATGTCACCAAGGTGCCTGCAGCACAAATGTCCTTCATAAGGCACTAGCAGATGCAGTCAATATTTTGTCACCCAAAGCCTTCGAAGCTGACCACCTCGATAGCCCTAATACTATCAAAAGCATCTGAAGAGGCAGGGACAAGGCTGGGAGGCAGAGGACAATCTTGAGAAAACTAGCCGTGGATACCCTGAATCCAGAGAGAGGGAGTGGCAGGAAGAAGGGATCCAGAGACAGAAAAGAGAGGTAGAAAATGAGTGTAGGTAGATACCAGCGGTTAAAGAAAAGCCCAGAAAGTTTCTAGCAAAGATGGGACCATCTCTGAGTCTCAGCTATAACAAACTCGATCTAAATGCTGATGGTTTACACATTTTTAAGAGCATCATACCTCCCTGTGCCTTGTGCTTTAAAAAGCTCTCTGCTTTGTTCAAAATACTGCTTATCTTTGGCATTGTCAACAGCTCTGCATCTGGGAGAGATTAATTAAGTGATAGGTCAGGCACAATGAGGTGAAAGGGCATGTCCACCCAATCAGGACTGATTCATCCATTTCTAGGTGAATCAACTTTGTTGAGGGATGCCAATTTCAGTTCCATTTTCAGGGAGGATTTATCAATAGGAATGCCTGAGCTCCCCCAGTGAGGGGCTCTTAGATGGAAAAGCTACTTCCAGACAGAAAAATCTAAAATCCACACTCTCTTTTACAGATATAAAACCAAAACGTAACTATAAATTGTCTGTATGCTTAAGTTTCACTGATCTAGGTGAAGGCTGATTTTCTTGAACATGACCTTTTACAAAACCACTAATTGGATGATTACAAATAAGACTGCCATGCAACACAATTTTAAAAAATAAAGACTTTGCTTTCTTTTCTCCCCCTTCTCAACTGTTCCTCATTGCCTCTTCCTTTCAAAGTCCACTTTTAATTTCTAGAGGCAAAGTGAAAGAGACAGGAGGAAAGAGAGAGAATGTAAGAGAAATAGAGAGGTTGTCTAAGTGTTCGCTGAATTTTTCCAGACCAATTAGAGGTTATCTTTAAATCTTCACTCCTCCATGTCCCCCACACTTTTCTAAAAAATCTTTAGTGAGAAATCAGCTAATTGGAAAGGCCATGTGGCCAGTTCACCCTGTTCCTAACCAGAAGGGTTTTAAGGACCTTGGATCCTACTCCCCAAAATGACACTCTCCCCATCTCTTCAGCAGCATGTCAGTCTGGGTCAAAACTGTGGTTGCCTGTGTGTGTTGGGGGGGGGGGGAGCGGTGTGCAGGGGGGAGGTACTGGTGAGAGAGAGACAGAGACAGAGAGGGAAGTAGACTCCCAGCCTGTGTAATGCTCAAGTAAAGTGACTGTTTTGAGTAGACCCCAAACAAAACACTTGGAATATTTTCACTCAGTTGGTGAACACCCCTGGCAAATGAAGTTCTCCTTTTACAAGGTGTGGTGGGGGTGGGGTGGGGTGGGGGGAGGAGTAAACAATGGTTTGTGTTTTTTGTAACTGACCAACCATTTCCCCTTCTCCAAAGAAATGTAGAATGCCAGTTTCTTAACTATCCAATTCTTTAAATCATCTGGGATCCATCTATATTTATAAAACTGAGCAGAAACACTTAACAGCCTGATCAATAGCCATTGACCATCAGTGCACCTCACACCCTAACATGCACAGCTTGATCATGTATATTTGATCATCGAAAAATTCAAAGCATCTTGCAGCAGTGTATCAAGCTCCCCATAAAACAGTCTATCTTTTTCTGTGGTCTTAAAAAGAGTGTTGGTTTCTCTCTCTCCTGATTTCATCTATCTATTTACACACACACACACACACACACACACACCTCCCTTCCTGGAGAGTTTATTGCTCATATATTTGATGAAGAACAAGGTAATTAACTGTGAGGCTGTACATCTGGGCGGTACTTCATATCCACTGTAATAATAAAACATTTTTCCCCCATTTTAGCAGAAGAAAGGCTAGTCCTGCCCACAGATTCAGAGGACCCCAGAGTCTCCATCTGCAAAGCCTCCTTGTTATAAATCCTGCCTCCCTCTTAAGTGATGGCACGCACAATTGCACCAAGGGGCACTAAGTGTATCTGTAAAAAAAAAAAAAAAAAAGCATCATTGGAAAAGCTTGTCCCTTCTCCAAGATTCAGCATCAGATACTAGGGGTTAGGAACAGACACGGCTGGCTCCTCTGTCCCTAGTCTCTTTGGCAGGAAACGGGAACAGGAGTGCAAAGGGCTTGTCCTAGGAAGAGACACAAGTAGAAGGGGTGTATATTGGGATCTCAAGGGCTGATCTCATGTCCTAAGCACATGCCACTAAGCTCCAATATTCCCAAAAAGGACTCAGCCCTGCACACTTTTCTGATATTCCAAGGTCAAAATACCAGAAACTGGTTCTAAGTTTCTCCAATCTGTCGAAACTGCTCCAACCATCGGGTCAGAGGAATACCAGCTGGCAAGCCTGCTCCAAGCCTGCAGCACAGCCTTTCTAACCCCAACCCCAGAGACCACCTCCCACCCCCATCCCCAGCCAGCAAAACAAATTACCTGCAGAACCTCCCATTTCTGGAGTCCCCTGCTCTGTATTCCAAAGAGTGCCCAGAACAAATTTCTCGGGGCCCTTCCTTCTAAAAGCAGCAGCATCTGGGCAGAGGCTCCCTCCTTTATATGCGGGGGGTGGAGGGGGGAGACTTCATATGATAATACATGTAATATGATATGGAATGACAGAATGCATGACAGTTGCCCATAATACGGAGAAGTCAGTCAAAGGACAGAGGGGACATTTGGATAATTACCATCCATTGGCTAGTCAATCACGCGAACAGAGAGAAACTGCACAAAACCCACAATGGAGTTGGGAAACAAAAGAGACCCGAGCCAGACTCAGGATTAACCGGTCTAAAGCGATCTAAATGCTTTTGTATCTGAAGAACTGAGGCTCCTAGGTTGCCCCCCCTTCCCACTCCCAGGGAACTAATTGCGGGGATCAGAGTTAAAGCCCTCTCCCTCCTTTCCCCTTTCTCTTTGTAGACTGCTCACCACGCAGAAAAAAAAAAATGATTTTTCTCTCTGTGTTCATTAAACTATTTTAAAGTTAAAGGGGTGGGGGAGGGAGCCTCCATGTGGGCCCTCAGCCCAGAAGCTGGGGTTCTTCAGTCTTGGAAGAGGCTGGGACAGTCTCAGTTGGTGTCAATTCTTTGTTTCTGGGTGAAGTCTTCCCTCCTCGCCCCTGGAAACAGATGCCCCATTCACCTGGGCAGCTGCCCTTTGCCTGGAGGCTAATGGGGATGGCTGGTACCTGTTTTGGGTGAGGAGTGCCCCTAACTGGCTCCTGCACCAGAAACAGACAGGTCCATCCCCTCGTTGAAAACTCAAATGGAGTCAGCATCCTCAGAATTAAACGGTGTGAAAGGGTGATAGAGAAGGAACTCTAGCCTTCATAGTGGGTAAGAGAGAAGACGACGGTGGTAAATTGTGAGAAGAGAAAATCTGCTTCTCAACCGGGGAGTGAGAAAGACGAAGAAAATCCTTCTCAATGAGGCAGGGAGAGACTATGCTTACTTGGGGAACGGGATGAGAAGGGATTCCTGCCTGAAAAAAGAGAGAGGCAAAGAGGTGATTCCTCAAAAGAGACAGAGGAAAACGGTCCCATAAATTTATAGAGACTCTGAGATGAAGGTGAGAGAGGAGGCGAATTCCTTAAAAGATAAAAGATACGGGCAGAAATGTCTGTCTGAGAGCGAGACCCCCGAGTTCCAGGGAGGAAAGACGGGCAACTGTCTCACCCATAAATTCCCACCGGGTCCTCCGACGCGATTCTAACTCGCCCAGCGCCCTCCCGGCCCGCGGGGCTCGCGTGTCCCCGCTCGGTGGCAGCGGCGTCTCCCAGTCCCGGCACGCGGGTGCCAGCCGCGCCCCGGTCCACAGCCCCCTGCCCCTCGGGGCGGCCGGGGAGCCCTCTTACCTTTCCGAGTCCTCCGCCGCGGGTGTGGCCTGCTCGGCGGGCAGCCCCAGGCCAGGGCCGAGGGGCGAGGGGCGGGGGCGCGGGGCTGGGGGGGAGCGGCAGGGTGAGGGCCGGGGGCGCTGGCACGGTGCCCAGGGGAGGCGAGGGGGCAGCGGGCAGCCCCAGGGCCCGCGGGCGAACACGGCCGAGCCGGAGGAGGGGCGCGGAGCGCGGGGCCGAGGAGGGGCGCCGGGGGGCGGGGAGCTCCAGCCTGCGGGACCGGCCCGGGAGCCGGGCGAGGCGCGGGAGGGAGGCCTCGCGCCTGGGGAAGCCGAGGACCCGTCGCGCGGGTCCCCTCGGCTGACAAATCAATCAGGGCCCGCCGAGCCGGGGCACTGCCGCCGTCGCTGCGGGGCTCGCGACTCCCCGGCCCGGCCCGCGCCGCCAGCTGCCGGCCGCCTCGGGTCCGCACGGGCCGGCGTCGCGGGCGGGGCGGCGGTCACCCGGCTGCGGGCGCGTGCTGCCCGGGCGGAGGCGGGGACGGGGGCCCGCGCGGCGCCGCATCCCGGCCTCTCCTCCCCCGCCCGCCGCCCGCCCGCGCCCGCCCGCGCCCGCCGCGCGCTACCCCCGCGCTCGCCCCGCACTGTCACTAGCTCGGGCCGTTCCGTCGGTCCGTCTCTGCCCGCCTCCCCGTGTGTCTCTCCATCTCCCGGTCTCTGTCGCGTTTCTCGGTCTCCCTTCCTCTCCCAGTCCCTCCCGCTGTCCCCAGCTCTCTTGCTCGCGGCGCCTGTTTCCTCTGCCTCCGTAGGGCTGATTCTCTTACCCTCTCTCCTCGGTCGTTCTCACCATTATCACCCACACTCTCCTCTTTCTTTCTTTCTGCCTCCCCTCACTCCCCACCCCTCCTTGCTCCCGATGCTCAGGAGGACTATGTATCTCTCCCGCCTTGAAGCAGCAGCCCCAGCCCTGGAATCAGAACTTAGTCCATTTCTCTGCTCTGAGACCTCGGACCAGTCACTTCCTCCCTCCCAGCTGCAGTTTCCGTGTCTGAAAGGAGTTAATAAGTCGCTCGCTCTCTCGGTGATGTGGTTGGGAGGGGCGCCGCCGCGAGGAGGGCAGGCGGGAAGTGTTCCTGGACTCTGGTTGTCCCTCTTGGAGTTCACACTTACCCAAGTGCAGCAGTCAGTGTGGCAGCTGCCTGGCGACTAGGGCTCACCAAGTGTCAAGTGTGCCCCGCAGAACCAGTTGCCCAGCCTCCTGGGCCAGACAGCTACCAAATGGCCAGTTCAGCAGGGGAGGTCAAGTGTGGGGTCTCAGAAGCCAAAGGTGGGTTCTTCTGGGGTCTGGAAAGCCTCTTGTGAGAAACATCTGTGGTCCTCAGGGCAGATCTCAGAGATGGATTCAACATCTCATGCCCTGGCACTTGCTGGTTCCTCTTTCATTGACACCAAGCAGAAGGGCAACACTCTCTCCTGTCCTTAAACCCAAGCAGGAAAAAGCCTACTCCTCCCTGACTTAACACACAGACACACACACACATACACTGAATGACTTTTAAGCTTCAAAGATGTTTCCTGGATGGAGTGTGGCTTCAGAGACAACCTGTCTTGTGAATAGCTGTACCCTCAGTGTAATCCTCATTATGAATTTTTTGAGTGAAAGCTGCTGCTGCTGCTGCTAATTCGCTTCAGTCGTGTCCGACTCTGTGCGACCCCATAGACGGCAGCCCACCAGGCTCCCCCGTCCCTGGGATTCTCAAGACAAGAACACTGGAGTGGGTTGCCATTTCCTTCTCCAGTGCATGAAAGTGAAAAGTGAAAGTGAAGTCGCTCAGTCGTGTCCAACTCTTAGCGATCCCATGGACTGCAGCCCACCAGGCTTCTCCATCCATGGGATTTTCCAGGCAAGATTTTCCACGAGTAGGGTGCCATTGCCTTCTCCGGAGTAAAAGCTAGACAGAATAAATAAACTTCTATAGACACATGAGGCATACTGTGAATGATCCCAACCAACCCTAAAAGAGAGGTAGTTACCCTTCGCATTTCGCAGGTGACGAAACTGAAACTTAGAGGGATATGACTTGCCCAAGATCACACACTAAGGGGCCTTGAACCCACATCTGTCTGTCTTCATGCAATTTGCAGGCTACCTCGGGAGAGAGACTCTGGATACCAATTCCATAATTATGTCATGCCAGTTGTACAAGTGCCACGAAGGAGTAGAGAGTACAGTTGAAACCAAACATCCAGGGAAACTGACCTGGGCTGGGGGCTCAGGATGGGTTTTCTCAAGGTGAGACCTGAAGTCAGCTGTGGGGCTTGCAATTTGCAGGAACTGGGAATGTGCTGTTAAAGAGAGAGTTCTTAGAAGAGTGATCAGCATGTTCAGGGGTGGGGTGGGGGTGGGGGGTTGTTTGGAAAGGCAGAAGAGAATATCCCTAGAAAGGGCAGTGTAGCTGAAGCTGAAGGAATGAAAGGCATGAGGCTGGAGTGGTGATCGGGACCAGGTAGAGTGGAGGAGGGGCTTATACATGGAGGAGGAGCTTAGCCAGGCCTCAGTGTTTCCATATGAGCCCTGATTTCCCTTTTCTTGACCGGAAGCCAGGCGAAGCCAGATTCAGTCCCCATAAGTGTCCTCTGCCTGTGGTCTGTCTCAGGGAGTTGTCATCTCTTGTCCTTTCCTCTGCCCTGTCCCAGCACTGTCCACCCGCAGTGTCATTGCTTGCCTTGGCATCTGTGCGGCCCCAGGAGCATGACCTCCCCCAGACCATGTATCGGAATGGCTCCTTCCTCTCTGTGTCCTTTACAGTCAGTTTCAAAGCCATGTCCTCAGCTGGCATTTGTTGTTGGAACGAATAGTCAGGAACTATCGAGAGCATGCTGTGTGCCAAGTTCTGTGCTGGACATTGTCCTTGCCTTCCCAAAGTGCTCGTTTCATGGTTGGCTGTGCTGGGTTTTCGTTGTGGCACGTGGGCTTCTCTGTCTGGTTGTGGTTCATGGGCTGGGTTGCCCTGTGGCATGTGGGATCTTAGTTCTCTAACCAGGGATCAAACCCTTGTCCCCTGCATTGGAAAGCAGATCCTCAACCATTGGACTACCAGGGAAGTCCCAGGGAAGACACTTTTGAACACACGGAACCATAATGACCATAATGAAGGGGCCTTGGGGCCTGGGACTGGAAGCTGTTTAAGGCCAGGCCGCTTCTGGTCTGCTCACCTTGTACAGTCTTCACGATGTCACACAGGGCCTGGCACAAGGTGGGTACTCAGTAACATGCATAGAGAGGATGGATGAAAAGGAAAAGCGAAGTTTAAATTCAGAAGGACTAAGGATAAACAGGAGGTAAGTGAGGCAGGAGAAAGGATGAGGAGACTTGTCTGTGAAGATCTAACTAAGCAATACACGCACAGGAGGAAACAGGAGAATCTGTACAGAGGGAGGAGCTAATGCCTATTGAGCTCCTCCTCTGGGCCAGGCAGGACCTGTGCATTTTTGGGCAGTTATCTTGACTAACCTTCACAGCACCACTGTCTCAGAGACACCATTGCTCTCCCTTTTCTGAGTAAGCATTGGAGTCCAGAGAGGTTAAGTCACCAATCTGAGGTCACACAGCTAGTAAAAGCCTGCATCCAGATGTGAACCCAGGTCTGCCTGCTTCTCACCACTAAAAAGTGGAAGCAAAAGAGGAGGCAAAAGAGGAGGAAGGAGATGACTGAGAACAAAAGAAGAGTGGTGGTAAAGGAGTGAGCTCTACGAGTAATTTTTCAGCTTAAAAACAATTCCCATTTCCCAGCCCTGCCGAGGCTGCTGTCGGCGGATCTGAGACACGCCGGCCCTCTGACTCGCAGGAGCCTGCTGAGGGGCCCCAGCGAGCTGCTTCAAAGCCAGCCTCTTCAGTATAGGCGCTTTTAAACTTCACACGGGAAACTTTCCAGGGCTGACTTTTTGCACTTTGTTTCCAAATCAAGAGATGGGGAAGTCCCTGTTAGTCCAGCAGGGAGGAGATCTCACTGAGAGACTGACCCTGGGTTTCTGGGCTTGGCATTAGGCTCTCCCACCTCCCAAGGGAGCCTGGAGGGTGGGGCAAGGGGCAACCTGTCCCCTGCCCTCAGTGGGTTCCCAGGGGGTGGGCTTGGCAGCCGATCCCTCCTAGGGGATGAGGCTTCTTTTCCTGTGTTCTTCTGAGTCTGGTTTCTCACTGGGTTCCTGGCGGTATTGGCTGACAAGGTGTGACCAGGTTACAAGGGTCATGTGTATGCCTTGCTCTTCTCTGCCCAGCAGCCTCCAAACCAAAACATGCCGTCTGTCATCTTCTGACCACCATTGTGAGAAGCGGCGAGGGTCTTCCTAACCCTCAGCTCTCTCTGATTTTTGGAATTCAGACTTGGATTTTGGATGTACATCAAGAGGCTGGCTCCATGCATTTTAATTAAGCTGTCTTTTTTCATTTATTACTAATACACTCCTCTTAACTATGATTTATTTGTTAAACAAAGCACCATAAGCCGTCACTTATTCATCTTAATTTCAACAAAATTAAAGTAGTCGCTGTTAGATTGCACCTAATTGCACTTGCAATGAAGAAAACGGAGATGTTAATCAAAATAAATTGAAGATAAACAATAAAATCATTACATCTTTGCGGCGGTAAGTGTAACTAATCAGTTTTGACTCGAAGCGACCGAACAGGAATAATGAATGTGTCACTGAAGGCACGCTCATTAAGGAGAGCCACAGCAGCCTGGGTCCTCAGGGCAGCAAACAGCCACCCTGTCCAGGTGGCCCTGAGGGTTCCTGCCCCTGTGGGCAGGGCAGAGAGGCCCTGCTGAGAAAGTGGAGCCGGGAGGAGGCTCACAGAATAGGAGGGAGTCCTGGCTGAGAAGCCCCAAGGCTGCTGTGCCTTCGAGGGGTTCTCTCAGTCTGATGAAAAAGCTAGAGGTTCCAGGCCCATTTCTGGACTTTGCAAATAACTAAGGATCGGGGGAGAGGCCAGGAAAGAAACAGACATCCAGGAGACATGGTCAGACACATGCCAGAGGACACAGGAGAAAGGATTCCAGCAGAAAGAGAGGAGGAGAGACAGGCAGACAGAGGAGAGAACAGGACGGAAAGAGAAAAAGACGAGAGACAAGGGCATAGAGGCACAGCCAGACTAGGAATGGACAGTTGGATAGGATGACAGAGTAAAGAGCCTTGAGTTGTCAAGCAAATTGGAATTGAGGTGAGGCTGGAGACTAGATATTGAGATCTTGACGTGTCGTGACAGAACCAGTGAAGAGCATCCGAGTGGACATTTACTCTTTTTCACTGGTGTTTGCTTATTTGGGGGAGTTTTTGTTGTTTTGTTTTGGCTGCTCAGCATTCATTTGCTATATTTGAGGTGGGACTTATCTTTGGGGATTGCATCTTCCCCTTTATATCTCTTCTTCCCTTCCAGTCAGTCCATGTGGTTCTAATAGAGGCAACTCCACCTTGAGGCCAGAGGAAGGAACATGTGACCTAGACCTAAGCCAATCAGCACATTCTATTCCTGTGGCCACAATGATTGGTTGAAGGAAGGCTAAGCAGGCCCAATGAGAGCCAATCCAGTACTTTGGCCTGAGGACTTGACAGAGGTCTTTGAACCTTTCTGCTGGTCTCTAATTTAACAGGATGCAGGGTTTGGGGCTGCTGCCACCATCTCACTGCCATGCAGAGCTTGAAACCAAAGCCAACAGAGCAGAAGGCAGCATGACAGAGCAAAATGAGTCCCAGTGACATTGTTTGAGCCCCAAATCCAGCCAAGATGAAGCTAGCCCTAGCTCCTGGCCTTTTTTGGTTTCATGAGCCAGTAAATTTCCTTTTTGTGTAAGCCAGTCTGGGTTGGGTTTTCTGTCCCTTGGAACAGACAGTTCTAGCTGATAGGCTTCAAACAGGAGTGCAAGGCTGTGATGTATTTTAGTAACATCCCTCTGGCAGTCACAGTGCAGCAGAGGGACTGAAGGGAGTGAGCTTGGCGGCAAGGAGGGTCAGAGGGGAGGCTGGACTTGTCATGCCAAAGAGGGCTTATGTTGCAGAGCAGGCCATGCTAGGGGGTCCCGTCACCAGCAGTGCGTTATGTTCTTACTGCTGCCGTAACAAATCAATGCAAACTGGGTTACTTAAGACAACAGAAAATCCTTCTCTCACAGTTTTGGAGGTTAGAAGTCTCAAGTTAAGGTGTCAGCAGGGCCGAACTCCCTCTGAAGCCTGTAGGGGAGAATTCTTGCCTGCCTCTTCCAGCTGCTGCTGGCTCAAGGCATTCCACCTTCTCCTCCTCTGTGTCTTCTCATCTTCTGTCTCTTTTAAGGACACTTGCCATTGGATTTAGGGTCCACCTGTGTTATTCAAGAGGCCTTCAGCTCAAGATCTTTAACTTAATTACATCTGCAGGCCCGTTTCTTCCCCTCAAATAAGGCCATATTCATTGGTTCCTGGACATGAACTTATCCTTTTGGAAGTCACCATTCAACCCATTATGTCATCCCATAATGACAACCCATTAAAACCAAAAAAGGTATTTCCAACTCCAGTCCTCTGTGGGGCCCATTTCACACTTCAGAGACTCAGTGTCACCATCTGTAAAGTGGGTCAAGATGACCAACACAGCATGTAACAGAATCATGTGAACACTAACGTCCTGTTCAAATACAGTGATTTAAAGAGAGATGAGGAGGCAACTTCCATATTGCTGCCTCCTGCACATGCCCATTTTGATGACATTTTTCTCATAAACACCAATTTTCTCACAAAAACTCTTCTGTTCAATCAAAGAATGATAAAGTTGTAAGGATGACACTTTTTCCATGAGACACAATAAGGCACAATAGTGATATTCCATAAATGCATGCTTCCTTCCCCAACTTCAATTCACAATAAGGAAAGGGAATTGACATTAAGATAGACCCATGGGGGCTTCCCTAGTGACTCTGTGGTAAAGAATCCACCTGCCAGTGCAGAAGACACAGGTTGGATCCCTGGTCCAGGAAGATCCCTCATGCCACGGAGCAACTAAGCCTGTGCGCCGCGACTATCGAGCCTGTGCTATAGAGTCCGGGAGCTGCAGTTAGTGAGCCCACGTTCCCTAGAGCCTGTGCTCGATAACAAGAGAAGACACTGCAGGCAGAAGCCCACATACCACAACTACGAAGTAGCCCCCGACTCACCATAAGGAAAGGAAAACCTGAGCAGCACTGGAGACCCAGAACAACCAAAAGTAAAATTTAAAAAGAGAAAGAAAAGATAGACCCATGGAGAGGAAAGGAGCTGGGCTTCACCAGCCTGGAGTCTCCTCCCAAGTGTCCTCAGCTGGGACCTTGAGGCCCGCTCAGAGGTGCTTTGCCATCCCAGCCCTGCCCCCTCCATCTGGAAGCTCTGCCTCCTTCGGTCTCCTGCCTGACCAGGTGAAGATTACGGTCATGACAGCTCCATTTACTGCCTATTTGATCTGTGCCAGGCAGAAGGCTCAGGGATTTCCACGCCTTAGCTCAATTTCCCTATTGCTCCCATTTTATAGATGAGGAGACTGAGGCTTGTAAGGGAGAAGTGGCTTTCTCAAAGTCATAGAACCAGCAACTGCTAGAGTAAGGTCTCCAGCCCAGATCTGTCTGGTCCCAAAACTCATGTCTGCAACCAGGGCACTAACCTGCCGAGGCGCAGACCCTGAAAGCCAGTGGGGCTGTGGAGACAATGATGCCCTGGGGTGGGGGTCCCCTGGGCTGGCAGCAGGAAGAGGTAATCCTCCTAATGGTGCTGAGCCAAGGCGGCAGTGATTTAGCTTCATCTAGGGAGCTCTATCAAACAGGAGGGGGCCCCTAAATTCCTCTTTGAAGTGGGAGCCAGAGGCAAGAGCTGCCCTATAAGGGATGGCTGGATGCCATGTGTCAATGGAGGGCCAGAAACACACCAGTTTCTATACCCACCACAGTACAAGTCAGTATAACTCAGAGGAGGCTTGAGTTGGGCACCAAAGCCAGATGGTGGGCAGAGGGAGGAGGGGTGGAGAAGGAGCCCCTCTCTAGCCATGGTGCCCCTGTTTAAGTTCAAGAAATGGAGGCCTTAAAACACACTCTATAAAAATTAAACATAGAATTACCATATAATCTGGCAATTCCACTCCTAGGTACACATCCAAGAGAATTGAAAGCAGAGATTCAAACAGATATCTCTGTACACTCATGTTCATAGCAGGATTATTCACAGTGGCCAAAACATAGAAGCAGCCCATGTCCACTGACAGATGAATGGATAAGCAAAATATGGTGTATACATAGAGTGGAATATTACTCAGTCTTTAAAAGGAAGAAAATTCTGACACATGCTGTAACATGGGTGAACCTGGAGGACATTATGTGGAATAAAACATGTAAGCCAGGGACAAATACTGTGTGATTCCACTTGCATGTGGTACCTAGAGCAAGTGCCTAAAATGCCACCTGGTACTTAGGACAGAAACTAGAATGGTGGCTGCCAGGGTCTGGGGGGAGGGGGAATGGGAGTCATTGTTTAGTGAGTGCAGAGTTTCAGTTTGGGAAGATGAGAAAGGGGAGAAGGATGGCAGGGATGGTTGTACAACAATGTGGATGTATTTAATGCCATTGAATTGTACAGGTAAAATAGTTAAAATGATCACTTTTATATTACGCATATTCAGCGTAATATAAAAAACCAAAGCTGACATTTCCCTTACTTCTTTTTTATGTTATTTTATTTATTTATTTTTTGGCTGAGCTGGGTCTTCATTGCTGTATGTTGCTTTCTGCAGTTGTGGCGAGCAGGGGGCTACTCTTTGTCGTGGTGCACAGGCTTCTCATTGTGGTGGCTTCTCTCATTGCGGAGCACTGGCTCTAGGGCGCTTGGGTTTCAGGAGTTGTGGGTGGCAGGCACTGGAGTGCAGGCTCAGTAGTTGTGAAGCACCGGCTTAGTTGCTCTGCAGCATGTGGGGTCTTCCTGGACCGGGGATTGAACCTCTGTCCCTTGCAATGGCAAACAGATTCTTAACTGCTGGACCACAGAGAAGTCCCTCCTTTACTTCTAATAAAAACCTTTCCTAGACTAAAAGGCAAAGGCAACCCCCCTCTATTATTGAGTGCTGTGTGCCAGGCTTTAGGCAAATGTATTCCATTCATCATCTATTTTGTCCTTTGCAAAAATCACATTGGTTATTATTTCTCCCGTTTTCCACGTAAGGAGGCAGGGTCTCACAAGAAACTTACCCCAGGCCTTAAACAGCTAGGAAGGAACTTGAACCCACCCCCTTAACCTCTATTCTCAGAGAGGGAAATCCACCTGCCCAGGAACACACAGCCAGAAAGAAAGTGGCAGCTCCAGGCTTGTCAGACTCTCCTTAGTCCAGGGGTAGAGTGAAAAGATGGGAAAAACCCAGAAGACTTTGGCTTATTTAACCTCTGGGCAGAGTGGAGAGGCAGCCTGGAGGCTGGCAGCGAAGGCCCGTAAGAGGCCGGTAGGGAGCCCAGCCTTACAGTGGATGCCTTTCATCTTAGAAAGTCCCTGGGACAGCTTTTCCGCCCTGTGTTTTACTGCCTGCTGGGAGTTGCAAGGAATCAGAGCATGTCCAATAAATGTTTTATTCCATCCTGAGCTGGCCCTCTTGGGCAAAATAAGCTCCTTTCTCCAGGAGGAAATGAAGGGGCAAGCATTTCTAGGGCACCTACATAGGGAATGGTCTCTTTATTTCACACGGAATGACCAGCTCAGAGAGATAAAGCAGCTTGCCAAGGGCCACACAGCCAGTCAGCCCCCAAGGTCTGAACCCAGGGTTCCCAGCTTCTGGCCCAGGAGTCCACATTGCTCCACTCCACCCCAGAGCTGTCTGAGAGCTGGGCTGTCTCCTTCTGAGCCTCTGGGTCTCCCTTCTCTGTTCTAACAGAGGAACGCTCAGCAGGCTGTAGGCACTGAATTGCTAAGTCATCAAAAATCTCTGAAGGTGACTTTTCTTAGAAAGGCCCTCTGTGATGGGACTCCCTGCCTCCTTCTCCAGCCTCATCTCCCACCAGCCTCTGCCCCCCCGTCTTCTTCCTCACTCCAGGCCTTGACCTCTGCTGCTCCCTCTCCTAGTGGCTCCCCGGCTCCCCACCTTTGCCAGCGTAACAGTTGTTCACTCTTAGATCTCAGCTTGCATGTCACTTCTTCTGGGAAGCCTTCCCTAATCCTCACCCTGGTCAGTACCTGCACTCTCTACCACGCATGTGCATGCACACACTCCTACACACTTACACATACATACTCACACACACATAGACAGTCATACACTCATACTCAAACACAAACACATCTTATCTAGTCCATGGTTGTGTCCCCAGTGCCTAAAACGCCACCTGGTACAGAGGAGACCCTTAGTTAATTTGACAGATTGAAAAAGCATACGAAAAGAATGGCATCAGATTCAGTTAACAGTCCTGGATTTGTCGCTAACCAAATGAAGAAGCCTTGGGCAAGATGTTTAAACTCTCTGGGACTCAGTTTTCTCATGGGTGAAATGGGTATAAAAAAAGAACCTTCCTCACAAGGTGCATGGAGTCAATGAGCGATTCTATGTAAAGTGATTTGGGGTATCCCTGGTGGCTTAGTAAAAAATGAATCTGCTTCCCAAGGCAGGAGACCTCCTGATCCAGGAGGACCCCAAAGCCGCAGAGCAACTTAGCCTGTGTGCCACAAGTACTGAGCTGTGCTCTGCAACAAGAGAAGCCACTGCAATGAGAAGCTCGTGGACTGCAACCAGAGTGACCTCCACTAGATGCAACTAGAGAAAAGCCTGCGCAACAACAAAGACCCAGTACAGCCCCCCCAAAAAAATTAATTAAAAATGAATAAACAAACTACTTGGCTGTGACCTAGGTCATAGCAGGGCTTTAGTGAACCTTTGGCACTGCTGTGCCTTGAGTCATAGCCCTCAAGTACCCTCTGTTGAGGAGGAAGATCACATGTGCAGAGATCAATATTCACCTTCAAAATCTGTGAGCTGCTGAATTGGAAGTCTGAGGCATACAAGCACCTTGGCCTTCAAGGACTTTGTGATTCAGTGGTGGAGAAAGACCCTAAACAGACAACCGTGCCTTAGGAGACTATGTAGAGGGAGTTCTCATAGGAGCCCCAAGGATGGTCTTGCAGATGATGTGAGGCTGGAGCTTTGCCGGGAAGGAAAAGTTAAGTTTTCCAGGCAGAGATTTGGGTGGAAGGAAGTCCTGTGGGCAGAGGGAAGAACATGGGCAAAGGCCAGAAGTTCTTGTTAGGAGCAGTGAATCGATCAGAAGGACTGGTGCCTGCTGGGGGCTGGAGAAGACTCAGGGGAGGGTGAGGGACAGCCGGCGAGGGCATAGGTAGTCTCCAGCCTAAGAAAGCTTTGACCAGCCGGCCAAGGTGGGCCATGGCAAGGTTCCAAGCACATTGAGGGTGAGTATTAGTGGGTGAGATCCTCAGATTTACTGTCTGGAAAGAGTGTGAACAGGGCTTAGCCTGGCAGAAGAGATTCTTCAGAACATGTTCCCCCTAAGTTCATAGAAATTAAAGTCTTTGGTTTAGGGGATCAGGTAGAGTTTGCTTCCTCTGGCTCTGCTCCTTAGAACTGGGTGGCAAGTGGCTTCTTGAGTCTGGAGACCCCATCTGTAAGTCAGAGATAAGAAGGGTGACTTGCAAGGGTGCTGAGAGGGCTTGATGAGATTCTGGGTGTGCAAGTGCCCCCATGTAGCAGTCACACCGCAGAGGCTGGCTCCTTCCTCCTTGGGCCGAAGGAAAAATTTACCCCAATTATCCCAAGGACTTGGGTATGACCAAAGCTCCAAGTCTGTTTTGTACCCATTGTGTGTGTGTGTGTGTGCTAAATCATTCCAGTCGTGTCCAACTCTTTAGCGACCCCATGGACTGTAGCCAGGCTCCTTTTTCCATGGTATTCTCCAAACAAGAATACTGGAATGGGTTGCCATGCCCTTCTCCGGGGGATCTTCCCAGCCTGAAATTTTTTTTCTTTTTGGTTTCTGCAAGCTGAAAGCATAGTAACTGGTGCGCAAATATAGTGTGAGGTTAGACTGTATTGTTAGGAGTTGGTATGTGGTGGTGATTAAGTTGATAAGTCATGTTCAACTCTTGCAATCCCCATGGACTGCAGCCCACCAAGCTCCTCTGTTCATGGGATTTCCCAGGCAAGAATACTGGAATGGGTTGCCATTTCCTCCTCCAGGGGATCTTACCAACTCAAGGATCAAACCCGTGTCTCCTGCATTGCAGGCAGATTCTTTACCGATTGAGCCACCAGGGAAGCCCTTTGTGCTTGTAACTTAACCAGGCTCATTCCAGAAGAAGCCTTTGGGATTTTTCAGTGCATACCACTTACTAAAGGCACCTTCCAAAGTGGGTGGGGCATCATCACGTATGCAGACCTGGCCATCTCAGGCAGAGGCAGATGGACTTTGTAGCTGCACATCACAGCTGCCCATCCCTGGTCCCAGGGCTTAGAGACAGAGAAACACAGACCCCTGTGCTTAGGGAGACGTCCCTGGCACAAACTTTCCATTCACCTGGCTAGTCAACCCTCCAGGACACAGGTAGATCAGGGCCTTCAAGGAGATTCAAGGCATATTGGGTGCAAGCTATGAGTCCAAAGAGCTTACAGAGTAGCTGGAAATATGTAACATTCCCTCCTTCCCAGTGCTGTACACACATCGCACTCTTGTCCCCTACAAGGTAGCACTTTGTTAATAATAATCACATTGATCATTTACTGAACCTTACTATGTGCCAGGTGCCTTGCTCAGTTCTATCCTTGGGCTGTTTCTCTTTCAACATTGTCAAGTATATACAGTTGTCAGTCCCATTTCACCAATGAAGAAACTGAGATTCACTTGCCAAATCATCCAGCTGGAAATTGGTGGATTGGGACTTGAATCCAGGTTGTGGGCACGAGAGCCTTTACTCACAGCTGTTTGTTTAAAAAGTACCTGTCTAGATAAGAAGATGGAGGAAACGATGCTATCGGCTGGGCAAAGGCTGGGCTTGGTTGGGATCTGGGAGGCAGGTAGGGGGTCTGCAGGAGGTTGCCAAGCAACAGGATGGGGACACTGGAAATACAGAGCAGGGACTAGTCCCACTGGGACTGCACTTCCAGAGAGCAAGGTGGGAAGGTGGGGATTGGGGGACCCCTGCCTGATGCTTCTCACAGCCCAAACTCAGCTCTCACCAGATCCATCTTTTTTTGCCCAAAGACCTTTGCTGACTCTACTGATGTAAGGACAGAAGTCCACATCCCTTAGTGTGCCAATCAAAGCCCTTCACAAGCTCTCCACGCCTAAGCCTCTGGCTCCACCACTGCCATTCAGTCCATCTGAGAGCCTCACTCGTCTTTCATAACCCCATGCCTTTGCACATGTTGACTGTTCTGCCTCAGTTCCTCTTCCTGCCTTTTCCATTTGATGATCTCTGGCCCATTCTTCCGTACCTTGCTCACACATCAGGGAAGCCAACTCAATTTCTCCTACTGGGGACATCTTTCTCTCTCTTCTTCTTTTTCTCTATCTCTATCTTTATCTCTAGCAGAGACTAGGTCACAAGAAATGTTTGGGAAACAATCAATGAACCAATCGATGGACCAAGGCTACAGCTATGCTCATAGGAATCTCAAACTGCTGTTCCTGGGAAAGAAGAGAACTCAAAGTTACTGGGAGAGGTCAGGGTGGCTGGCAGGATAGTCCAGTTCCCTTTGACTGGCTAAATTAACAGACTTCACAATTTTTGTCTCAAGAAATCATTTTAATGGGCTTCAGATGATTCATTCCTTGACAGCCTCTCCACTCCCGTAACTTCCATAGGGGCCACATACCCCTGCCTTAACTCAGAAATCTTCCCTCAGCTCTGCTCACTCACTCATTCATTCTGTGAATCAGGAGAGGCTCAGTTCTGCTGCAGTAACAACCCCATGCCACCCCACCCCCACCCCATAACTCAGTGGTTTATCCTGTCTGCCCGCTTCAGGTTGACTGGAGACGGGACCTTTGCTCTATGTGTATTATTCCCCTCAAGGAACTGAGCTGCGCAAAGCTCTTTCTCCAGGCTTCTGTGATTGCTGAGGCAGGGAAAAGTGAGCACCACAAATCACTCACCAGCTCTTAAAGCTTCTGTTCGGAGGTGATTCATGTCATTTCAGCTCATATTGTACTGGCCAAGACAAGTCACATAACCACACCTAAGTCTACATATGGCAGAGAGGTACAATTCCAGCATGTGCCTTGAAGTCAAGTCAATATTCAGCAAGTTACATTAAGTAGCACCCCACCCATCACCTTTTACTGTGCATCTACTATGTGGCATGCATGGCAGGAGTCCCTGAACTGGAGGGGGCAAGTGTTCTGCTCACTTCTTACCTGGGACATCACCTATGACCCCTTTCCACACTGTCTCATGTCGCCAAAACTCTGCACACGTACTTCTTTCTGCTTCAGATGCTCTTTAGTTCTTTTTAGCACTTGGAAAATTCTCATTCTCCTTCCTTCTCGTCCTCCCTCCCTCCCTCCTTTCCCTCCCTCCCTCCCTTCTTTCCCTTAATAAATGTATATTGAGCACTTCAATGGTTCATCACAGTGCTTGGTGTTTCAAGATCCAGCTCAGGCGCGTCATGTGTTCTTGGAGGTCTCCCCCGATCCTCCCACTTCAGAAACAAGCGCTCTGGGGTCATAGCACCTTGAATATCCCTCTGCATGTCCCTTTAGGTTGTCAGTAGCTGCATCCACACTGTCTACTCACTAGGCTATGAGATTTGCAGGGTCAAGGGCTGTCTCTCATTCATCTGTCTCCCCAGTCTCTGAGTTTTGGCTCAGAGAAGGATTGTTAACTGACTGGCCAACTGGCTGATTGAATGAATGAGTGATGAATGAATGGATGTTCAACAGTAACTTGCATTCAAAGTAGGAAACGATTTCCCACTGCATGCAAAACAAGATCCAAACCCTTTTCATGCCTACCAGGTCCTGCTTGACTTGACCTTGGCCTACCATGTTCCAGTTCTGATCATCTTTCAGACCATCAAATACCAAGTTCATTCTTGGATCAGGACCCCTGCACTTTTCATGCCTTCCTCCAGGAACACTCTGTTTCCAGGTCAGTACTGGGCTGGCTCCCTCTCCCAGCCCATATGCTACCTCCTTGGAGTGCTACCTTCCACCACCACAGTCTAAAAGTAGTCCCACCTGTTCTCTTGGGCACGTTGTCTGTGTTTTGTTTTTGGCTGCACTGGGTCTTCATTGCCTTGCATGGGCTTTCTCTAACTGGGGCAAGCGGGAGATACTCTCTAGTTGTGGTGTTGGGGCTTGGAGGCCTGGTGTGCTGCGATTCATGGGGTCACAAAGAGTCGGACGTGACTGAGCGACTGAACTGAACTGAACTGACTGAGTCTTACTGCGGGGGGCTTCCCTGGTGACTCAGTGGTAAAGAGTCTGCCTGCTATGCAGGAGCTGCAGGAGATGTGGGTTCCTTTCCTGAGTTGGGAAGATCCTCTGGAGGAGGGCATGGCAACCCATTCTAGTGTTCTTGCCTGGAGAAGCTCATGAACAGAGGAGCCTGGCGGGCTATGGTCCATAGGGTTGCAAAGAGTCGGACGTGACTCAAACAACTGAGCACAGACGCACTCTCGTTTGCAGAGCAGGCTGTAGGCACACTGGCTTCAGTAGTTGTGGCTCATGGGGCTTCGTTGCCCCGTGTCCTGTGGGATCTTCATGGACCAGGGATGGAGCCCACATCCCTTGCATTGGCAGATGGATTCTTAACCACTGGACCACAAGGGACGTCCCAGCACCCACGTGCACATACAGCTGAAACCCCACACAGCCATCCCTTAGATGAGAAAAAGTTCTTGGCCTGAGTCAGAGAGGTCCGGCAGGCTGTCTCTTTACTTCTCTAACTCCTGGCCCCAGGCTCTGCTGCTGCCCCCACTGCCTGAGGTTCCAGCCCCACGCAGCTGTGGCGTAATCCCTGGTTTTAAAGTCAGGTGTTAGGTGTTGGTCCTGTTCTGACTTTGAGGAGAGGGCACGGGGTGGCCATACCAAAGCTGGCAGGGCAGACAGAGACTTCAAAGGCTGCATCTTTAACTGCTGGTTGCCAGGTAGCAGGGAGACCAAGGGGCTGGAGGCAGGGTGGGGGGCAGCTAGAAGCAGGCAGTGCTCACACGTGCTGGGGTTGGGGAGGGGGCTGTCTCCCCTGCTGAGGCAAAGCAACTTCGTATTTCCTTTCTTCTCTGGGTAGCAGGCGACAGGTGAGAGCTCCTTAATAGTAGTCTGGGGAAGTTTCATCACTGGGTTCCCTGCAGCCGACATGGGACATAATGGACTACAACTATGCTCACATGTTCTCCCAAAGCCTGTCTTCTTGTATTGTGGGGAAACCAGCCCTCTCCTAACCTCCTAACTTCATTAGTTCTTTCTTTTCCCCCCAGAAGCAACTTTGCAGCCTGTAAATATGCTTCAAAGAAGCACACCCTGGGCCTGACATTTCTCCTTTTAGAGATGTGCCCTGCAGACAAAAACGCAAGTACGCACAGATCCACTCAGTAATGTTCCTTTAGTTATTCACACAAAATAATCTGTTGACAGTCTACTATGTACCAGGCCCTGAACTAAGCAGCACTGAGAGAATCTCATGAACACACAGACAAGATCCCTTTAGGTTCACTTAAAAAAAATCTCAGAGCTTAGTAAGGGAGAGAAACATTAAATAAGCCATTCACAGAAATGCTCAGTTGAGATTATAAATACTTCAACTAAGGAGTGCAGGGCACGATAGGACAAAGTTCAAGAATCCTTCCAGCAAAGTTTTTTGTAAATGATGAAAAGCAACAGGCAAAATATGCATCGACAGGGGAGTGGTGAGAAAAATTATGGATCTGTACTTTGAATTATCATGCACCTTTGTCTTTGTCAGTTTGGTCTGCTATAACAAAAACACCATAGACTGTGTGACTTTAAAACAACAGCAGAAATTTGATGTTTTAAAGTCACAACTTGTCACACAGTTTTGGAAGCTGAGAAGTCCAAGAACAAGATGCTGGCAGATTTGGTGTCTTGTGAAGGCCCATTTTCTGATTCACAGATGGACATCTTCTCACTATAACCTCACATGGCAGAAGGAAGGCAGAGGAGGGAGATCTCTGGAGTCTCTTTTATAAGGGCACTAATCCCACGCAGTAGGGCTCCACCCTCATGACCTAATAACATCTCAAAGGCCCACCTCCAAATACCTTCACAATGGAGATTATGTTTCAACATATTAATTTTAGGGGGACACATTCAGTCTAAAGCCACCTGTTAGAAAGAACGAGGCAGATTTTATGAACCGACAGTGAACGATGTTCTTAATATGGTGTTAAATTTTTGTAAAGGTGTGTGGTATGCTTTATTTCTGTAATACTAACAATTATTATGATACTTGTGTGTGTTATTAATATTTGCATGGGGAAAGACTGGAAGAATATGTTCCATATTGTTAACAGCTGTTATTTAGGGGGAGGGGAATACCTGTGACTCACACATTGTAAATGTTCTGATGATGTTCAAATTGTTAAAAATAGGCATGAGCTACCTTCATAACAAGAAAAAAGAAAGGTTTTGGGGGAAAAAACTGATGCTATTCAACCAGCCATAATCAAGGAATTCAGAGTGGAACCTTCCTTCTTGAAGACAAACTTTCTTCACTGAGGACTTAATCTCAAAAAAGAATTACAGTAAATGGGGCCTTGCAGGTCAGCATCATGCAGAGAATGGAATGTGAACTTCAAAGCTGGAAAGAACTGAGTTCTAATCCTGGCTGTTCCATTCGTTAGCTGGTAGATCTGTGTAGATCACTGGGTCTGTTGGCTTCCTCTCCTACGGGAAGGATATAATAACTTCTTCACAGGGTTGTTTGCCGATTAAATGAAATGCTACATTAGAATTTTCTTGGAAAGCTAAGACTCGGTGATTCTAAATAGAAGGAATGTCTTTGCCAGACCTGGAAACATCATATGGAATTGTTGGAAGAGAAGAAATAATTTTACTCTTGGCTCTTCTTGCAGGGAATTGGAGTTTGCTTACATCATCCACCTAGGAAATTTCAGTAACATGTCTGCTCGTTGATAAGAAGCAGTGATTTCAGTGTGCTCCCCTCGGCATCCCTCTCTGGCACAGAGAAAGCATCAGAGTTTATTGACAATAAATGAACGACCTACTCCAACCTAGAAGTGACTTACAGCTCACCCAGTGTGACACTCAGCTAAACAATTCACTGAACAAAACCCACACCTTACTCTCCAATTAGTCTTGGTAACATTGTCTGTGAAATGTCTTAGGCATCGTTCCACCAGCCACATTTCCACAGTGAGTACTGTCTTGTATTATATGGAGTCTGGGGGGTACTAGGAAGTAAGCTGCATCTCAGGGCTCTATTCAAGGGGTTCTGGCTTCTGTGAGTGTGTGCTCAGTTGTTTCAGTCGTGTCCAACTCTTTGTGACCCTATGGACTGTACTCGCCAGGTTCCTCTGCACGTGAGATTTCCCAGGCAAGAATTGCTGGAGCAGATTGCCATTTCCTCCTCCAGGGGACTTTCCTGACCCAGGGATGGACACTTTGTCTCCTGCATTGCAGGCAGATTCTTTACCCACTCTGGCTTCAGTGGTATCTTCAAATCACAAGAAAAAAATAGACTTATTACGAGAAACTCAGAGAAGATACTATTGTATGTTTACTACATACAAGGCATTGTTGTAGGCCCTTTTTCTGGATTAACTCACAATTCCCTACAGTATATATATACTGCTATTATTCCCATTTTACAGGTGAGGAAACAGAGTCCTGCTGAGAGTAAATTTCCCAAGGTCACATAATTAGTAAGGACTCCGACTAGAGCCATACAAAGGTGACAATCACTGTCCCATTCATTGAATGCCCACACTTTGGGTATAATGCTTCCAACCTATCTTGCAAATCTCCCAAGTCTCCAAGGGTAAAGACCAGAATCTCATCTTGAAAGTGAGGAAAGTTGCCCAGAGGTGCAGTGGCTTGCCCAGGCACACAAAGCCAAAACGTGACAACAGTGCAGGGCAGGGCCTCAGGTCCTTCTGGCAGTCTGAGTCTAGATTTTGAGGTTTTCCTACCATGTGGACTCCCAGGCAGCATGTAGGTGAAACTGAAAACTGAAACTAGGGGGCACCTGGGGCCTCAGAGATTCACTTAGACAGGTGAGTACCAGGTGGGTAATGGTCACACTGAGCCTGGGCCCTACCTGCCTGAGGCATTGGGCTTCTTTGTCCCTCCCTTCCCCTGAAGTCAGGGTAAGTCCAGAAGCCTGGCAGCCTGAGGCTATGGCTGGACCCAGGAAAGTCCAGCTAGGGGGTTGGCTGTCCTGGCCCAGCCCTGATGGCCTTCTTGGTGAAGTGAATGAAGTTACCCAGGGACAAGCCCAAAGTAGAGATAAAGGCTGATGGAAGGGGGGCCATGGTCCCCACTGGAGGGGCAGAGGCACCACAGAGAGGCAGGGACTCCTCTTTAGTCTCCCTGTCTCTTGCCACCCTCTTCCCGTTCCTCTTCTACCCTGAAGCCACAGGAATCTTATGGAAGCACAAATGTAACTCTATCACTCTCTGTTAATGGCCTTTGGAATAAGGTCCTAGCTATTCAGCCAGGCTTTCAAGGTCCTCAGAGTATGACCTGGACTTTGCCTTCCTCTCTAGCTTCAATTTCTACATATTGTCCACCCCCACTACACACAGACATGACCGTTCTGAACAGTTTCCTGGGTGTACCACACTCTCTTAAGTTTCTGTGTCTTTCCACCTGTTGTTTCTTTTGTGTAGAATGTTCAGTCCTCCTTTCTTGCCTGGCTAGCACCCACCTGACCTTGATGTTGACCTGCACAACTCAGCTCTGGCAACACCTCCTCCAGTAGGCCTCATTGACCCCAAAGCTGGGTTAGGTGCCCTCCTTTGTGCTCCAGCATCCCCTCCTCCTCTGTCACTGTGTGTATCAGGCTAAATATGCCATGTCTCTCCCTCCTTAGCTTATGAAATCCTCTTAGGCTGGTCTGTGCTTCCCTAGTATCTCAGCTGGTAAAGAAATCTGCCTGCAATGCAAGAGACCCAGTTAAAATTGGGCTTCCCTGATAGCTCAGTTGGTAAAGCATCCACCTGCAATGCAGGAGACCTCAGTTCGATTCCTGGGTCAGGAATATCCAGTGGAGAAGGGAATGTCTACCCACTCCAGTATTCTTGGGCTTCCCTGATGGCTCAGCTGGTAAAGAATCCTCCTGTAATGTGAGAGACCTGGGTTTGATCCCTGGGTTGGGAAGATCCCCTGGAAAACGGAATGGCAACCTACTCCAGTATTCTGGCCTGGAGAATTCCATGGACAGAGGAGCCTGGCAGGCTACATACAGTCCATGGGGTCGCAAAGAGTCCGACACAACTGAGCGACTTTCAGTTCCCTTCAGGCTGAACCAAGCCCGCTTGCTTTACCTCTGCTTCCCCTGACCCCAGCCAGGCCCCACAGAGGGCAGTTTAGGGTTCGACCAATGGTTACTGGATGAATAAATAAACAAATGGGGGAACTCCAAAGCTCTCTCATACTCTTTGCTTTTCTGTCTCTTCCTTTAAGACAGCAACCAGCCACAAGAGGGTTAAAGCATGGAGATGCTTCAACATATTAGCAGGGTGAGGACTGTGAAAACAAATGGTTACCAGGCTGCCACGCCACATCCGCCAAGCTCCTGCTTGTTCCTGGCACCACATATGGTTTGCATGCCTGCCTGGGAGAAGGGTTGAGCTCAGAGAAGTCTGGGGGCTGCAGGGCTCAAATTGTGTATGTGTTTGGTAGGGGAATACAAGGAGAAATAGAGAGATAAATGAGGAGAGAAAGAAGGGAGGAAAAGAGAGAGTGATGGAGAATTAAAGAAACAGAGAGGGCAGAGAAAGTTAGATGGAGATAAGGGGGGAGGAGTTGAGTATGTACCATTTACCCAAAGGAGAAATGAAAATAAGGCTGTGACTTCTTATGAGCTTGAGAACCAGTAGACCAAGAATTCAGCCAGATAATGGGACTTCCAGGAAACATAGGACCCAAACAAGGAGAAGACGGGAAACTGGACTCTGAAGATTTGACCAGGGAACATCTCCCAGGACCCCCGACCACTCTCCAGTATGACATATCCAGATTATTCTTAGACCTTCTTCCACATCAGCTTCTCAGTGGATCCTCCTTCTTCAAGTGCCTTGAAATTTTCTAAGCTCCCCTCAGGTGACTGGCACTGGCTGAGCTGGTTGTGCCACCTGAAGATTAACTTCTCCCCTTAATCAGATGCTTGAAGAGCTTCAAGCCTTGTGCCCATGTGCACCAGACAGACTCTAGTTCTAAGATGGTCCAGTGAGTGGATCTTTTATTCCTGGTGGTTCATGTGGAATTTTGCAGAAGCTTATGATATTGGGCCATCAGAATGGTGCTGACTTGCAGATTTTGAGTGACTCAAATGGTTTGTATAAACAGGAGCCCAGCAAAATATATTTTTCCAGTGTTCTGCACACTCTAGGAAGAGCCCTGACTATGTTTTCAAATCAGCCAGGTTGGAGTGGAGAAGGGGTGTCTCTTTGAGAAAGAACAGCCTTGGTCCCTCTGCTGAGAAGTTCCCAGATGGAAATGGACTCTGGATACAACCACAATGGTTGTCAGTCCAGCCAACATCTCCCCACTCCTCTCCCACCAACCTGAGTCTTCAGTTGCTTTGCTGGCTCTTAGGGGAGGCTGAGTCTTCCACCTTATTTGCCAGAACACGGTGAAGAGGGGAGGTGATGGGGCACACTGGAGGCGAAGAGTAGGGAGCCAGATACGGTGCTGTCACGAAATTCACAGGGGAAGTTAGCTTTTAGTCAGATCTAAGTGTGAAAGATAAAACAATGAAGCTTTTAGACGCAAACAAAGGAGACTATCTCCATGACCTTCAGTAAGCAAAGATTTCAGTACACAAAAACTTTTTAAAATATTTTTTTTTAATTTAAGTTTACATTGGACTGTAGTTAATTAACAATGTTGTGTTAGTTTCAGGTGTACAGCAAAATGATAGGGCACAAAAACCAAACAAACTTCAACCAGTATTTAAAAATACCAATCCATTGAACTTCATCAAAATTAAGAACTGTTCATCAAAGAGATCATGAAGAGAGGAAAAAGTTAGGAAGCCACAAACTGAGTATATTTGCAGTGCATTTATCTATCAAAGGACTCTACAAATGTAGAGTGTATGTATAAAGAACTCTACAAATCAATTTGAAAAAGACAGACAATCCAATAGAAAACTGAATTGAAACCTTGACTGAGTACTTGACGAAATCAGCAATCCAAATGGCCAATAAGCATATGACACAGTATTCAGTGTCACTAGAAATCACAGAGATAGGGATCATAGTCACAGTAAGAGACCGCCTCACCCCACTCTGGATGGCTGAGATTTAAAAATCTGACCGTACCAAGTCATGGTGAGGGCGTGCAGCAATGAAACTCTTGTGTTCTGCTGGTAAGAATGTGAATTTGTACACCCATGTTAGAAAATGGTTTGATATTATTTTCAAAAGCTGATCATATGCATACCTGGTATAGTCATTATTATTTACCTAACAGAAATATGGGAATATATGCACCAAAATACATATTCAAAAGTATTCATAGCATCACAGACGAAAAGTAGAAGAGTGGTTACTAGGGGGTGAGGGGTGAGAGTGGGCAGTTCTTATTTAATGAGTACAGATTTCAGTTTGGGAAGATGAAAAACTCTGGAGATGAATCATGGTGATGGTTGCACAACAACGTGAATGCACTTAGTGCCCGTGGACTGTGTGCTTAAAAATGGTCAAAATGATAAATGTCATGTTGCATAACTTTTACTACAATAAAAGCAAGCAATGTTCTTAACAACTTTTGTTTTGTTTTGTTTTCTGCCTAATTTCTTATAGTTTGCAGCCTTGGACCTGAATGCTTATTGTTGTTTAGTCACTAAGTCCAATTTTTTTGCAACTCCATGGACTGCAGGCCGCCAGGCTTCTCTGTCCATAGGAGTTCCCAGAATAGAATATTGAAGTGGGTTGCATTTCCTTCTCCATTAATAACTTTTAAAGTATTTGCCCAACTGGAAATGAGACAAATATCCACAAACACATGATAAAGTTGTATAATGGACTACTATACAGCAACAAGAAAGAATAAATCATTGCCATAAGTGACAACATAAGTAAATCTTACAAACATAATGCTGAGTGAAAGAAGCCAGATAAAAATGGTATTTGATTCCATTTATATAGAGTTCAAAACCAAGCAAAATGAATCTACAGGTCTAGAGGTCAGAAAAGTATTTGTTTTGGGGGATGAGGCAGTGAGCAGTGAGGAGGGTTTGGTGGGTGGTAATGTCTGATTGAAAAGCAGAGATATTACTTTGCCAGCAAAGGTCCGTCTAGTCAAGGCTATGGTTTTTCCAGTGGTCATGTATGGATGTGAGAGTTGGACTGTGAAGAAAGCTGAGCGCCGAAGAATCGATGCTTTTGAACTGTGGTGTTGGGGAAGACTCTTAGAGTCCCTTGGACTGCAAGGAGATCCAACCAGTCCATTCTGAAGGAGATCAGTCCTGGGTGTTCATTGGAAGGAATGATGCTAAAGCTGAAACTCCAGTACTTTGGCCACCTCATGTGAAGAGTTGACTCATTGGAAAAGACTCTGATGCTGGGAGGGATTGGGGGCAGGAGGAGAAGGGGACGACCAAGGATGAGATGGTTGGATGGCATCACCAACTCGATGGACATGAGTTTGGGTAAACTCCGGGAGTTGGTGATGGACAGGGAGGCCTGGCGTGCTGTGATTCATGGGGTCGCAAAGAGTCGGACACGACTGAGTGACTGAACTGAATTGAACTGAATGTCTGATTATCTTAACAAGGGTGATGGTTACACAGACATGTTCACTTTGAGAAAATTCACCAAGCTTATGATTCATGATTCATGCATTTTTCTGTACCTGTTATACTTCAATGAAAAGTTCACTTAGAAAAGAAAAGAGACTTCCCTGGTGGTCCAGTGGTTAAGATTCCATGCTTCCAGTGCAGGGGGCACAGGTTCAACCCCTGATGGGGAACTAAGATCCCACATGCCACACAGTGCAGCCCCAAAAAAGAAAAACCTAACCTCACTGCTTGGGGGAGAAGAGGGTATAACGACTCTTATGCCATCAAGAGTCTATTTTGTGCTTGACACGTTCTGTGTTAGTCAGGGCTGTCCAGAGAAACAGAATCAGTGGGAGACAAATTTTTATTATAAGAAATGGGCTCACACAACTGTGGAGGCTGACAAGTTCCAAGATCTGTAGTTGGCAAGCTAGATACCCAAGAGAGCTGATGGCATTGGTCCAGTGTGCAGGCCAGCAGGCTCAAGACCCAGGAAGAGCCAATATGTCAGTTCGGGTCTGAAGGCAGGAAAAGACCAAAGTTTCAGCTGAAAGGTAGTCAGGTACAGGAATTTCCTTTTCTGTTTTATTGTTCTTTTCAGGCCTTCAACTGATTTGATGTGGCCGACCCACATTGGCAGAGCAATCTGCTTTAGTCAGATTACTGATTCAAATTTAATTTCATCCAGAAACACCCTCACAGACTTGCCCAGAACAGTATTCAACTGAATATCTGGGCCCCCCGTGGCTCAGTCAAGTTGACCTAAAATGAATCTTCTCTGCCTCAGTTTAGTTAGTCCTCCCAGCTGACCTGAAAGATAGGAATTTAGGCTTCAAGGTATCCTACATACTTCCTCAATTCCTACTGCCCCTTCCCTCATTTCTGTCACATGAATAAGCTCAGCCTGGGCTTTTGGAGGAGAAGAAACCACACATGGGGAACTGCTGAGTTGTTCAGCCATGGTCATCTGAGACCAACCAGCCCCCAGTTCATCCACCAGCTGATCTCAGATACATGAGTGAGCCTAGCACAGGTGGGCTAAGGCAGGCTCAGATCAGTGGAACTGCCTAGCTTACCCACAGGCTCATGAGCTAAAGAAACAATTGCTTTAAGCCATTAAGTTTTGAGATGGTTTTAAAATTTGTAATATTTTTGGCTGTGCTGGGTCTTTGCTGCTGTGAGCAAGCATTCTCTACTTGTGGTGCATGAGCTTCTCATTGTGGTGGCTTCTCTTGTTGCAAATCACAGGTTCTAGGCACTCAGGTTTCAGTAGTCGTAGCATGGGGGATCTTTGCAGATCAGGGATCAAACCCATGTTCTCTGTATTGGCAGGTCGATTCTTAACCACTGGACCCCTAGGGAAGTCCTGGGGATGGTTTTGAATGCGAAAAATAGCTAAGGGATATATCCACAAGGCCCTGTATGAACCTTAGGGGGATAGCCTCTCCTCCCTCAAGTTCCTAAGTGCTGTGCAGACGTCTGTCATATCCTGACTTCACGTTACAGTGGCAGGGAAATACTTCTGTCTCTCCTCCTAGACTGTGAACCTCTTGAGGGCAGGGAAGCTGACTTAATGTTTTTGCCTGACTCTGGGGTCCTTAGCAGGCAGATAGGCAACCATGTTGGTGTGTGAATACATGGGTGGCATCAATCCACTCATTAACATGTGACACAGCCAATCATGACAGTCTCATCAGGCTCACAACCGTCACCATCCCATGTATGTGAGTTTCATTCATTCATTAGTGGGCAGGGATGGGACAGCTCCAAGTCCCTACAGCAGAGCTGCTCGGGGCTAAGTTAGAGAGATAGACTCATAGAGAATAAATTGCAGCAAAAGGAGATAAGTACCATGATGTGTAAAGAGCAGCAAGGAACTGCACTCTGGGGTGGTGGCTGAGAATGTGCTTTGGTGTTAGAAGAGCTGTAAGTTCAAGTCCCGACTCTGTCATTTACTTGGGCAAATTACTGAACTTCCTTGTACCTCATGGTGGCCAAAGGATGAGATTATTTATGTCAATTGTTTTGCATAATTCTTGGTGAATATTAAGTGCTTGTATTGGTCCTAAGGATTGTTGTTATGATGGCAGAACAAAAAATGAAATAATAATAATATAGGTCCACAATTTCAAAATCCTAGATGCTCTGAAAAACAATACTAACATTTTTTTTCAGAAGTTTAGTGACAAAATCTTGCCTGGCCTGACATGAAACTATTTACAATCTTCATTTAGTGTGTGAATATTCATGCCTTTCATGCAGAAACAGTATGGAGTTTTAACAGTGGTCTGCTCCATATTCTGCTCAAGCTTTTTAAAATAAAATATGTTATATGAAATTCAGCTATTTTATAAAATCTGAAAAATCCTAAATTTTCAGGCACATCTAGCCCTAAGGCTTACTGTCCTCTGCGCTTCACACATAGTAAGTGAGGCAGTTGATATGTCAAGTCTTCCTGATTGAGTGGAGCAGGAGAAGGGGAAGGGTCTGGGAAGTTCTGTGGGGAGGTAACATTTCAGCTGAGTCTCAAAACTGGGTACAGATCAACCTTGGGAACAAGGCAGAAAAAGGCTCGCAGGGATAGGGGGAGGGGAAACACCAGGATGGGAGTTTGACAGAGATAAGATCACTCAAGTCCTCATGTGTATATCCAAGGAGTTCCCAGCATATTGTTTTAACAGTGAAGGGGCCAGGTCAGATTGCATTTTAGGAAGATCCAGGTGGGCAAAATATTCCTTCAAGTGCCTTACTGGAATTCAGAATCACTCTGAATCTACAGCCTCCCCCATCCACCAAGACCACGCATGGAAATGAAGCTGCTTTGGCATGGTTTGCCTGGCACCACTCAACTTTTAGAAAATGTATCTGTAAGAATCGATCATGCCATGGCAAGAAACCAACATGGAAGCAGGCAAGTGTGGCTCTGGGAGGCAATATTCTGCGGGCAGTCCCCACCCCTGACTCCCCTGCTGCCTCATGGCTTCTGCGGCGTTGTGGCTGACCTGGCCCGCGGGACAGGCCTGGTCCCAGAAGGGCTCACAGCTCTGCTGCTCCTGGTCTCTGCTCCATGACGGCTGTCACACACGCTCGACAGCACCCATTTGCAGCCCAAACAGACACTGTTCACTTCTCAAGTTGGTTTCAAATTTTGCTCTTTTTGTTCCTGTTTTTCATTTAGATTTTTTGGCTGGTTAAAATTCGACAGGCAATTTCGACACTGAGATTGAGGGGAGAGAATATGGCCTGGAAAAGAGCAGATGATGTGTGTGTCTTGTGATGTTATTAGTTTTAGAGGGGCCCTGGAAGGGCCTTTACCTGAACTGAGTCTGTCAGCCGGGTCTCTTGATTTGCGGCACCCCACTCTTTTCATCTAGCATGACCCTCACCCCTAATTTTTCAGTCTTGCCTATGCATGTGCGCCTAGTAGCTCAGTCGTGTCTGACTTTGTGTGATCCCATGGACTGTAGCCTGCCAGGCTCCTCTACCCACGAGCTTTTTCAGGCAAGAATACTGGAGTGGGTTGGCATTGCCTCCTCCAGGGAATTTTCCTGAACCAGGGATCCAGCCCACATCTGCTGTGTCTCATAACCCCCTTGAGACTTCAAGATAGGGGGCTGAGACAAGGAGATACCCATGCTTGTGTATCTAATGTGGCCTATCAATCCGTCTTCTATACCTTTATTCACATATACATAAATATATCAGATTGCTTTGAGTATGCTTTTAATTTTTGTGGAAGTGATATGTTATACATCTGTTCCTTACATTTTCCTTTTGACTTTATCTGTAAGTAGCTGGAAATCATTCCCTTTGACTGCTTTAGTATTTCATTTCATGGATTCCCCACATTTTATTTATCCATTTCCTAAACAGTGGACATACAGCTTGTCTCCAATTCTTTGCCATTTTCAGCACCACTGCCATGAGCATCTTTGTACATGGCTGGAACACAAACTCCACCATCAGCCAAACCTAGATTGAGTTCTGCTTCCATCACCCCTTCATTGTGTGACCCTAAGCCTCAGTTCCATCATCTGTTTAAAACAGGGGAGGAAGAATAATAATTCTCACACCAGGCCACCATGTCCAATAAGAGCAGACCCTTTACCTGCCTTCTTTACTGCTCCATCTCCAGGCCTCTCAGAGCCTGGCATCAAGTAAGTGCTCAATAAATATGCCTCGAATAAAATTACACTTGACCTACTGCATATGAAGGCACCTTAGAAATGCTAAATACATCAACACAAATGTGAGTTATTGCTATTACTAGTTCTGTAAATAAAATTAACAATCCATGTATAATTCCAATAAAATGAAACATATATAAACAACACCACATTTAATGGGTTTACATTCTGCAGGTGTCCCAAGTTCTTATGCTTCCTCTTCCTACCCAGCTTCCTTCACATCAGGAAACATTGTCTGAGGATTAATTGAATGGACCTGGTTTGGGATTGGGAAACCCTAGACTGGCCTGCCAGACTATCCAAAGGCCTCCCTTGGGCCACCTTGGCCTATAAAACCCAGGTAATGCCATGCACTCACCTCACTAAGGTGTTCTGAAGATTAATTATGGCTTGTAAAGGGCTTTGAAGATGAAACGTGCTTGTTATGGAAATAAATGGCTTCAGACGCAAAGCCTTCTTCAAGTCTTCCTTCGTGCCTTCTCTCTTGCTGTTCTTGCCTTTAAAGAGCCCCGTTGAGTTCAGAGGTGAGGGTGACCTCCCCACGGCTCCCGTGGGAAGCCAACTTTGAGTATAGACTTCTCTGAACAACATAGAGAGGTGACCCCTCGCAGCTAGTTTCAAAATTTCAGCTCCTGCTCCATTTCATAAGTAGTCGAACTAAGCTGGTTCAAAATACATTAAACAGATTCAGCAATGGAGTGGTGAAAAAAGCGTTTCTGATACTGAGCTTTTTGCTGCCAAATTTAATTATTCAAATTGGTTTTAAAAATGAGTTTCTTCTCCCCATGTCTTCCCAGATTTAAAGAAATTTGAAGTGGAAGAAATGGGAGCCAAATGTCTTCCAGTCGGGAAGTAGAGAAAGCATTGCTGTTAGTGTTAGACGGACCTGAGTTCAGATCCCAGCTTGCTATGGGCAACTTTTGTAACCGCTTAGTCTTTTTTGTGTGTATGGCTCTGCTGGGTCTTCATCACAGCACGTCTTTAGTTGTGGCATGTGGGCCTGGTTGCCCTGAGGCATGTGGGATCTTAGTTCCTCAATCAGGGATTGAATTCGCATCCCCTGCATTGGAAGGCTAATTCTTAACCACTGGACCACCAGAGAAGTCCCAAGTTTCTTAACCTCTCTAAACTTCAGTTTCCTAATCTACTAAATGGAGATAGTAATAACCCGTATTAGGATTATTGTCAGCGTTGAGTGGACACAGGAAATGCACATAAAGTCCACTCAATAGATGTGAGAAAGGTGGTATAATCCCCACCTGATGGATACAGGATCCAAGTTCAGAGGGGGTCATGGGCCTCTCCATGATCTTGCAGGGGGAGAGTAGAGTGCTGGGATTCAAACCTGGGTCTGCCTGACCCCAAAGCCCTGGTCATCCACCTGTGGCCTCAGCCCTGGATGTAAATTTGTTTGCTGAAACCAGAGCTGGCAGTGTCTGCCAAACCACGCAGAGAAAGAAAGGGAGCCCAGTGGAGCCGGAGCCTGGGGGGTGGCTGCTCCGTGCCACTGAGTTGTTTAGCCCCAGGTTTCTGCATTATAATGGCATTCCATATGTTCACTCCTCATTTCTCACTATCCTGTTAACACTTGCTTGCCCAAGTGGCAGTGCCGGCTAGAAGAATGTTTTCTCACATGCCACGGAGGCTATAATGTGCTCATGGCTTTGATGGCTCCTGATGCTGAGGGTCCCGGGAAGTCAAGCCTGCCAGCCAGTCTAGTCCCAGGGGCCAGTCAGTCTAGTCCCAGGGGCCTCCACTTAGATCAGATCAAGGTCAACTTGGCCAGATCCCGCATGGAAGCTCACATTCATTCGTGTCCATCCATTACTCTTCCTTCTTTCTTTCAACAGACATTTATACAGCGCCTGTATGAGTGTGCTTTGTCGTTTAATTGTGTCCGACTCTTTGCGACCCCATGGACTGTAGCCCGCCAGTCTTTTCTGTCCATGGAATTTCCCAGGCAAGAATACTGGAGCGGTTGCCATTTCCTTCTCCAGGGGATCTTCCCGACCCAGGGATCATCTTACGTCTCCTGCGCTGGCAGGCAGATTCTTTACCACTGTGACTCTTGGGAGCTCCAGTGACGTTCCCAAACACTGCTCGGTCACCCTATTCAGTGTTTCCCACCTGTTTCTTAGGTGCACTGTTTAGGCATTATCTCTTTTCAACCTTACAACTGTGCTTTGAGGTAAATGTTAATATCATCACCATTTTGCAGTTGAAGAAAAAAAAACTTAAGGGCACAAGTGAGTGTCAAAATAAGGAATGGGCTCCTGTCTGACTTTGCTATGTGTGCTCTTAACCATGACGACATACTGCCTCCTTGAGGGCAAGCCCAGCGTCTCATTCATTTCTTATCTATAGGCTGTCAGTGCCGTATAGAGTAGAAGCTCAATAAATGCTTGCTGTTGAATATATAAGTGAAGTGCTGGGTGACCACCAACTCTTGTCTGGTGCTCTACAGAGTTTGCAAACTGCTTTTCACAGGGACGGAAGGTTTCATGAACCCACTTTATGGATGCAGTTCGCAGGGTAAGTAACTCATTCAGGGCCATGGAACGGTAAGAGGCTGGAGCTTGGATAAGATTCTAAAATGAATTCACATAAAAAAATAAATAAAAATAAAATGAACTCACAGTAAAGGCACAGCATGCAGTGGAGTTGCAGAGAAGGGAAGTATCTGTCTGGTTGAAAAATACAGAAATTACAAAGCACTAGAGCTTAGGCTGAAATCATATGCCCAGCACATGTTTTCTGAAAACATTTGCATCACTGACACTGACTGGTATGAGGTTTCAGATATTAAAACTATGAAAGAGCAAAGCAAGATGTGAGAGGCAGAGATGGAAAGAGAACAAAGTAAAGTTCAACCTTGTCACCACCTCTGAGAAACCTCCCAGGGATCTGAGTTTTGGACCCAAACTCATCTTGAATGGTACAGCTTGTGGCTGGTAATCATGCTATAACTAGGCAGATTTGGAAATTTGAAGCCATGTTCAAGTCCGGACTCAGCTACTTTCTAGCTATGTGATCTTGGACAAGCATCCTGACCTCCATGTCCACATCTGTAAAATGAAGATAAACTATGGTTTGCTGGGATACTGAGTGTGCTTTGTAAATGAACATGGCATATATATATGTGTGTGTATAAATATATACTTTTTTATTATAACAATTATTTAATATAACTACTATATAGGTTAAACTACATTTTGCTACAATAATAAGCAAACCTAAAACTTCAGCAGCTTAACACATAAATGAGTATTTCTCACTCTTGCTCCGTGTCCGTCATGGGTCAAAATGAGGATGCCGTTCATCTGGTCACAAAGGGACTCACGCAGCCGTCTTCTTGTTTATGATCATTGTCTCTAAGGGTAAAAGGAGATTTGGAGGTTCTCCCACAGACAATCAGGTGTCCTGGCCTGGAAATGATGCATGTCACTTTTTTACTCAAAACTCGTTGTCAAGAACATGTCACCCCCAGTCACAGGGGCGAAGAGGTGCCACTCTGTTGTGTGCCTATAAGGGGAGAGACTCAAATACTTGTTAAATGGTATCTACCACTCACTGATCACTCATCCTGTGCCAGGCATTGTGCTGAGGGTTTTTCGGATGCATCTCTTAATTCCCTCAGTGATCCTCCAAAGCAGGGAAGTATATCATCAGTTAATACTTGAGCAACCTGGCACTCAGAGACGTGAAGCAGCTTGTTCAAAGCTTCACAGTGAGTAACTGGCAGCATCAGAGTCGACAGCCAGGTAAGAATCCCTGCTCGATCCCCTGAGTGAGAGGCGGTTGTCCAGCCAGGAGGTCAGACTTGTCGCTGGAGCAAGAACTAGTATTAACTGAGCTTCTGCTATGTATTAGTCCCTTTACTGTCATCTCAGATGCCTGAGAATTCATTTTTTCCATGTTAATGACAAAGGACCTGAGGCTCAGAGAGGTTAAACAACTTGCCCCTGGTTCACAGCAGAGGTAGCTCTTGAACCCAGTACTTTCTGTGTCTAAAATCTGTGCTTGTTTTATACCCATCTGCCTCACTCCTTATTACTTATCATAAGTAGTGATACTTATTTATTATAGTAATGATCACTCTATGGAACAGAGTGGGTAAGAGGGTGGATGGCAGAGCTAGATGGAACTTGGGTTCTACCACTTCCTAGCTGTGTGACTTTGGGTAAGACTGTCACGTCTCTTGGTCTCAGTTTCCAAGTCTGTAAATGGGGCTGCTAATTGCACCTACTTCACGAGGAAGTAGGAGTAGGAGTTGCGAGGAATCAATGAGATTGTCGTCATGATGATGATAACTAACTTTTTTCAAGAATCTCCTGGATCTGGATACTGTGCCCAGTGCTTTATAGGCATTCCTTTTTAACTTTTTATTTGGGAATAATTTTAGATTTACAGAAAAGTTGTAAAGATAATGTAAAGTGCTCCTGTATCATTTCCACCCAGCTTTCTCCTAATGTTAACATCTTATGTGACCAACGTACACATCAGAGGTAAGAAACTAATATCGATATGACACTATTGGGCTTTCCAGGTGGTGCTAGTGGTAAAAAACCTGCCTGCCCATGCAGGAGACATAAGAGGCATGGGTTTGATCCCTGGGTTGGGAAGATCCCCTGGAGGAGGGTATGGCAACCCACTCCAGTATTCTTACCTGGAAAATCCCATGGACAGAGGAGCCTAGAGAGCTACAGTCAATGGGGTCGAAAAGAGTTGGACACTACTGAAGCAACTTAGCACATGACACTATTAACTAAACCAGACTTTATTCAGATTTCATCAGTTGTCCCTTTTCTGTCTCATGATTCAATCTGGCACAGAACATTGCATTTAGTCATGTCTCCTCCGTCTCTGCTGATCTTTACACTCATTCTTTCATCCTCATTTTCTGTTGAGGAAACTGAGGCTCAGGTGATAAAGTCACTGGCCAAGGGCACAGAGCCCCTAGGTGGAGGGATTAGAGTTCAACCCCAGGCCTGTCTTATTCAAAGCCCATGTCTTTATCATTCATAAAGAAATTATCAGAAAGAAATCCAATGTTCTGAGTCAGATCAGCACACAGAGAATACGAAGCTCAGAGAGAGAGGAAAAAAAGACTAAATCAGAGAGAACTGGCTTTACAGCTTTAGAATACTAACTCGGTGTGATCTCCTCAAACCATGGCCAAAGTCCGGGCAATCTGTTCAGTGAGGAAGAGCCTCAGGCTGGTGAGTGTGTACCTTGGGAGTGATGCGAAGGAATCAAGCTAAGCTCTGGCTAAGCCACTAGCAGAGGGGGTTCCCCAAAGGGCCAGCCTGCCCACTCCCTGGCAGCAAAGCTCGCTGCAGAGCATCCTGAGAGAGGCAGGAAGTCAGCAGAATGGGGGCCAAAAAAGGACCACAGAATTCGTTTAACAGGTGTTACCTGGCAACTCTCACTGTCCAGAGCATGGGAAGGAGTGACTGCAACCAAACCAGTCACCACAAATTTGGCCTTATTAATACCTTCCATAAATCGTGTTTGCTTGCCTGGTATTTTATGTGTTTAAGTTGCAGCGAGGAAGAAATGAGAAGGGAGTCTTGGTCTTTTGTTTCTTTAGGGGAAAAGAAGGGATCCAGATGGAACAGTCAATAAAACCAAGGGAGGGCCCCCTGATTGTCCCTAGGCCCTCAAGTCCTGAGTGTCAGGCCCAGCTTTGGCTGCTCCAGCGCAGGGTTGGGCAAAGAGGAGGTGCCGGTGACTACATGTTGAGCATATGAGCAAGTGAATTAACTAATTTGCATGTATTCCAGTACCTGGTTAAAAAAAAAAAGAAAAAAGGCTTCTAGTAGGGACTTGTGGAAAAAGAAAAAGAAAACCATCAAGCCAATTGATTTAGGTCTGTGCGAATGTACAGGATTCTGATTGGCACTTGAAATCCTTTCAATATTTGTTGATCCAAAGGATGGGCCATGATTAGGGTCTCCAGGGATAGTGTCAATTGCAATCCATTAGCACAGAGATGCAGTGGGCCAGAGTGGCTGTGATTACAGAATCTGGGGTTAGGGTTCTTAGGTTTGAGTCCCATCTGCCACCTGCTGATTATCTGACCTTGGGCAGGTTACAACCTCATCTGTAATGGCTGATGAATATGTTGATAATATCATCTACCTCAGAGAGCTGGTATGAGGATTAAATGAATCAAAATACACATACACACACACCCAGGGTGTGTGTGTTTTAACCTGTTCATTTGAAACTTTGCTCAATTTTATAACTGCGACTGATGCATTGTCAGTACTTCATTGGGTTAGCTATGATAAAAAACCTTCCCTGCCTCCTCTCTCCCCAGCCCATTTCTGATTTAAACGCCCCTCTAAACCTGAGTTAGATGCACCCTGTGTGTAATCTATTACAGCATCTATTTAAGTTAGTTAATATTAATGATTGTGCAATGAATGTTTTTAATGCTCAATAAAACTGAAAATCTTAGAGTGCATCACACAGAGCAGGGAGAAGCCCTGTTTTGTGCTTCCGTTGTGACACATATGCATGTGTGTGTTCAGGGTGGTGATGTAAAATGAATTTCTTCCCTTAGGTCACAGTAAAAAGTTTGAAAGCCATTGCCTGAGGAGGAAAATGCTAAACGGTCTTTCTCAGCAAAGAAGGCTGGCCGGCCCATAGATGAGCTTCACTGGTTCGCTTCCTTCTTCTGGCCTCTGTGTTCAAATGACCTCCAGGAAGACATCTCTCCTCTTCATCCCTTTGTGCTTTCCCAGGGCTGTGTATGCAGGTCTACGGTTTAGGCTATGCATGCAGGTCTACGGTTTATACGGCGAACCACTGAGCAAAGCTCAGACCTGCCCTGCACTGGGTCTTTCACATATCTTTTAGCTCATGTAATCTGCCCCACTGGGCATGAAAGTGGCTCTCAGAGTGTGGTCCCTCTCTGGCAGTTTGTTAGAAATTCAAATTCTCAGGCCCCTCCTTCTCAGACTGAGGCTTAGCAACCCGTGTTTAACAAAGATCTCCAGGTGAGTCCAGTGTAATCTAAAATAGGCAAGTCGTTGCCCAGTGAGGGAACTGTTTCACCTTTAGGGAAACTGAGGCTCAGAAAGAGGCAGTGACGCCCCCTGGATCACCCAGGGGGGAAACAACCAAATCAAACCAAGACTCCAACAGAGTCACCATAAGCTAGGACAACTGTTTTTGTGTCCATCCAGGGACCAACACGGGCGTATATCTATTTTCCAGCCTTTATGTGCAAATGATCCTGATCTCCCAATAAAATTACACACATCCATTAAAAATCAGCCTAGATGGATGCTCTCATTGGGTTCAAACGGGCATAACCACCCCAGGCTGGAAGAGGAGATACACGCGGGCCTGGGGAGGAGCCACTTCTTGACCAGCAAACCTTGAGAATCTCTCATGCAAGTTGTAGCCCTGAGCTGAGTCAGTCGTGCTCAACTTTGACTCCACTCTGGAAAGGTATCAGTTCCAAGAGGCTGTGTGTGTCAGGGGTGGAGTAGGGGTAGGAGCTAGGAAATGGTTAACATGTATGGTTAAAGTAAAAAAAAAAAAAATTCTCTACTGGTTGTGAGATTTTCCAATAATGAGAAGTCAACACAATTAGACAAGGCACTAAATTTGTGTGCGGAATGCCAGCTGTCACTCTTCTTGACTAGCTCAGATCAAAGAAACGTATTTTATCTCCTAAGTTATTAGACATGATAAGGCTATTAAGCGGAGATATTGTCACAAGAAATATAAGAACATAAGAAATATGTTGCTTGCTTTGAAAATAAACATCTCACCTTTGCTTCTTTTACTCTGTGAAAAGCTGAGAGAAATCAAACTATTAATTTGGGCCTTTCCAACACGCTCGCATCCTGTCATCTTTTCCCCCAATCAGATCCCAGATTTTAGCTGCAGTCCTTCTCTGTCTCATTCCAGAATGTCTGTCTATGTTGGAACTACAGGGCTAAGAAGCCAGGAAGAGACGCCTGTAGCTGTAGTCCATCCCTGCTTCCACCAGTCATAACAAAACTCACCACTGTTCCAAAGCTCTGTTTGCTTTGAAAGGCACTCACCCTCAGATGTCTTTCCAAGTGCTTATCCTTAGCCTTTCTTCATCTCCAACTTGGATCTGGAAGAGCTCACCCCTTATTGCTATAAGAAACAAGGCTGCTTGTCTGGACTGACAAGGGGTCTTGAGTTGATGATGTTCTTTGCTTACATTCACTGATTGTGTAGGAGCTGAGAGGCTCCCCTGGGGGGGAAAGGCTTTCCTGGCATCACTCTGGGTCTGGGATGGAGATGGGGGACATGTTCAAGAGGGGATATATAAAAGGAGTTCAATAAAGAGATCTGCATGGGTGGGCAGGGCTATGGGATGGTGAAGCATCCCCAGATTAGCAAGAATAGGGGAGTCATGACTGTCCTTGGTGTAAGAGGCCAGGCGAGGGTGAGCTTCCTGAATTTGATGTGTGTTGCAGCTGCAGACAGGTGTCACCGGTGTGGAGTTGTGGCCAAGGAGAGAAGCAGCAGCCTCTGCAAACTGCAGTGTAGTGGGAAGTAGGGCCCCATGGCCCTCCCCTCCTCCCTCCAGTCTTCTGCTGGTGTTTCCCACTGGCAGAACCCAACCGGGAGCCAGAGGGAAGGTGAACCTGGCTGATGCAGTCATGTCACTTGGATTCTTGGGGCACAGAGCAGAGTGGTGGAGAGCAGAGAGTGGATCTGGGGAGCACACGAGGAGTATCCAGCACACACCAAGCCCTGCCCCCCCCCAGAGGTTTGGATTTACCCAGACGAGACAGAGTCAGGGTGGTGGAGACCCTGGTACATTGGGGGCCCTGGGGGGTACTTCCCATCAAGCTGTTGAGTATAACGAGAGAGACTTTAAAAGGAAGGTGAGCACAGGTGCCAATGAAAGTCGTCCAGTTGTGTGCCCCAGGAATCAAAGGACCATGTCCTTGAATTGAAAGAATTGAAATACCTCTCTGAATTCTGTGACACTCAGGGCTCAAATAGCCTTGCTGTGGGGACCCACCCTCACTAACTGAGCACACAGGGGGAGTGTTCTCACTTCATAGGGTGATGATAGTCCCTAGGTGGTGGCTTGAGCTGCAGGCCCAGAGGAGTGGAAGTGCCCTCTGTAAAAGGGCAGGGCTCTGCCTGGTCCTGGTGGGACAGTGTGCCACGTCTGGGTCTGGGAAGTGGACATTTGTTAGGATCCCCTGAGAACCTCAGACCTGCTTGGAACTGTGAAATCCGTTCTTCTAGAATCCAGAAAGAGAAGACTTTGTATTGATGCACTTATTCTCACGGGCCTGTGAGGCTTGGGGCCTTTTCCCATCCTTGCGTCTGAAATTCAAGTTAGGGATTCTGGCCCACGTTTAGAAATGAGGATTTGGTTCAGAGAGGGCAGCCTGGGCAGACCATGGGCTGCCCCCTTCCAGATACTCCCTTGTTCCCTCTGCTTCCCTCACACCAGCTTCCTTGCTGGACTACAACTTGCCAAGCTCAACTTTGCTCCAGCACCTTTACACCTCCCCTTCTCTCTGCTTGGAACATCCTTTCCCCACCCCCACCCCCTCCACCCAGATATCTACATCATTCACTCCTTCACTTCATTTGGCTCTTGTTAAATGTCACCTCTTCAGAGAGTCTTCCAGACCTAAAAAACCCCACTTCCCACAGTTTTTCCTACCTCTATCCCCTGCTTTAGATTTAACACAACCTGTGATCATTCTTTTTGTTTTGTTTACTCATTGGTTGACTGCCTACCCCAGGCTCCATGGAGATAGGAATTTTGTCTCATTCCCAGAATAAGTGTCTAATTCCCTAAAAATCACATAAGGATTGTTTTTCAGGTGAAATTCACATAAGATAAAATTAACCATTCAAAAATGTACCATTCAGTGGCATTTGGTTCACAGTGTTGTGTAATCATCACCTTCATCTAATTCCAAAACATTTTCATCATCCCAAAACTGTTCCCTGTACCCATTATGCAGTTGCTCCTCATTTCCACCTCTCTTCAGTCCCTGGGAATCAACAATCTACTTTTTGTCTCTATGGATTTGCCTCTTCTGGACATTTCATATCAGTGGGATCACATTATACATGACCTTTTGTGCCTGGCTTCTTTCATTTCACATAATGCTTTTAAGGATCATCCATGTTGCAATGTGTATCACTAATTCATTCCTTTTTGTGGCTGAATAATATTCCATTGTATGAATATACCACATTTTGTTCTTCCCTTTGTTGGTTGATGGACATTTGGGTTGTTTATACCTTTTGCCTATTATTAGTAATGCTGATAAGAACATTCAAGTACAAGTATTTGCTTGAATACCTGTTTTCAGTTATTTTGGTTGTATACCTAGGATTAGAATTGCTATGTCATATGGTAATTCTGTGTTCACATAGAAGGGTTTTAAACGAATATTTGTAGGAAGAAGCAGCAAGTGAGTGAATCAAAGAAAGAATGAATAAAATATCCAGGCCTTTCCAACTCCCAGGCTCCCTCTATCCTGTCACGTTACCTCCCTAGGGAATGAAGGGGACTTAGTGGCCCTGGGTAATCTGAAGTCTAATCTACCATCAGACAGTGCCATTTTCTGCCTGGAACATAAGAGACACTCAATTTAAAAAATAAACCATGTGTAAGTAATGCTGTAGTGACCTTTTTATGCATTTATTCTGTCTCCATCATTGATTATTGATGTCAGATTTTGAGAAAGGAAATGATTATATCAAAGTATGATTTTTTTTTCGGTCACACTATGTGGCTTGTGGTTTCTTAGTTCCCCAGCCAGGTATTGAGCCTGAGCTTACCAGTAGTGGAAACAGAATCCTAATCACTGGATCACCTCGGAATTCCTCAAAAATCATGGACTTTTAAAAGTCTTTTGTCACATACACCAAATTGCTTTCTGAAAAGGCTCAGATTTTTTCATTACCAGTCTGGAAAGTCTTTGACCTCATTTAGGTTGTTCTAACTGGTAGCTGATTGCATCCTGTTGGAGGAGACTTTCTTCTGGAAAAGTCTCTACCATTATCTCTAGCTTGGTAAATGCTAGCTGGGATGATTATTAGGTTACTTTGTTTTTATCCCATCTCTGGGTGTCTGTTTCCCCACCTGCAGGATTCACACCAGCCAGTGCATGCTGCTTGGTACTGAAGGTCTTGCTCTTGAGCAATGGCCCCCACTTGAGCCCAGGATGTACCCCGGCCAGTTGAAACCTCTGTACTTAAAGGACTCAGGAATGCAGCCTGCTAGAAATGAAGCTAAATTAGTTCTTCCAAGGAAAATGCCCATTTGGAAAATGACTTCCCATGTTTGTGCAGCCATGGGCTTGCCTCTCTAGAGGGACGTGTCAGAATGCGTTGTGCTTGGCGGTAAATGAAAGCTGAGTGGTTTATTACTGCTATTAGTGATTATTTGTATGAGGCCGTAGGTGTACATAGCACCTTACAATGCCCAGGGGAAACTGGAACAGAGGTCAACTCTTCCACCCTCAAGGGACATCCTGCCTTGGCTGATGGTGAGTATGGGCGCCCACTGGGACTGGATGGACTCGGGCAAACCAAGACTGTTTGAATGACTGAGAAGAGAGAGTTGGGAGAAGGGAGCTAAGGAGGATTTCTCAAGTGCATCTGCGTTCCCAGTAGTTAACAGACACAATATCATTTAATCCGCTAAATCATTCTAGGATTTAGGGATTTTTATCTCCATTTTCAAGTGAGAAGATTGAAGTCTAGGCTGGATGCTCTTCCGCTCAACTGTGTCTGGTGTGATGGTGCCACTGTGGATACATTTCCTGGGTGAGGAATGCAGGAGACAGGATAATGCCCTAGAATCCTGCTGGCTTGGAAGTTGAGTACAGGCACTTTGGACTCAAACAGACCAGGGCTTAAGATTTTCTCCAACCCAGAAACCTGGGACAAGTTACTTCTTTTTCTGAGCTTCAGTTTTCTTCTCTGTAAAATGAGGGTTAAAAACCAGTTCTACCTGGTGGTTCATGTGAGGGTTAAATGAAACCATGTACACACAGTGTGTGGTGCATAGAAGAGATCAACAATTGTTGATCCACCACCAGAAAGAGTTGAAGAGGGATAAGGGATGCGGAAGTATGATGGGTGCTATTATCCACAAGTCATTAGCTTGATGCCTCAGTTTCCACATCTGTTAAATGGGAATGATCAAGAGTCTTCCTCATAGGGTGAGTAGGAGAATTAAATGTGTTAATACAAGTAACACACTTAGTTAGTGCCTCGTATGGGGGCAATCTCTCAACACGTCTCTGCTATTATTATCTCACTCCTTTTGACTTTGGGTTGGATCAGGAAGCCCTACAGAATAAATGATTTTTTAGAAGATGGTGGGGAAAATAAAAGCCACAGTGAGGAATGTTTGATCCCCTAGCAAGGAGGGAAGGATGTTCTGGCTCTTTGGCCCAGTGTTTTCTGTCCTACTTCTGGGCATGGGGGTCTCGTTGGATAATTGATATCACCTATTCTTGAGGTAACAGCTGTATTAAGAACCAGGTCTGTCAGGGTGAGGAGCGGGCATGAGCAAGTTGTGAGTTAACATCATGGAAGAGCAGAAGAACCCTGAATTGGGGATTTCCCTAACTGTGAGCTTGATGACTTAATCTCATTGAGATGCTATGAAGTTCAACTCTGATGATATATAGAGAGTCACTGCAGATACATATTAAATAGTATTGTTTATTGATTTATTATTAACATTCACATGGGGGCACATATTAAGGCTTTGCATATGCTGTTTCCTGTATGAAATTCCTAACTGCACCCTTTGCTGTGTTCTTTTTCCATTAACAACTATGTGTGTATTTGTACTACCTGCCAGACCATGGTCTTGGCTGGGGCTTTGCCTTCTATAGCTCATCTCAAATAGTCAGGCAGGTACCATCTACTTCCCAGGTTCCATACAAGCTTTCCCTCAGACAGAGGAGGAACCCAAAGACTTTCTTTGGTGTCTTGATGAAATCTGAAACCAAACACATAGGCCCATTGCCCCTTGCCACTCTTCAGTTAGATAAATTCTCTTAATTGGGGTTAGCTTCAATCTCACTTTTTCGAGAAGATGCCCCTGATGGCCCCTGCCAGAGACCAAGTTTTCCTGTTACATGTTTCCATGACATCCCGGACTTCTTTTATCCAACTCATCATGATTTGCAATTATCTGATATACAATTTAATATCACTCCCTCCACTAGACTACCAACTACAAAAAGGCAGGGGCCATGTTTTTCTCACCTCCATACCCCTCAGCAACAATTGTATGGCAATCGGTAAACCATCAATGGAAACTTACTGAATGAGGAGATGGACAGAAAAGAAAGCGTTCTGAGGGCCATCATTTAAAATAAATGAACACACATTAAAAACCTTGTCTTTCTTCCTGCTTGAGCAACAGAGATGAGAGAGGAGTGCTTTGGCAAACCAGGTTGAGCTCAGCCTTGTGGGGCGAAACCAAGAAGAGAGATAATTATTTTTTATTTTTCTCATCTGCTTCTTATTGCCAGAGGTGCGGAAGACAGTTGAATGCAGGCTCTGCTGGGTCCATGAGGGAAGCCCTTCAGGGTCTCCCTGCTGGAGGCTGGGCCTCCCTCCTGCCAGGCCTGTACCTCTGTCTGGAGTTTCATCTACTCTTTCAAGTTTGGCTCCTTTCCCCACCCACCTACTTCCTGCTTGAAAATCTTCTGTCTACCTTTGCTTTCTGGAAAGCGCCTCATCTCTCCCAGGAGGGCCCAGGGCCCTGTTGCCACTCAGGGTCTGGAGACTTTGGGTGGGACTAGACAGCAGGCCCTAGCCAGGTGCCCTGCCCCCCACCTCACACTCCTGCATGGTCTGGATTTCTTTCCTCAGAAGCTGTGTTGGCTGGGCTGGGTGGAATCCGGCAACAGTTCCCACCAAACCCCCAAGCTGACTGCAGACATTTGTGCTGTCAACAGAATTGCAGAAAATGCAATTCGTGTTGTTAATGAGCAGCTTGTTTGGGTAAACAAACCAGGTGAGGTGAAAAAAGTGATGCTCTCCAGTAGGAAACACAAGTGAACATTAGCCAGATGGAGAGCCGCGCGCTTCCACACACTCCCTTTTCGGCAAGTCTCTTGGTGGCTGGAGAGGACTCTGCTTGCGCTGCATGGGAGCCCGGACTCTGCTGGGACACCTCCTGCCTGGCCCAGGTTTCCCCCCCAGGGGGGGAGAAGCAAGGCCCCCATGCACCCGGCACGACCCTGAGTCTGGCGCCGGGCCTCCTGTCCTGCTAGGTCTTTACCTGCCTTGTCATTAGTTCTCAGCACCGCGCCAGGAGGTGTTAGGAAACTCACTGTACAGCTGGGGGAAGTTGAGCTTTTGAGACAAGGAAGAGGAGATGGTGATCTGAACTCAGGTCAGTCTGACTCTTCAAGTCTGTGGTCTCCCTGCCCTTGCACACAGTTCTCTTTGCCCTCATTCCTGCCTCCCTGACCCCTCTCAATCTGATGGAGGTGTCTGTGGCTGCCACTAACTCCCTCTCCTCTCAGACTGTGAGGCAGAGGAAAATGTTAACTTCCCACAGTGGGGATTTCCTACCTGACTGGTCAGATGGCGTGGCTTTTTGAAAGTCATGCAGGTGGATCTTTGACCAGCTTCTCCATAACAACAGTATGCATCTATGTGTGTGTGCATGTGTGTGTGTGTGCACACACACACGCATGAGTGTGTACATTTGCCCATCCATTCCAGAGGAACTGGTTTGTCCCTGGAAAAAAATCAATAATTTAGGAACATTCACATCCTCTCATCATAAACTGTGTCCTGCATCCAGGTCATTCAAGGAAACACACACATGGATATGGGTATATTTTACAAACATGAATGATTTGGTTAATTGCAATGGCTAAATCTGTCCCCCACACAGACAGGCCCAGGAAGAGGGAGACTCAGATTGCTGGCTCAAGTCTACATATGTTTCTGACTCTCTCTCTCTCCAAAGCTCAAGAAGAAAAAAAAAATCCACATTACATTCGTATGTTATAATGCCATGAGTTATTTCCCCCTTAGCATTCAAGGGTAAAGAGTCCATTAAGCTGTCATCAGCCGCATTACCAGCAGGAGATTTCGGGGCAGACAGTTTGGCTTTAGCTGCCCGGAGCACACACGCTCTGCCCCAGGATGAACACACTGTGGTGTCCGTGTGTGCGCTGCCCTGGAAGCAGAAATCAATTACTCCCACTGCTATTAGAGAGATGATCTGGTTGGGGAGGCTCACTGTGAATGCAGCCACTGTTCATTACTGAGCTCTTTGTATATATTATATCTCTTTTACTACAGGAAGACTGAGGCTTGCTTGGGGAGAGAGAGAAACTGCGTAACAGAACCAGAGCCTGGGACATGCTGGGGGTTTGAACCATCATCCCCTTGGCTCCAGACCCTGGGCATTTCATCACTAGGTGATCCTGTTTCTCCTGCAGGTGTTAGTTGTTGATTCTGCCCAGGGTGCCTGTGTCATAGAAGCTCCCAGATTTTGAGCGACTGCATACTGAATGGTAGTCCCCACAGGTAACTAATTTGATTTTCACCACAACTCTTTAACTCAAGTGCTTCTAGAAGCCCCATTTAACAGCTGAGGATACTGACTCTTGGCAAGTGGAAGGGACTTACCAAAAGTCATTCAGCTCCAGTGTGGCAGGAGTGTGTGAATGGCAGGTTTGTTTTCCACTCTGCCTCCTTGCCATCCAGCTAGGGACACCAGCTTGGAAGCACAGGGGCTTCCACAGGGAGCTGACTTTTCTGGATTCAGATGAGTTTTCGCAGAGCAGCTCAGCTCCTTCCTTCATGTAGGTGGAAGCCTTCCCTTTGAATGAACCAATTATGTTCAGAAAGCAAAAAATAATGTATGCATATTAGCTAATGAGGATGCTGCTCAGGATATTTTTAGCTGAGCTGAGAGAGACAGAGAAGAGAATGAGAATTGGTAGAAGTTGTTTTGGAAGAAGAGGCAGCTTGAGGATGAGACAGCCCTTTAGCACAGTGCTCAGCTCTTAAACTGCTTTTGGCTGGGTGACTGTGGCAAATCACCTGTCCTCTCTGAAAGTGTGTCTGAGCACCCGCCTTTCAGGGGTGACACAAAGACTGAAGATAATGGGAGTAAAGCATGTGGTCAGTGGTCACCAATTGTACCTATGATAATTCTTCATTTATCAAATACTTAACTATTGCTGAGTCCTCAGTGTCTATAGATATAATAACTTTATTCTCATTGTCTCCCCATGAAGCAAGTGCTAATAATATCTCCATTTTCCAGATGAGAAAACCAAGTTAAGGTTAAGCAACGTGCTCCAGGAGGGCCAGGATTCAACCCTAAGCAGCCTGTGCGCTAACCACCACACAATATTGCTTCTGTTGTTCCTAAAGAGATTTGACTTTCACCACTGGAAGCAGAGGTCACAGAAGGTTCGATCATTATTTTCAGGAGGTAGAGTCCCCTTTGAGGACCTCAGTAAGTTACCCATAAATTAAAAATACTCTGTCATTGAATTGGATCAGAGGATCTTCTCCCCAGTGTCATGGCTACTCTGACTGACCAGCAAAAACTCTGCCCAGGCCAAGAGGTCAGAGAACTGCGGTATTAATCTCCACTCAGATGCTAAGGCAAGTATGTCACTGTCACTCACTTTGTGCGCCTTAATTTGTGAAGTGGGAGATATACTAGGATTGAAACTTAAGAATTTTATCAATTATACTTTCTGCTCACAAGCAAAATACTAGTTATGTGAGGCTTAGGAAAAGTGGTAGTTGAAATAAGTAGGGAAAATATTGATAACTTACAATATACATATTAATAATATATAAAATGCATGTGGGGAAAATTATAAAGTAAAGGAAAACTGGCAAGAGCATCCAAGAGTACAATGGGGCAAAGTCCAATAAACTTTTCAGCTCACTTCCAAAAGGGTGGAGGTACATGGTGACCATCTTCAATGTGGAAGAGGGGAAGAGGACCTCTGGAGTTTAGGTCTGAGTCTTGCTCAAAGTATTCATGTTGGATGGAAGTGGGAGCAGCTCTAGGGCAGGGGGTCCTAGAAGCCCCAACAAGCAGAATGAACACAAAAGGTGGTTTGGAGAAGAGCCAAGGTTAGGGCTGGGCAGACAGAGCATGTATAAAATTTAAAATAGAGGTAAAAATAGAGGTGTAGAGAGGAGGAACGTGGAAGAACAAATTGCAAAGTAATAAGCTGGAAAGCCCAGAGATCTGGGCAGCAGGGGCAAGGCAAGAGGGTCAGAAGCAAGTTCGGAAACACAGAGATCCTTTGACAGGGTGTCCACTCAGTATTGTATTCAATCCACAGACCCTCTAATCTATAGCAGTATCCCCGACAACAAGCATTAGCCACCAAGCACAGTAAGACCATGTTACACCGAGGGGCTGCGGAGAGGAATGGGCCTCAGCAGGGAGTAAAAAATTCTAAGCACAGGACCTGGCACATGGGAGGGATTCAGTACATGAGTGAAAGGATTGCTGATGACACCTGCCTTGGGTCTCCAAGTACTAACAATGTTCAGCCAGATGCACTGACTGCTTTAGGAAGACAGCGTGGGGACCCAGAGCAGGACCCAGAGCTGGAAGCTAATGATATTGGGAGAGGAGCAGGTAGCCTGTTGAGGCTCTGAAGGTACTAATGGGAATTCAGTTCATGCTGGCATCTAGGTAAAGCTTAAATCAGTGGTTCCCTACCTGATTGTGGATCTGTATCCCCTGAAAAGCTTCTTTAGAAACAAGAGTCTCTGATCATGCTTCTGAATTAGAATATCCAGGATCAGAACTCTGGATTCCATAGCATGAACAAGAATCACAGGCACTGCTGATGGATACACATGGCTAATTATGGTACCCAAGGTCTTAAATCATCAATTCTCACTGGCCTTTCTTAGAATTTGGCTTTTATTGGTTGTTTATTGTTAAGAAGACAACTATATAATAGTTCACATTGAGCCATTACCAAATGCAAGGTCAATCTGTGTGCTTCATGTGTATTAACACATTAAATTCTCATAATGGCCCTGTGGGAAAGGTACTATTATCCTCATTTTACAAATGCAGACACTGAATCTGAGAGAGGTTACTAACTTGCCCCGGTTACACACACAGAGAGCATGCCTTTAGCTTCTGTAAGGAAAGACAAGTACATAATTTTCCATCCATGTGTGGCCAGGAGAGGACTACAAAGGAATTATATGTGCTATTTATTCTTGGTTTTTAATTTTTTAACAATATGAAGTTACTCTATCACAAAGAAAAACATTTGATGAATTAATGAATAAATCAGTGAAGGAAAACTGTACTAAAATAAACCATCATATCTCAGGAAACTAACAAACCCACAACAGGAGTTAGGCCATCTGGGCTGAGTCCTGGCTCCATTACTTTCTGGCTGTTTCATCTCAGGTAAGTCACTTACACCTGCTGTGTATCAGGACCTTCACTTTTAAAGCAAGGATAATAGCACTCTCTGGTTACTGAGCAGTTGGAAAATACAAACCATTAAGCACTTGCAAGGTAATATTATTAACAATAATGGAATAATGAAGCATATAATCAGAGAGCAGGTGAGCACCCTGGCTGGATTATTAACCACATAAGGGGAAGGGATCAAGCCCCTTTAGCCTCTAAAAAAAAAACAAAACAAAACCCAAAGATCTTTCCCTTACACCCAATAGAAAAATTAACTCAAGTTAGATCAAAGTTCTAGATGTTAGAGCTAAAATTATAAAAATTCTTAGAAGAAAACATAAGGGAAAAGTTTTATGCTCAGTTGTGTCTGACTCTTTGCGACCCTGTGGACTGTAGCCTACCAGGCTCCTCTGTCCATGGCATTTTCCAGGCAAGAATGCTGACGTGGGTTGCTATTCCCTTCTCTAAGAGATCTCCCCAACCCAGGGATCGAACCCGGCTCTCATGCATTCCAGGTAGATTCTTTACCTTCTAAGCCACCAGGGAAGCCCCTTATGACATTAGATTTAGCAATGATTTCTTGGATATGAAATCAAATGCACAGATTACAAAAGAAAAAAATAGATGAACTGGACTACATCAAAATTTTAAACTTTATGTACAAGAACACTTCAACAGAGTGGAAAGGGAACCCATAGAATGGGGGAATGCATTTGCAAATTATTTAACTGATGAGGTTAATATCTAGAATATATAAAAAACTCCTACAAATCAACAACAACAAAACAACCTGATTAAAAAACGAGCAAAGGACTTCAAAAGTGAAAGAAAGTGAAGTCGCTCAGTCGTGTCTGGCTCTTTGCACTCCCATGGAGTGTAGCCCACCAGACTCCTCCATCTATGGAATTTTCCAGGCAAGAGTACTGGAGTGGGTTGCCATTTCCTTTTCCAAGGGATCTTCCTGACCCAGGGACCGAACCCAGCTCTCCCGCAATGCAGGCATATGCTTTACCATCTGAGCCACCAGGGAAGCCCACAAAGGACTTAGACATTTCTCCAAATAAGGTATCCAAATGGCCAATAAGCACATTAAAGTGTGCTTCAGTTCAGTTCAGTTGCTCAGTCGTGTCCGACTCTTTGCAACCCCATGAATTGCAGCACGCCAGGCCTCCCTGTCCATCACCAACTCCTGGAGTTCACCCAAACTCATGTCCATCGAGTCGATGATGCCATCCAGCCATCTCATCCTCTGTCGTCCCCTTCTCCTCCTGCCCCCAAATCTTCCCAGCATCAGAGTCTTTTCCAATGAGTCAACTCTTTGCATGAGGTGGCCAAAGTATTGGAGTTTCAGCTTTAGCATCAGTCCTTCCAATGAACAGCCAGGGGTGATATCCTTTAGAATGGACTGATTGGATCTCCTTGCATTCCAAGGGACTCTCAAGAGTCTTCTCCAACACCACAGTTCAAAAGCATCAATTCTTCGGCGCTCAGCTTTCTTTACAGTCCAACTCTCACATCCATACATGACCACATCACTAATTAGGGAAATACAAATCAAAACCACCTCACATCTATTAGGATGGTTACTATGGAAAAGATACACACACACAATAACAGGTGTTGGTGATGATATAGAGAAGTTGGAACCTTTGTGCCTGCTGGTGGGAATGTAAGACAGTAGGGTGGCTTCCTTCCCCACCCCAACCACCCAGATAGAATTACCACATGATTCAGCAATTTCACTTCTGTTTTATATATTCAAAAGAACTGAAAGCATGGACACAGTTATCTGTATACCCATGTTCATAACAGCATTGTTTACAATAGCCAAAAGGTGGAAGCCACTCAGTGTCATTTGAAAAGATAAACAATAGAAATTTATCGATGAATTAATAAATTAATGACAGAGGAGATTTCTGTCATATATTTCAACATAAATTAACCTTGAAGACATTATGCTAAGTGAGATAAACAGTCACAAAAGGACAAATACTGTATGATTCCACTTACATGCGGCTTCCCAGGTGGCTCAGTGTTAGAGAATCCACCTGCCAATGCAGGAGACATAGGAGATGCAGGTTTGATCCCTGGGTTGGGCAGATCCCTTGAAGAGGGAAATGGCAACCTGTTCCAGTATTCTTGCCTAGAAAATTCCATGGACAGAGAAGCCTGGAAGGCTACAGTCCATGGGGTCACAAAAGAGTCGGACACTACTGAGGGACTAAATAACAACATGTATTGACAACATTCCCCTCTTGCTGCTGCTGCTGCTAAGTCACTTCAGTCGTGTCTGATTCTGTGTGACCCCATAGACTGCAGCCCACCAGGCTTCCCCGTCCCTGGGATTCTCCAGGCAAGAACACTGGAGTGGGTTGCCATTTCCTTCTCCAGTGCATGAAAGTGAAAAGTGAAAGGGAAGTCACTCAGTCATGTCCAACTCTTAGGTGATCCATAATGCACGTGGCTAACCTGAAAGTTCACAAGAAATTCAGTAAAGAAACCTATTTAACTTGATATGATTCTGGATATCTCAAATTTACCTTATTACTAACCTTCCCCTTTTGAGTGAGTGGAGCAGCACTCCTATTAATTAAGTTGTGGATCTTCCTGCAGATTATAACCACAAAACCCAATAGAATTAGAAACATATGCCCACACAAAAAATTATATACTAATGGTCACAGCAGTGTTATGCATAATAGCTAGAAAAGTGGAAACAACCCTAGTCTCCATCAATAACAATTGTGGAGAAACAAAATATGGCCTCTCCATATAGTCAAATATTATCACAAAATAGAAGATAATGAAGTACTGATAGATGGTACATGGACAAACTTTGAAAATATTATGTGAAATACAAGAAGTCAGACAGAAAGATCAGTCGTATTATTAAATAATTACACTTGTATGAATACACAGATCTATAGAGACAGAAAGTAGATTCCTGGTTGCCAGGGGCTCGGAGCAGGGCAGCAAAGGTGAGTGACTACTAATGGGTATGGGGTTTCTTTCTGGAATGAAATGTTCTAGAATTAGACTGGTGATAGTTGTGCAACTTTGCGACTATGCTAACAAACATTGAATTGTACACATTAAAATGGTGAATTTTATGGCATGTAAATTATATCTCTTGAGAGTCCCTTGGACAGCAAGGAGATCAAACCAGTCAATCCTAAAGGAAATCAACTCTGAATATTCATTAGAAGGACTGATGCTGAAGCTGAGGCTACAATACTTTGGCCACTTGATGCGAAGAACTGACTCAATGGTAAAGACCCTGATTCTGGGAAAGACTGAAGGCAGGAGGAGAGGGGACAACAGAGGATGAGATAGTTGGGTGGCATCACCGACTCGATGGACATGAGTTTGAGCAAACTCCAGGAGATGGTGAAGGAAGGGAAGCCTGATGTGCTGCAGTTCATGGGGTCGCAAACAGTTGAACACAACTGAGCAACTGAACAACAAAAACAAGTATGTATATAAGCACAACAAAGTGTACTGGGAACAACAGATGATGGCCCACCAGTCCTGCCATTTCATACTGTATTATTAGTGGAGTCTTAGTGCTCCTTGGGGTTGCTGTTCTTCCCTCAATAGGCATCAGTTCAGTTCAGTTCAGTCGCTCAATCGTGTCCGACTCTTTGCAACCCCATGAATTGCGGCACGCCAGGCCTCCCTGTCCATCACCATCTCCTGGAGTTCACTCAAGCTCACGTCCATCGAGTCCATGATGCCATCCAGCCATCTCATCCTCGGTCATCCCCTTCTCCTCCTGCCCCCAATCTCTCCCAGCATCAGAGTCTTTTCCAATGAGTCAACTCTTCGCATGAGGTGGCCAAAGTACTGGAGCTTCACCTTCAGCATCATTCCTTCCAAAGAAATCCCAGGGCTGATCTCCTTTAGGATGGACTGGTTGGATCTCCTTGCAGTCCAAGGGACCCTCAAGAGTCTTCTCCAGCACCACATTTCAAACGCATCAATTCTTCAGTGCTCAGCCTTCTTCACAGTCCAACTCTCACATCCATGCATGACCACAGGAAAAACCATAGCCTTGACTAGACGGACCTTTGCTGGCAAAGTAATGTCTCTACTTTTGAATATGCTATCTAGGTTGGTCATAACTTTTCTTCCAAGAAGTAAGCGTCTTTTAATTTCATGGCTGCAGTCACCATCTACAGTGATTTTGGAGCCCAAAAAAATAAAGTCTGACACTGTTTCTACTTGTTTCCCCATCTATTTCCCATGAAGTGATGGGACCAGATGCCATGATCTTCGTTTTCTGAATGTTGAGCTTTAAGCCAAGTTTTTCACTCTCCTCTTTCATTTTCATCAAGAGGCTTTTTAGTTCCTCTTCACTTTCTGCCATAAGGGTGGTATCATGTGCATATCTGAAGTTATTGATATTTCTCCCAGCAATCTTGATTCCAGCTTGTGTTTCTTCCAGTCCAGTGTTTCTCATGATGTACTCTGCATATAAGTTAAATAAGCAGGGTGACAATATACAGCCTTGATGTACTCCTTTTCCTATTTGGAACCAGTCTGTTTTTCCATGTCCAGTTCCAACTGTTGCTTCCTGACCTGCATACAGATTTCTCAAGAGGTAGGTCAGGTGGTCTGGTATACCCATCTCTTTCAGAATTTTGCACAGTTTATTGTGATCCACACAGTCAAAGGCTTTGGCATAGTCAATAAAACAGAAATAGATGTTTTTCTGGAACTCTCTTGCTTTTTCCATGATCCAGCAGATATTGGCAATTTGATCTCTGGTTCCTCTGCCTTTTCTAAAACCAGCTTGAACATCAGGGAGTTCACCGTTCAGGGATTGCTGAAGCGTGGCTTGGAGAATTTTGAGCATTACTTGACTAGCATGTGAGATGAGTGCAATTGTGTGGTAGTTCGAGCATTCTTTTGCATTGCCTTTCTTTGGAATTGGAATGAAAACTGACCTTCTCCAGTTCTGTGGCCACTGCTGAGCTTTCCAAACTTGCTGGCATATTGAGTGCAGCACTTTCACAGCATCATCTTTCAGGATTTGAAACAGCTCAACTGGAATTCCATCACCTCCACTAGCTTTGTTCGTAGTGATGCTTTCTAAGTCCTTTAAATTCTAAGCAGAAAAACCAAACAGGTACAGAGGAGTGAGAGCCAACTGAGAAACTCAGGAGCATCAGCGTCTGCATGGGTGGTGTCACACACACAGACTTCTTATCTGCTAGATATGTTCAGTTAGCCTATTTTGACAACAGTCAAGAAGGTAAAGTTTCTAAGCCACTTCTCATCACCGGAAGGCTTTAATTCCAACAGTTGATTATGCTATGCAGCTGGCAGAGAGGTCTCCTTTTATTTGAATGACATCAGATTCACCTCAGTTTAAATTATAAAACAATAAGCTACTGATTAGAAAACTTTAGAACTCAAAAGGACTTTGGAGAGAGGTCAGCTAGCCTGAATTTCTTACTCTGGTTAGGGAAACTGAGGGCCAGAGAAAGTCAGGAGCTTGATCAGGGTCACCCAGCCAAGCATGACTTGGCTGAGATTGCAATGTCTGACCTCTCCTTCTTCCCTGGAAATGTGCCCCTACCCTGGCTTCAGCTATGCACACGATTTCTTTCTTTCATTTCTTATTTAAAGGTTATATTTCCTAGAGATGTTGTTGTATAACTGTATTCTGACCAGTGGAATGTAAATGGAGCAGTAGGAGCAACACCAGGAAAATGCACTTAAAGATTAGGACTTGGGGTGGGGCATGACCTTCTTTTCTGTTGTCCTGGTTGCAGATTAGATGTCTGGATTGTTCAAGCAGTCATCTGGGACCATGTGGTGGAAGCTGAGCCTAGAGGATAGGGAAGCAATAAGGTAGAATTGTGGGTTACCAGCCTCAAAGAGGCCACAGTCTGAGGCACAAAGACAAGTTTACAATCTAATGCAGAATAACCACCACCCCAAGACTAAATCAACTGTCCTGTCCTATCGCTATGCCTTCAAATGAGTATGCTTTATGGGATTTTCATACCAGCTTTGGAATGCTTATCTCCAGACTTCAGGTGAAAGAGAAATAAACTTCTATTTTTTTCAACCACTGCTATTTCAGTCTTCTATCATTTACAGTTGAACTGACTTCTAATTGCCAACATCCGTTGGATCATAGAAAAAGCAAGAGAGTTCTACTTCTGTTTTATTGATTATGCCAAAGCCTTTGATTGTGTGGGGAAAATTCTTCAACAGATTGGACCACCTCACCTGCCTCCTGAGAAAACTATATGCAAGTCAAGAAGCAACAGCTAGAACCTGACATGGAACAATGCACTGGTTCCAAATTGGGAAAAGAGTACATCAAAGTTGTATATTGTCACCCTGCTTATTTAACTTATATGTAGAGTACATCATGCAAAATGTCGTGCTGAATGAAGCACAAGCTGGAATCAAGATTGCGGGGAGAAATATCAATAACCTCAGATATGCAGATGACACCACTCTTATGGCAGAAAGCGAAGAAGAACTAAAGAGTCTCTTGATGAAAGTAAAAGGGGAGAGTAAAAAAGCTGGCTTAAAACTCAACATTCACAAAAGGAAGATCATGGCATCCAATCCCATCACTTCATGGCAAATAGATGAGGAAACAATGGAAACAGTGACAGACTTTCTTTTCTTGGGCTCCAAAATCACTGCAGATGGTGACTGCAGCCATGAGATTAAAAGACGCTTGCTCCTTGGAAGAAAATCTATGACCAATCTAGACAGCATATTAAAAAGCAGAGACATTACTTTGCCAACAAAGGTCCGTCTAGTCAAAGCTATAGTTCTTCCAGTAGTCATGTATGGATGTGAGAGTTTCTTTCAATATAAAGAAAGCTGAGTGCTGAAGAACTGATGCTTTTGCACTGTGGTGTTGGAGAAGACTCTTGAGAGTCCCTTGGACTGCAAGGAGATCAAACCAGTCAGTTGTAAAGGAAATCAATTCTGAATAGTCATTGGAAGGACTGATGCTGAAGCTGAAGCTCCAATACTTTGGCCAGCTGATGTGAAGAACTGACTCATTGGAAAAGACCCTGATTCTGGGAAAGATTGAAGGCAGGAGGAGAAGGGGACGACAGAGGATGAGATGGTTGGATGGCATCACTGACTTGATGGACATGAGTTTGAGCAAGTTCTGGGAGTTGGTGATGGACAGGGAAGCCTGGCGTGCTGCAGTCAATGGGGTCGCAAAGAGTCAAACATGACTGAGCAACTGACCTGAACTTACGTCTAATTGATTCAGAATGCAAACAATTACATCCTGGGCTGGGAACTCAGGTGTCCTGAATCCAAGTACAGGACTATTTATTATGAAGATTAATACTATTAATAATAACTTTTGAGTGCTTATTATATGCTAGTCACTGTTACATACTTTATGAGCATCATTAGCTCATTTAATTCCCATGCCACCTCAGTAAGATAGATGTATTACCATAATTTCCATTTTACAGACAGAGAACCTGAAGCACAGAGAAAGGGAATAATGTACCCAAAGTCACAAATTTGGCAAGAGACAGAGCTAAGATTTGAACCTAGGCAGTCTGGCTCCAGAGCCTGCTCTCTTAATACCTCCATCGCACGCTCTCTTATGATGTGAGCTTCTCCTTGAGCTCTCTACCCACTCCACCGAGGAAGAAACTGAAGCAGACAATTGTCTAATCACTTGCTTAAAATCTCCGCTTGTCACAGCAATGCAGCTAGCATTCGAAGCCAGACTTCTAACTCCCAGTTCAGTGCTCTCTCCCTGGACCACCCTGCAGTCTCAGAGGCCACCTGGACAGATATGTAGCCCTTCCCTTCCAGTCTCCCTCCCTCCAACATACACACATCACTATCACCATCACCACCACCACCACCACCCAACAGGCAGACATTTTTGTGGCCAGGATGGCTACAATCTCCTTTGAAAAGCATCCAGCTTTGCCCTCCACCAAATAACTCTGTTTTATTTACAGTCTCCTGCTCAGAGCCTTTGAACTGGTCGCTCATTCCAGGGGAGATCTTGATAACAACTATTCCTTGGAGAAGGTTCATAGGAAACAAGGTGAATAAACACCACAGAGGCCCTCCCTGTCTAGCAGAGCTTTGGTCCTGAGGGTGTTTATAAGTCAGTGTTGGTGTCTGGATGGAAAAGACTTTGAATTCAAAAGGGCAGTTGGGACATTTTCAATTTTTGTGTTAATTCAAAAAAGTTCATCCTATGCCTTCCCTCAACCTTAGGGCACAGGCAAAAGAGAGAGATTATCTTTATCCAGAATGTAACTCCAAATGGAGCTCTTTTTGTTTTCTTTCCTCCCTGCCTGGCTGGGGCTAGTTATTGTAGTGACTGAGGGGTGGGGAGACAATGAATTTACGAGCTAAAATGGCAGAAGAGATGAATGGCATTTCAAAACACAAAAGTGCAAAAAAAGAGAAGAAAAGCCTAATTTCAGCAGTGAACCATGAACCTATAGTGTCTTCTGACTTGTGGCCAAAGGTGCGTAACTGCGTCACATGTTTGGAATTATTCAGTCTAGATGCTAATCTCCACTCCACCAGCTACTAGTTACCTTGAGCACATGCCGCAGTTTCCTCTGCGAAAAGAAGGCATAAACGCTCAAGGTTACTGCCAGGGTTGGTGCTAACCATGTAGGGGAAATATGGTGCCTGGTTCAAACAGGGTACTTATTCACCCATGCATGAAACAGAAGCTAAAGGCAGTGATCATTATAGTTGTCTTTGGTATTCTTCTGGCTTCCCTTGTGGCTCAGCTGGTAAAGAATCCGCCCCCTCCCCGCCCCCCCTCGCCCCCTCCCCGCCCCCACCTCGCCCCCTCCCCCATTTCCCCCCATTGCGGGAGACCTAGGTTTGATCCCTGGGTTGGGACGATCCCCTGGAGAAGGGAAAGGCTACCCACTCCAGCACTCTTGCCTGGAAAATCCCATGGACAAAGGAGCCTGGTAGGCTGCAGTCCGTGGGGTTGCAAAGAGTCAGACACGACTGAGCAACTTTCACTTAGGATTCTTCCAGGCCTAGAGGGGATGATATTGGGGTGTTCATGGCAGTGAGCCCTAAGGGGGTGCAGGTTGGTGATTTTGGCTCTCAAGTATCTTCATTTGCCTTGACTGAATCTCTATCAGATATTGTTATGGTTTCTGTATTGGAGATTTCTGTATTGGAGCCCCCCTCCCCCCGCAAAAGGGCTAATAAAGGGAGACAGAGGTCCTCAAGAGTAGGGCAGAGTAGAGCCACTAAATGGGTCCGATGAAACCGCCAGCTGGCTTTCCTGTGGAGATGTGAGGTCTCCTTAAAGGTTTAAGGGGAGAGGAAGGGCCTCCACCAAGAACCATGTTGGGGAAGTGGCTGGTGTGACAGAAGGTCTATGGCTCCCTTAAGGAACTTATTGGAAGGTGTGGGGTTTTCAAAGGAAAAACCTCTTTTCTTGGCGGCCTGAGTGGGAGACAGTTTATCTCTAAGCCAGAGCCACTGGATGGGAGGACTCCGCAAGGCAGGAATGGTAGCTTGAGGGTCTCTATCTATGGGATAAACATCATTTTTTGGGCGGTTGCAGGTGTTGGTTCTACAGGAGAACAGTGGGAGGGAAGGTCTTTACGGGGCATCACCCGGAAGGCAACATGCACCGAGCTTCTGGAGTCCAACCTGCTGATGCGCGGTTCCCCTCCAACCCCTCCGCCCTCACTCGCCCCGCCTCCCATGAGCCGACTACAGTTCCCGGCAGCCCCCGCGGACGGCGGCGGCGGCGCGGGCGGGAGGGGGCGGCGGTGTGAGAAGCGGAGGGGAGGCGCGCGCCGGGCACGCGCGCCGGCGACCATGGCGTTCGCCCGGCTGAAGCGAGTGCATTAACCCCGGGAGGCGGCGGCGGCGGCGGCTGCGGCGGGGGAGAGAGACTCGAGCGGGCGGGCTCAGCCTGAGGGAAGGGAGGAAGGGGCGGGGAGAGCGCCGGAGGGAGGCCGGTCGGCCGCAGGCGGGCGGGCAGCGCAGCGCAGCGCCGAGCGGGGCCCGCGGGCCCATGAGGAGGCCGGGGGACCATGGGCTCCAGGATCAAGTGAGTGTGGTCGGCCTGGGCGGAGCCGGGCCGGGCGAGGGGCGGCGAGGCCGGGCAAGGGCTGCAGGCCTCGGGCCGCGCGGGGGGACTTGTTGCCGGGACCCGAGGGGCGCCCCGCGTGCTGGCGTCATGCGGGGAGGGGGACTGTTGCCATGACGATCCAGGGAGGCGCGGGGGCGGGGTGCGCGCGGGGTGTAAGGGCGCCAGTGGTCAGGTGTCCCCTCCTCACCTGAGGGCGGGAACAGCTGATTATAAGGTGGCCTCCTCCCCGGGGTTACAGAGAGCCTCTGAAAATGGTCACACAACTGTTGGGGGGAGGGCGAGAAATCTCCAGAAGCAACTCCTCAAATGGGTATTTGGAGCGCCCCTGAGAGTTGGGCAGTCCTGAGGTGGCAGCTTGGCTGCTTAAGGCCTGTGGTGGCGGCGGGGGGGTGGGGGGGCATAAAAGTCGTGAGAGGTTTTCAGAGGGAGGGGCCACTCAAGGACTTAAGGTCTGGATGACCTGGGGAGGAAGAAGGCCCTTTTCTCTCTTCTCCTGTCTCCCCTTCCTATCTATGCAAGTCTCCTCACAGCAAGGCCGGAGGCTATGAGGGAAGATATCCCTGTGCTGTAACCGAGCACCTGATCTTGATAATTATTGGAAAGGTTTTGTAATCCAATCTGGCAAATTCCCTCACTCATTCATTCATCTGGTGTCCCTGGTGAGGGGTTAGTTTTCTGGGGAAAATGTTGATACATCTAACTTCAGAACCCATTGAAACATTGTTGCCTTCTTTCTAGACGTAGAAGTTGACTTTGGAAAGTGCAACTTTATGCGGTCTCTCTTGGGTGTGTTGCTTCTGACTGTATCTCCGCTCCCAGCCAGGTCTTCTCGGCCTCTCCCTTCCTTAGTTCCAGAACACGAGATGCCTTATCTCTAATCACTAACAAATGTTCACTTTTTCTCTATGAGTAATAGAATTGTTTAAGGGCACTTAAAAACAAAGTTAACAGTGCAGGCTTTTCCTTAAAACAGCTTTCATAGGATACTTTAAACCTGCTTAGAAGAAAGTCTGAAGAATGTGTTTACTTCAGCATTTTGAGAATTATGCTAGGGAAGTTTGAAAGGGGAAGGGCCTTATGGGCGAAATCTAGTGATTATTCAAGTATTGCATGTCTTGTTCAGTTGGTGTCCATGCAGTGTGACCTTTGGCCAGCCTTGTAGTCCCCTGACTCGCTTAGGTTTCCATTCACCAGATGCATCTAACAGGCTGCAGCAGCCCTGAGACTAGAAAAGTTTGCTTATTGTGATAATGAAAATGGAAGAGTTGGATGAGTACACTATTAATTCTTGATTTTTGTGGAAATGAGGGGGGTGGGGTGGGGGAGGAAAGAAGCATGCTCCAAATAAGCTTAAGAAGCTTGGGAGGTAAAAAGTAGTGAAGCATTGGGATTAAAGAGGCACTCCAAGTTTAGCTCCTGCTTCCAAGCAAGAGTTGTAAACTTGGATTTCAACAGCACTTAGAAACACTTTACAGAAGCCACCTTACAGTTGCAAGGTATCCTTGTGAGGATGCTTGCCCTTCTTGTTACAGAGTAGTTCAGAAACTTGCCAGATATGAGGCATGTCAGTGTCAGACTCAGCATGAAAATCCAAGTGGAAGTTCAGATGACTGGGCATCAGATCTCTGTCTTGCTCTTAAACGTTGCGGATTGACAAAAACATTTCTCCACAGTGTTTTGTGGAACCCATCTCTGTTTATCTGAGTGCTTGGGCAAGAGAATTTGTGCGTGAAATTCTATTAGGTGTGAAATTAGTATAAAGAATAGCCTTTTTGATCTTGAAACTAGATTGCTTGGTGGTAAAAACTTAAGACATGGGAAATACGTTAGCTTTACCTGTGAGGTAGGCTGAAGGAGAATATGAAGAGAGAAATTATGAAAAGTAGTTGTGATTTATGGTGACTGTCAATTAGGAAGCTTCTGCCTACAGGTAGGAACGAGACGGACAAGTGGTGAGGAAATGGTTTTCTTAGGTGCCTCTCTAATTTTTGGAGGAAACAGGGCTTTGATTACTATTGACCATCAGTTCCATCCAGACAGGAAATAACAGACTGAGCTCAAGATATTTACCTGACTGAGGGGAAGTCTTAGTGTGCAGGCTGCGTTGTGTAGGACAATCTTAGGGGTGGAGGAAGAGAGCTTGGGGCCCGTCCAAGCAGGCTGCCTGTACTTTTTTCTCATCTCTGATAACTGTGTGGCTGGTCCAGTCAGGCTAAAAATACGGAATCAGATTTGGATTTAGATTCCACTTTTGTTTGCTGACTGTGAAACTTTGTGCAGATAACATGTTTCTCTCTCAGTTATCCTGAGGGTAAAATGAGGAAGGCTGTATATTGCAGGGTCATAATGAGCAATAAATACAGTATCAACATGACTGCTGGACCTATATTAAAAACTGGGTAATTGTTAGTTTCTTTTATACTTTTTCTATCAAAGGACTAAGAAAACTGCTTTATTTTATTCCAGAAATGTCAGAGAACTGTGTGTTTCAGGTGATGGCGAAGAAGGTTTTGAAGATCTAGGAATTAGACTGTGAACATGCAGAACAGGACTCAGCAGTCGCTCATTAAAATAAGAAAGTTGATTGAAAACAATACTGTGTGTAATTATGAAGCTGGTGTCTGTTATATGATTAGTAAAGCAGGTGAGTTGCTCGGCACAGGTGTTGAGGTTTAGTGCTTGATCAAACTTTCCTTTTAAGTTAAGGTGGTTGAGGGTAATCTCTGTGTCAGGTATGGTAGTAATGCTCTGTGTGAACCATTTCATCAAATCCTCACAACTACCCGATGATGTAGGTACTATTAGCCATTTTTTAAATGAGTGAATTGGGGATTGTAGCCCTTAGATTAGGAGAAGGCAATGGCACCCCACTCCAGTACTCTTGCCTGGAAAATCCCGTGGAAGGAGCAGCCTGGTGGGCTGCAGTCCATGTGGTCGCTAAGAGTCCGGCATGACTGAGCGACTTCACTTTCACTTTTCACTTTCATGCATTGGAGAAGGAAATGGCAACCCACTCCAGTGTTCTTGCCTGGAGAATCTCAGGGACGGGGGAGCCTGGTGGGCTCCCATCTATGGGGTCACACAGAGTTGGACACGACTGAAGTGACTTAGCAGCAGCAGGCCTTAGATTTGGAGAGGGCAATGGCACCCCACTCCAGTACTCTTGCCTGGAGAATCCCATGGACGGAGGAGCCTGGTAGGCTGCAGTCCATGGGGTCACTGAGAGTTGGACACGACTCAGTGACTTCACTTTCACTTTTCACTTTCATACATTGGAGAAGGAAATGGCAACCCACTCCAGTGTTCTTGCCTGGAGAATCCCAGGGACAGGGGAGCCTGGTGGGCTGCAGTCTATGGGGTCGCACAAAGTCGGACATGACTGAAGCGACTTAGCAGTAGCAGCAGACCTTATATTAGATGCCAGCCCTAATGCCACTTCTCTGCACCTGCCTCTCCTCAGCCTAGGCCAGGTGTCCTTCATCTGTGCACCCTTTTCCCCACCTAGGCCAGCTGTCCTTCATCTATTCCTATGAAACCCCCCTCCATATTTATCACTGTCATAGCACTAAATTTAGTTCTTTGTGTGTCTCCTATACTAAGCCCAACATAAACTTCGTTGAGAGCAGGGACTTTCTTGCTTGTCTTTGGGTTCCTTGTGTCAGACCCAGTACCTAATACATCACTTCGTTTAGGAAGAGTTTATGGAATGCATTTATGAAATGTGTTGGGATCTGAATTATGATCCTAGCTAAAGGCTCCGAGATGAATGTACAGAGTTAAAAAGTATCAGTTTGCAATTTGAACTGTTGAGGAGGAAGGCTGTTTATAAGTTTTTAAATTGAATTGCCCTGGTCTAGGCAGCAATTTCTTATTTTTTCTGAAGAATGTTTATCGTTCATCCTCATTTTAGTAAAGGAAGCTTGATTTGCCTCAGATATCTACTTGGGTGAAAGGAAAGGTTACCGGTGTACAGGTAACATTCTGAGAGGCTCCTAACCTTAAGCTTGAGCAGATATTTATTTATCTAGAGAGAGAAAAGGAGCAACGGTAACTGGCAACCTTTGACAGGTATCTTTAAATCTTATTTAGTGTTTGAATGATCCCAGTGGACTGGAATGTGGTTAATACAAAGCAATTTAACTGATAATGTAGACACACAGCAGGAAACTGTGGCAGTTTTAATATTGTTTGTGGTGACATCCTAGAAATTGTTTCCAGGCACCAAGGTCAGGAAGTGGATTGTAAGTAATCGAAGGAAGTACTCTGAGTGAGTTTGAAGAGGCGTGACATTTATGGGCTTGGAGAAAAGCATACTCAAAGATTTGAAGGCATAGGGACAGAACAGGACAGCCGATTCGGCTTTGTGGTGGTGTTTATTCTACGTTAGCCTGTATACCTGTCTTCTGTCCCTGTCAGACCATGACCTTTTTGAGCTTGGTAACCAAGAAATTTATCTATTCATTCACTTATCTCACTAAGAATAGTGTCACACACTTATTATATTCATCGTTATTATCATAATTGGTGAAAGTACTATGTCATGTGCCTGGTAGCAAACTCCGAGAGTTGGTGATGAACAGGGAAGCCTGGTGTGCTGCAGTTCCTGGGGTCGCAAAGAATCAGAAATAAGCAGTTCAGAGCAACTGAACTGAGTGAGAGAGAGGGGTTTCTCCAGTGCCTCAGAGGTAAATAATCTGTCTACGTGCAGGAGATGCAGGAGCCATGGGTTCAATTCCCAGTCAGGAAGATACCCTGGAGGAGGAAATGGTGACTCACTCCAGTATTCTTGCCTGGAGAATCCCATGGACAGAGGAGCCTGGCTTGCTACATTCCATAGTGTTGCAAAGAGTTGGACACGACTGAAATAACTGAAGCACAGTGAGGGAGAGCTTACTGTGGAGATGACATTTCAGTTGAGACTTAAAGGATAAGTCATTAGTCATGTAAAGAGACTCTCAAGACTTCATTCCGGGCAGAGTAGAGCATATACCCACCTTGAGGCAAGAAAACCTTAGGCACTATCAGGAGCTGATAGTGGGTTTACGTAGTGACTGGTGGCAGGGAAGCTGGGGTGAGACTGGGGCCCTGAGCAGGGCCTACCTGCAGGTTGCAGTAATCTGCAAGCAACTTTATTAAGATATAGTTCACATACTATAAAGCTTACTCTTATAGTATATAATTAAATGGTTTTCAGTATACTTACAAATACCACTATCCAATTCCAGAACATTTTCATCACTCCAGAAAGAAACTCCATATACATTGGCGGTCACTTCCCATTCCCCCCAAACCCTCTTCAGTTCAGTTCAGTCGCTCAGTCGTGTCCGACTCTTTGCGACCCCATGAATCACAGCACGCCAGGCCTCCCTGTCCATCACCAACTCCTGGAGTTCACTCAGACTCACGTCCATCGATTCTGTGATGCCATCCAGCCATCTCATCCTCTGTCATCCCCTTTTCCTCCTTCCCCCAATCCCTCCCAGCATCAAAGTCTTTTCCAATGAGTCAACTCTTCACATGAGGTGGCCAAAGTACTGGAGTTTCAGCTTCAGCATCATTCCTTCCAAAGAAATCCCAGGGTTGATCTTCAGAATGGACTGGTTGGATCTCCTTGCAGTCCAAGGGACTCTCAAGAGTCTTCTCCAACACCACAGTTCAAAAGCATCAATTTTTCGGCGCTCAGCTTTCTTCACAGTCCAACTCTCACATCCATACATGACTACTGGGAAAACCATAGCCTTGACTAGCCCTAGACAATTACTTATCTACTTATAGTTGCTATGGATTTGTCAGTTTTATGCATTACCATATAAATGGAATCATATATAATTCTTTGTCTTTCATTAAACATAATGGTTCCCATGTTTATCCATATTATAACATGAATATTTCATTACTTTTTGTTGTTGAATAATATTTCATTGTATGGATAAAGCACATTTTATTCACCCATTCATCAGTTGTTAGGTATTTGGGTTGTTTCCACTTTTTCACCATTATGAATAATGTTGCTGGGAACATTTTGTGTGGACATATGTTTTCGTTTCTCTTGGGTATATACCTGGGAGTGGAATTGCTAGATCATATGGTAACTCTTTTTATGGAACTGTTAAACTGTTTTCCAAAGCAGTTGCACCACTTTGTGTAAAGTAATGTCTCATTGTGGTTATGATTTGGCCCTCAAGAATTGTATAGAAAACGAAAGATCAGAGTAGATCAAAATAGGTTTCTCACAAGAGGGTGAAACTGGAACCAAAAGAAAAGTGAGATTTGGAGAAAAAGGATTTCTGGAGGAAGAACAGGGGAAGTTATATGACTGGAAAGTGGGGATAAGCCCATCATTGTTTTCTGATACAGAGAAGCAGCCTTGGCTTTTTAAGATTGCTCTGCTCTGGGTTTTATTTGGACAGCCTGTTAAAGGATTCCATTACCCAAATGCACCACAGACTGACTTCTTTGTGTAGCACAGCTGACATATCTTCCTTCTGTGGGATAAGAGTAGGAGTTGAAATGTGACTTCCTCTCCAGGGCCCTCTAATACCTCTTCTCTTTCCTCTGCCCACCACGGTGCTCCACTCTCAGTCTCCATAGGAGAGAGTACAAAGACTTGGGGTGGTGGAACAAAAGTCTTGCTAGAGGGACTTCCCTGGTGGTCCAGTGGTTAAGACTTTGCCTTCCAGTGCAGGGGATGCAGGTTCGATTCCTGGTTGGGGAGCTTTTCCACATGTCTTGTAGCCCAAAACCCCAAACATGAAATAGAAGCAGGATTGTAACAGGTGCAATAAGGACTTTAAAAAAAATGTTCCACATTAAAAAAAAACACAAAACTTTAAAAAGTCTTGCTAGAGACCGAGTTTTCCATTATTAGCACCCAGAGGTAGTCCCTTGAATTTTCATGACTTTTCTGGAAAATGTTTTGCTGCAACTCTATCATTTTAGTCTGAGCCATTGCCATCAACTTGGAGGGGTTTGCACAGCAGACAGGAAGGTTAAAACAGGCCAAGTATTGCTGTAGGAAAAAAAAAGCTTTTTTTCTAGACTGTTAAATTTGTGTGTAAGGTCCCAACTGAAATTCCTTTTGTGGCCAAAAACCCCACAAAAGGGTTTTAAACTTTTTTTTTTAAACTTTTAATTTTGTTTTGGGGTACAGCCAACTAACATTGTTGTGATAGTTTCAGGGGAACAGTGAAGGGACTCACCCATACATACACATGTATCCATTCTCCCCCAAACTCCCCTCCCATCCAGGCTGCCGTGTAACTTTGAGCAGAGTTCCCTGTGCTATACAGTAGGTCCTTGTTGGTTATTCATTTTAAATATAGCAGAGTGTACATGTACATCCCAAACTCCCTAACTGTCCCTTTCCTCTGTTCCTCTCACCGGCAACCATAAGTTTGTTCTCTAAGTCTGTGAGTGTCTTTCTGTTTTGTAAGTTCATCTGTATCATTTCTTGTTCAGTTCAGTTGCTCAGTCATGAAGGCATGTCATACAATACTTCTCCAGCTGGAATTCTTATTGTGAGTTGCAAAGTTTAGTCTTTTACCTGGCTCTAGCGGAAACTAATCTCTGGATTTGAAACATCCTTTTCGGTTAAAAGGATTTTGTTGAGAAATGGAAAGATAAACAATGAAGAAAAATAAACCAAAGGAAACAAAACAAAGTTGGTCCTACTTTAATTGGAATCCATATCCATTCTTTCCAAGTATTTTGGACTTGAAAAGGAACCAAATGAAGTAAGAAAACATACATGTTCCTGTAGAAAAGATAGGTTATATCCCCAAAGTTCACTTGTAATTTGGTTATGGTATTTAGAATGTATTTTTCTCCTAGAGATACTGTTGTATACATTAAGCATAAGGACATTCCAGATGAATTCTGTTTTTAAAAGACATAGGGAGATTATAGGTGTAGCTGAAATGCAGAATATGTGCATAAAGATTATAGGCGATAAATTTGAAAAAGCAGGTTTGTGCCACTGCAACCTGATGCTATTGAAGGGTTGAGTTGGGAATGTAATATGATCAGATTTGGGTTTTTAGGATGATTAATTTGGCAGCAGTAGTTTAGAACAGTGATATCTCAGCGTTGTGAAGCATGATCCACTGTGGTGTGAAGAGAATATGTTAGAATCTCTATTTGTTTCTATATCAGCTTTCAAAGGGCTTCTCTAGTAGCTCAGTTGGTAAAGAATACACCTGCAACGCAGGAGAGCCGGGTTCAGTTCCTTGGTCCAGAAGATCTGCTGGAGAAGGGATAGGCTACGCACTCCTGTATTCTTGGGCTTCCCTTGTGGCTTAGCTGGTAAAGAATATACTTGCAATGTGGGAGACCTGGGTTTGATCCCTGGGTTGGGAAGATCCCCTGGAGAAGGGAAAGGTTACCCATTCCAGTATTTTGGCCTGGAGAATTCCACTGTACAGTCCATGGGGTCGCAAAGAGTCGGACACGACTGAGTCACTTTCACTTTCTTTGACTTTCATAATTTTCAAAATTTCTTTTTTTGTGTTTTCTAATAATGTACTATAGATTTGTATAGTAAGACATTCTTATAATTTATAAATAAAAATACATAGATGTTTGCTCAAGTTTTTTTACCCATAGGGAGGAATGCATGGAAAAAAATTGGAGACCACTGTTTTATAGAACTGTGTTTAGTTTATATGGCAGAAGATCAAGGCCTGAAGTGAGGTTTTGGTTTTCGAAAGAAAAAGGACAATTTTGACAGAGATTTTAGGTAGAATTGACAAGGCTTGATGACAAATTACATGCAAGAAGCGAGAGAAGAATCAAAGATGACTTGCTAAGGTTAGCAAAGTTATAAATGAGTGTTTGAAAGGTGAGGATTGGTTATATAATATGTTTGCTTTTCTGAGGAAAAGTGAAAAGTTATAATTGGGAGAAGGCATTTTAGTCTGTGGTGAGAAAGAGAAATCTTTAAGGGTGCCAGAGTGAATCCGAGTGCTCGGTTTAGATGAGTGAGACTTCAAGTGGGCTTGCCTGAGTTTCTGAGGGGAAATCTGTCCCCCTTAGGTTTTAGGAAGAGAGAAAAAATAAACTTTTGAATTTACTTTAGCCACAGGAAAGGTTTCAGGGATGTTGCATTGATCTTGCCTAGGCTATATGAATAAATAGGAGGAAGGAAATCAATCTTGGTAAAGATACTGTTTCACTCCAAGCAAATAGTTACTATACTCCAGGGTGTGATAGGAGTGAGGGTGGTGTGGGCTTCGGAGACCCTCAGGTTTGAGTTCCCACAAGCACTCACAATCCCCGTCTGAGTTCTAAGTTTCTGAGCCTCAGTTTTTTTAATTTATGAAAGGAAGCTAATAAATCTGCCGTTAGAGTTGTTCTGAGGATTAGCTGCCCACTCCAGTATTCTTGCCTGGAGAATTCCATGGACAGAGCCTGGTAGGCTACAGTCTCCCTGGGGTTACAATGAGTCAAACACGACTGGACAGCTAACACTTTTCAGCAGAAAAATAGCTGTTTAGTTAGCTGTTCAGTAAGTGTTGTTGTGTAATCGCTAAGCCGTATCTGTTTCTTGTGACCCCATGGGTTGTAGCCCGCTAGACAGCACTGTCCATGGGATTTCCCAGGTAAGAAAACTGCAGTGGGTTGCCATTTCCTTCTCCAGGGCATCTTCTCGACTGAGGGATCGAATCCGAGTCTCCTGCATTGGCAGGCAGATTCTTTATCACTGAGCCACCTGATGGCATCTCTCATTAGTATTGTTTGGAGTGAATGGGACATACTTGTCTGAGCAATCTGAAGTTAAAAAAAAAAATTCTCGAAAGCAGGTGTTCCTCTTTATAGCTTTTTTTTAAAAGACTAAGTATTTGTTTTTGCTTTATGAGTGTGTTAGGATAATGTGTTGTATATTTTACTGAATTTATTTGAAGGTTTGTGATCCTGGTATATGCAAAGTGCCAGTCCTCTTACTCGTTGGGAGAAAAACTTTTAAGTCTACTCAGAGACAAGATGAGCATGCAAATAATTAAAATTATAATAACATTTAAGAATATTTTGTGCCTCCTCTCTCACCCGTAATTGAAAATTTTATTCAGTTTCAGAAAAGATTTACTCCATTTATGTTCATCTGTATGGATGGTATCACTGTTCAGTTCTACTCTTTTAAAATGCAGCTTCATTCCTTTTTTCTGAATACTTAAAATTATTTATCTTTTTTTATTTTGGAAAAATTTAAACATTATGAAAGCAGAGAGAATAGTGTAATGAGTCCCCAAATACCCATCACTCAGTTTCAGCACTTATTAATTTATGGCTTTCTTAGTTCCATTTATAGATAACTGACCATAACTCTTCTCTGCCTTCTAGTCCTTGGTTATTTTGAAGCAGATTATGTCTGGTTACCTCCTTTTTCATCCATTAATTTGTTAGAGGCTATAAAATAATTTTACTTCCATCATTTCTTTTTAATATTGACTAGAATCCTTCTGTAAAGAAAAACTTCTGCCTATCAACTATTTGGTCACCCTGAGGTGCAGTTCATATGGGAAAGGCATGATATTTGATTCATTTTATTCATTTTTCAAACTTTTCTAGCATTTTCCCAGGGTGACTGATTTTTTTCTGAGTATCACTTTAAACACATATTAATAGATTTAAACCTGTTTGCTATATTTCGCTTTACTGTAGTTATCCTCATGGATGTTAATTTGCCCTGTTTTTGTCTAGTGGAAGCTTCTTCAGGTTAATGTCTAGAGTCCTTTCGACAGAATCCCTTGCCTTTCGGTGTGATGACCTAGATGTTCCAGGTTCATCTTATATGTTTCCTGCTCCAGACCTGTTTTCTGCTATTTCTCTAAGGAGTCTTGCTTCTTTTTGGTGGCAGGTGGTGGTAGAGATAGAGATTTCAGTCTAGGTTTTAGAACTTTTTTTTTTTTTCCTACTAGGTCAGTCATTATTTCTAGGCTCCTCCAGGGATCGAAACTAGGAAGGTGTGTGTGTGTGTGTGTGTGTGTATTTTTAAGGTAAACTATATCACATGTTCATATTGATATTTACAATTCAAGACTATCACATTTTAATTTAACCTCATTATTCTTACATCTGAATCTCTTATCACTCATGTCAAAAGTTCTGATTTCCAGTGATGCCAACAGAAGTATTCTTTTTGCTTTATCCCACCATATCCATAAAACTCAACAGCAATACCAGCATTACCAACAGTATGTACTGAAGACATGTGTGTTTTTTTCAATTTGGCGATCCTTTTTGTCCTTAGAGTATATGTGGACTAGGATTGTAGAGTCAGTTTACTGTTGTGAAACCACTAGAAATGATTTCTTTCTCAGTGGTTGTATCACCAACTCAATTCATAGTTTTTTTTTTTTTCTTTCAATCTTTTGTGATTGCTTTTTAAAAATAATTTTGTTTTATAATTACATAAAATACTTCCATGGTTTCAGAGCCAAATCTGCAAAAAAGGTATATTCAGGAAAATCTAATGTCTATCCTTCACACATCACCCTGTTTCTTCCCTCTGTAGGTTGCTAGTTTAAAAAATTTTTTTTTAAATTTTGTTAGAAAAACGGTAAATACATCAACATATTCCCTCCCCTCAACAACTCTCAGACAAATTATAGTATTCTATGTACACTTTTTTCTGCTTTACTTTTCTCAATTTACTCCCTGTAAAGAATTAACTTTTAATAGTATATAGAGGTCATTCTCATTTCTCTGTAGGGACAGCACAGTACTCCAGGGGATAGGTGGTCATGGGTTTTTCAACCAGTCTCATGCTGATGCCCCTTAGGTTGCTCCCAGTGCTATTATAAATGATGCTATATGAAGAGTCTTGTGTATGTCCCTTTTTGTATTTCTACCATTATATCATTGGGATAGAGTTTTAGAAGTGGTATTGCTGGGTCAAGGAGTAAGTTTATATGGAATGTTACTTTAGTGAAATTATTAAAAGGACTTCTCTGGTGGTCCAGTAGCTGAGACTCTTTGCTACCAGTGCAGGGGGCCTGGGTTTGATCCTTGGTCAAGAAACCAGATCCCACATGCCACAAACTAAGAGTTCACATGCTGCAACTAAAAAGATCCCACATTCTGCACCTAAGACCAAATAAATACATATTAAAAAAATTATGGAGTAGTATAATAAAACTTTGGTAAAAAGTGTCAAATTCTCCTCCACACAGATTGAGCCATTTCATATTCCCACATATGATAGTGCTTTGTTGCCTTACAGCTTCACCAACAGAATGTGTTTGTCAAAATTTAAAAATTATTTTAGTCAGAGCTCTTAATGCGTGTGATAACAAATCAAATCGTTTGTAAGAGCTCATGATGAAGAGTAATAATTCTCTACCCTACACTGCACTTCTTCAGAAACAGCCTCTATTAACTGATTTTTAGTTCTTCTGTTGGTTAATCCATAACCCTTAGATAAATCTCTATCTCTTAATGAAATTAACTTTAGACAGTATTTGTTGACACTCTGAAATGGAAGATGATGAGTACCTTTATAATATGTCTCTCTTCCTCTTCTGCTGTTTTATATGTATCTATATTTCTATTTTTTATAATTATTGTATTTTAATGTAATATAGTTTTTATTCCATTAACTTTCAATCGTATCTTTTGACGCCCACTTTCTAAGAGAAAGATAGGTCATTTTAGTTTTGATCTCTGACCAGGACCAAGTTTTCCATTATTTATCTTTAGGTTAACTCTAAAAATTGTGTTATGAATATTTAAATATTGTTTAGCATAGGCCATGTAGGGAGCTAGAATAACATTTTCTTCTTTTTTGGCGCATTGTCATGATCTCATTTGATGGAGAATGTTCTTATCAAGGTCATATAACCTTTTATAATCCACTCAGAATTTAAAGTTATGCTAAACTTGTTTTGTATCTGGCTATGTGTATATAGTTTACATGTACAGAATAGCACAGGGACAACAGCGTTATGTAAAGAGCAGCCCAAAACATCACACGAGTAAGCTTCCATCCTCCGATTGGCAAACTGAAACCTCTACTTGTAGCCTTTGTGGGGCTAGGGCACCTTTGGGAGCCTGAGCCGTGGCTTTTGACTTTGACCTTGCAGTAGCCTCAGATCAGCAGAGCAGTGTCACTGCTAAAGCTTGTCTCCCAAGCTTTTAGGACTGATGCCTTTCAGGATCTTGAGCTTGATAAAGGCTTTGATGACCTTTGTCTTATTGGTGTGCATCTTCTTTACAGCATTCTTGTGTTTCTTGAAAAAGATCAAGATCCTTAGGAACTTAGGCTCCTCCTCCTTAAAAAAGTCATTGTGATTAGGGTTTATTGATGCCATTTTGGAACTGGTTATGTGTGGTGTGGTTCTTGGGCTTGGCTATATGTGCTGCACTGCTGCTGGCAGCCCAGAAAGTAAGACTGGGAAAGAGTCATATTTGAATTTTGATTTAAAAAAATCCTCCCTCCCCAAGTTTTTAAATCCCTTTTTTCCCTCTCTTGCATTACTTTACCATATTGTTAATTTTTTCCAAACTTGCAGTCATACTTGCAGTTTTATTGGGGGCTCTTTTTTTTTTTCCCCTGATGGTTTCTTCCTAACTTCCTGTTGATCTGTATAAAGTCAGCTATGTTGTTGTAATCTTGGAATGTCCCTTCACCACTCCCCTACTTCATTATTTCCTGGCCCCTGTGTTATTTTGTTTTCTAGAGGACAGATTTAAGTTTTTATAGGAGGCAGTCACACAAGTGGACTTGGAAAAGAATGCATTTGAGTTTTCACAAGTCTTTTCATGTCTGAAAAATATCTGCTTTTTCACACTTGACTGATGGTTTGTATGGTCAATATGAGTCCTAGGTTGGAAAATTTTCCTGCAGAGCTTGGAAGTTTATTTTCCCACTGTCTTTTAACTGGCTCGCTATGACACTGCTGTGGAAGGGGAAGACGGCACTCTTGCCTTCATATTGTCAGATTGGGGTATATGACTAGGTTTCATGTTCAGTCTTCATTGGCACCTAGGGTGCAGAATTCCCTTTTCCTGCAGGGCTGAGGTGGGAGTTCTGGTTCCCAGGAGACCTCCACCAGTATCTCCCTGGTTGGAGAGAAACAAGTGGTGCCTTGTTGCTGCTCCCTCTGTGGCCTCAATTACTGCCGTGTGAGTATGGAAGTCCAGGCTTTCCACAGTCTCCACTGAAACCTTGTTGTGAGAGTCCTTGTTACTGTGCAGTGGGTATAAGGAAAGCCCCGGTTCCCTATGTGACTTTCTCTACCACCACACTGGCAGGGGGTGGGTGGATGGGATACTTCAGCACAGACTGCAAAGGTAGAAATCTGAGTTGCTTCCCTGTGTGTCCTTTGCTGACTCGAGTGAGGGTGGGGGCCAAATTGGTTTTTCTGTGGTGTTTGGCTGTATTGTGTGGTAGTTATTTCCTAAAAGTTTTCTGACTTGTTAGGTGGCCCCTTCCCAGGCCCTTCAGTTGGAGCTGACTTTTGCTTTTTTTGGTCTTCATCAGTTGGTGTTTCAGGTGCCAGTTGCTGTCGTCATGAATGGCTGTTCAGTTTTATCACATGCATTTTCTGCATCTACTGAGATGATTTTTTGATCCCTTTCACCCCCCTTTTTTAATGACGTGAACTACATTTATTTTCAAATGTATAACTTTGCATTCCTGGGATAAACCTGTTTGGTTGGTCATGATATCCTTTTTATTCATATTGCTGGATTCAGTTAACTAGTATTTTGTTGTTTGCATTTGTAGTCATAAGAGATTTTGACTATAATTTTTCTTTTTTGTAATGTTCTTGTTAGATTTTGGTACCAAGATTATACTGGCTTTATGAGAAAAAGGACTATCTTAAACTGTTAAAGAAATGGTATGATTTTTTTTTAGTGTAAAAAGTTGTCAGTGGTTACTGATTTTTGGATTAGCAAGGGAGTTCTCTGTTGAATTTAAGAAAATTAAGTATTAGTCATAAGGAATGAGAAATGAGAACAGGAAAATGCTTATTTGTGTTTCCCTATAATATCAGGGGATAGATAATCCCTCCCTTCCACCTTCCACATTCATACTCACTACCCCTTCTCTGTTATATACACAGATATTATTTTTTTGATCAAGTTATGGTCATCATGATGTTTTATCTGTTAGTATTTTAGCCTATATCTCATAAGAATGAGTATTTTTTTTTATATAACCACAATTCTTTTATCACCATGAAGAGATTTTGCATTCACAAAATAATATATCTAACATAAAATTTCTATTTAAATCCTCCCAGTTCCAATAATGTCTTTTGCAGCTTTTCATTTTTGAGTCTGAGTCCAATTAGGGATCATATATTGTATTTAGCTGTAGTGTCTCTAGTGCCCTTTCATCTAAAACAGTTCTTCTGCTTTCTCTTTTTCTTTTTGTCTCTGACATTGACTTTTTAAAGAATCCTGACCATTGTTTTTTTTAAAAGTCCTCCATTTAGGATTTGTTTTAATGTTAAAAGTTCATGTTTAGACATTTTGGCAGGAATACCACATACCATAGGTAATGTGTCTAATACCATGATCTTTTATTTTCCTTTGAAGTCACTCCTTTTCCTTCATCCTTATTTAAAAGGCTCTCATTTGTTGTCTTTTTATCTTCTTTTTCTCTCCCTTGTTTCTGTTTTGTTGAAGTCATGTTTCTGCTCTATTTAAATATGTCACTTTCCTGAAATATGTTAATCTTTTTCAGAAGTATATTTGTTCTCCAAGAGATGATGTTCTCTTTCCATTTGCAATATTTATAATATTTATATTATTAGTCGCTCAGTCGTGTCCGACTTTTTGCGACCCCATGGACTGTAGCCCGCCAGGCTCCTCTGTCCACGGGATTCTCTAGGCAAAAATACTGGAGTGGGTTGCCATTTCCTCCTCCAGGGGACCTTTCCAACTGTACATAAAGGAGACTTCATTAATGTGCATTAGAGGATACCCCAGGTTAACTGTCATAGAAAACTGTCTCTTGAGCCTTTAAATTCTATACCAATTCTACACCTCTGGTTGGCCGACTGTTTGTTTCTTTACTTAGGTTTTAAGGTGAATGACCTGGGGCTATTTGTTTCCATCAACCTGATTGCGAATCTAAAGGCGCAGTTGAAATGTCTATTTTTCTTGCCATCCTCAGAAGATTGTTTCAGATCTACTCTATGATTCTCATTCTTTTCAGCTTACACTACAAATAGCTTATTATTATTTTTTTTTGCAACCTATGTCTTATAATAAAGCAGTGCTGAAAAATTAAATAGAAGAATGTTCAGTTGCCATATAGGCTACGAAAATGATTTGCATAGGTGTTCTGTTTTCCATATGCCCTTGAGCAAGGTGGACTCTATCTAGTTTTGCTGTTTGCCCCAGGTGGGATGAATGGGGTACCATGAGTACTGTTCTTTATACCCACAGCTGACAGTGAGATCCTTTTCTCAGGTGTGTAGTTGAAGAACTGGTTCATGTTCATTGTGTCCAGTTGAATTCCTAGAGACTAGCAGGTGTTTGCACTAGTGAGGTAGAATTTTATTCCCTTACTGCCTGATACTCTCATATTTTCAACTAATAACATGCAAAAGAACTAAAATTCCCAGAGTGTACTCCATTAGGGTTATTTTTGTCTCTGTTCTCACTGTACTTTTTCTGTATAATTATTATAACCAATATAACTACTTTAAAAAGAAAGTCAAGATATCAGGTAGCTCCCCCTGCCTATTACAGGGTGTGCATGTGTGTGTGTGAGTGATCCATGAGTGTAATAATCAGGATTGAAGGGTAAGGTGGCCGAAGGTGCAAAGAAAAATTAACCTGTTATATTAAAAGAGTGGTAGTGAGGGCTGATACTAGGATGTTTCCTTTAATTTTGCATCACATATGCCTTTCTTTTTAGTAGTTCAGGTATCAATGAGAGTTGTCAAGGCATAGTATCAGAAGATTTAGAAAGTCTTCATGACCAGATGGATTATGACTGCAGAATTTGTAGCCTGGGTAACTGAGAGAAAAAGGTGGCAGAGCTAGCATTAAAAATAAGGAAATTGAGATGTTTTTGGGGAAATGAATCATTGGTTTGGTTTGAGTTATATTGAGTGAGGTTACTATCTGTGGGGAGCTCTCCAAGGGCAGTTAAAATTTGGACCTGAAGGTCATAAGAAACTATATCTTTAGGTATAGTCTGGGAGTCAGTAGAGTGATGAGTACTGAAAACTAAAGAAATTTCATGAATCTAGTGGGTGGATGGAGGGTAGGAGGGAAGGAAAGGTCAGATGCTAGGGACATCTCACATCCTAAATCCAAACATCAGCTTGTTGATTCATGCACTTGTCTTTGTCTGCACTGCTATCCTCTCTTGATTGGGCCACCGTTCTCTCTTACCTTAATGACTATAACTTCTCTTGACCGATGCTTTCTGCCACTCTTGTCTCTCTCCAGTTCAATCAGTATCCAAAGTAAGTCTTCCAAAGGGCAAATCTGATTATGTCAGTTCACTGCTTAAAATCCTTCAGTTGCTTCCTGTGTTTTCAGATTAAAATCACACTCCTCACATGACTTAAAAGACCCTTTGAGATCTTGACTCTGCCTATTAATATAAAAATAATGACCAACATTAACTGAATTCTTTTGAACATTAGTACTTACTCTAAGTACTTTACATTTGTTGACTCATTAAATCTTCACACTTAGTCTTTGAGTTTATTAATACCTTCATTAACAACCTGGTGGAGTAGGTACTTCTATGATCCCCATCTTGCAGATGAAAAAGACGTCCAATACACGAAAGTCACAGAGTTAACAAGTGGGAAGCTAATAACTTTGCGTTCAGTATATTATTTATTTTTCACCGTAATCGTACCAGATAAGAATTGTTAGTACCCCCTTTTACTAATAAAGTGGGACTTCCTGGGTGGCTGAGACAGTAGAGAATCTGCCTGCAATGCAGGAGACCTAGATTTGAATGCTGGGTTGGGAAGATTCCCTGGAGAAGGGAATGGTTACCCACTCCAGTATTCTTGCCTGGAGAACTCCATAGATGGAGGAGCCTGAAGGGCTACAGTCCATGGGCTCGCAAAGAGTTGGACACTGCTAAGTGACTAACACTTTCACTTTCAAAGTCAGAGATGTTGTTTGCCCAGGACACAAGGGTTATGAGCGGTGGAGCTAGATTTGGAGTCTGCTGCTGCTGCTAAGTCGCTTCAGTCGTGTCTGACTCTGTGCGATCGCATAGACAGCAGCCCACCAGGCTCCCCTGTTCCTGGAATTCTCTAGGCAAGAACACTGGAGTGGGTTGCCATTTCCTTCTCCAATGCATGAAAGTGAAAAGTCAAAGTGAAGTCACTGAGTCGTGTCTGACTCTTAGCGACCCCATGGACTGCAGCCTACCAGGCTCCTCCATCCATGGGATTTTCCAGGCAAGAGTACTACAGTGGGGTGCCATTGCCTTCTCCAGATTTGGAGCCTAGATATATATATATATATGACTCTGAGTGTCCCCTTTCCAATCTTGTCTGACCCCAGCCTCATCCATAGCATTCCTCACTTCCTACCTCTGAGCACACATGCACATACCGTGGGTTAACTTTTAATCATTCTTCAGGTTTTAGCTCAAATAGAACTCTGGAAAAACCTCTGAGCATCCCCCAGAGTGTAGCGTCCCACTCTTCCTACTACACTTGGAGGAACTCTGCCCATCAGCCTTGGCCGTGACTCTTCTTTGAATGTTTTCCTGTAGCTTGCAAACTTCATGAAGTCAAGTGCTGGGAGAGTCTTGCTCACTATTACACCTTGAGTGACTTGTACAATGTGTGGCACATAGTTAATAAATACTAAATAATTAAATGAAAGTTTAACCTAACAGAAGTTTGGTGTTGGCTGTACTTCATTCATTTAAAATAGTAGTCTTTTTACATATTTAACTTTCAACTATTTATGTTTGTGATGGTTCCAAATAACTGATAATCCCTTAACCATGTGGCTTTGGCAAATCTCCTCGGGATTATAAATTTTTACATTTATATGTATTTTTCTTAGGCTAAGATTGTTATGCTTTATCCCTAGAGTAAATACTGATTATTAGCAGAGAAAGACAATTCAGAATATGCTGATTTAACTGGAGGGTGCAACCTGGGGGGTCTCACTTGCTGTGACTGGTATATAATGTTAATCTTTCTGACACTGATGGATGAAAGTTGTTTCTACTCTGCCCATAAGCTGGTTATTCTCTTTGGTGCTAGAGAATAGGCAGTCACAGGCTAGAATTAAGGAGGAAGAAATTTGTAGAGTGTTCTGATGGCCCATTTATTAATCTCTTCTCAGCCAAATTGGTCTGCCACTTCCCACCTTGTTTTGTCTTCCTCATAGGAAAAGTTCCATATTGCACAGGAAAGAACAATTAGGGATATGAGTTGCACATTATTAGTTCAGTGGTTCTCAAACATGTTCAGGTGATGGAGTACCTCAAAATCATGGTATTCTGAGGAATACTGTGAAATATTTATATATTAAATTTCAAGCTATACTTTTCTTTCCTAAATTAGATACCACTTTATATAATTTTTTAGAATAGACAGGGAATAGGTGAGAGAGGTTTAAGAAAAATATTTAGTAGAAAAACTTAAAACTATATTACTTTAGCTTTTTCATGCATATTGGGAAAAGGCCACATTTGGCACCTTAGTCTATGTTCCAAAACACCAGTGTTTCAGATAACATAGTTAGAGAATTACTAATTAATTGAATTTGGGAAGAGAGGAGAAGCTGAAGTGAAAGATGGTAATATCAGTGTTTTCCAGTTTGGGAGTGTCAACATACCGTAGAAAGGAACTGGTGAGTCAGGAGGGAGAACTGGCATTGAGGTTGAGAGTGATGAATTGGGTTGGGTGTAAACTAATGATAGGCTGAAGAGAAGTATGCAGTAGGCATTCAGAAGACAGGCTTAGTGCCTGTCACAGAGTAAGTCCCTCGATAAATGCTGGATGCCACTATTACCAAAAGAGACAGGAGAGATTTGGAAATCATTGGCATGGATAAGAAAGGTGAAGCTATGAGAATTGTTTTTAAACTGAATATATTAAAACAAGGTTCAAGGTTTGGACTTAGGGGAAAGAAGAGACATAGGTAAGCAATGTAGAATGCTGTTGGGAGGTCAGTGGAAAATAGGAATCCAGCAAAGATGATTTTAATTAATGGTGGATTATGAATGTCCTTTGAGAAGATATTCTCAATTTGGTTTGCATTTATTTATTCATCCAAGGCAGAAATCTGGGAGTTTTTTCCATTCCTCACGTATCACTTGTCCCTCCAATCTGTTGATAAAGTGCTGTCAAACTTCTTGAGTAGGACAGAAGAGCAAACTATATATGAATAATTGAAAAATTGGACTTTATCAAATTTAAATTCTTTCACTTATGAAAAAACACTCTTTTAAGCAAACGAAAAGACAAGCCACACTTCTCAAAACTCACACATTTGATCAGTTCTTCCTATTTCCATTGCTGCCTTCATATAAAACATTTGTCTAACATATTTATATATAAACTCAGTGTATAGACGCTTACAACTCAGTATGACACAATCCAGTAGAGAAAAATGAGCAAAAGATTTGAACAGACATGTTCTCAAAGAAGGTTATCAAAGAAGATATACAGATGAATAAACTTATGAAAAATGCTTAGCATTAATCACTAGGAAAATGCAAATTAAAACAATATTGAGAAAGCCCCAAACCAGTCAATAGAATGGCTGACAGTATCAAGTGTTTAACGGGAATTTGGGCCAGTTGGAGCCCTCATACATTGCTGATGGACTCAGAGGTGAGTCTTGAAGTTCAAGGCCAACTTTATGGGTCATTTTTCTGAGTTTTCCTCTCTTCTGTCTCTCGAGTTCCCTAGAGCTCCCTTTTTGTTCTGCTGGTCAGAAACGTGGGGCTTTATTAACTCTGTTCTGCTGTGCTCTTCCTATAAATGCACCTGTAGTCCAGACCTCATAGTGGGAGGACTGAGAGATTTAATTGCATTAATTGGGTTTAGTGAATGTGTGTCTGTTGTCTGTTCTATTGTCTGTTGTGTCAATTTTCAGCTATTTTCTGACCCAGTACTAAGCAAAGAGGAGAACCTGAGAAGGTAGGGTATTAAAACCAGTTTTCTAAAACCTGCTATTTGTTATAACTCATTCTTTTCCCCTCTTGAATACTGACTAGTTTTATATTTTTGGTGTCTATCTTCTGTGTCTTTTGCTTTCTTGTAAAGCAAAAAAAAGTATTTTTTCTCAATACTATTCTGTATAATTTTGTATATTCACAAATTCTCTTTGGTTGTATCTTTTCTGCTTCTAAGCCATCCATTGTGCTATTCTTTTATTTTGAGAATTTTTTTGTTCTTTTTCAGTTTTGCTTGATCATGTCATAGTTTACTTTTTATTAATTTCAGTCACTTTTATTTTTTAAGTTTATCATTTAAGCTTATCCAGACTTATCATTGGGAGAAGGCAATGGCACCCGACTCCAGTACTCTTGCCTGGAAAATCTCATGGACGGAGGAGCCTGGTAGTGTGCAGTCCATGAAGTCACTAGGAGTTGGACACAACTGAGCGACTTCACTTTCACTTTTCACTTTTACTTTTCACTTTCATGCATTGGAGAAGGAAATGGCAACCCACTCCAGTGTTCTTGTCTGGAGAATCCCAGGGATGGGGGAGCCTGGTAGGCTGCCGTCTATGGGGTCGCACAGAGTTGGACACGACTGAGGCGACTTAGCAGCAGCAGACTTATTCAAATATCTAAAGTCTCTGAAAGTCAGATTCTGCCATCCTTTATTTCTGAAGTTCTTATGGGTTTGTTTTCTTGAGGGTTTTCTAATTTTTGCCCATGAGTTCATAATTCCTGGACCTTTTTGTGAAAATTATTTTGAGGCCAAGGTTGAAATGAATTTTTCCAGAGATTTTGTAATTCTTTTTGTTAGTGTCCTGTGGCCACTTTTAGTTTGTGACCATTTTAACTTAAATTCCAGGGTTGAGGGTTTCTTGACCATTCCGTAGTAATCCCTGTGAGAGCCAGCTTGTGGTTGAACTTGCAGAAAGATTTTCCTTTCTTTCTCAATGCCAAGTTTTGAGACTAGTGGTTTTCACTATAGTTCCTGAATGTGTACATGTGTGGATGGGTATCTTATCTTGATCACCTTTGTAGTTCTACCTTAAATTATTAGGGAAGGGTATCTATTACACTTTTCACCTTAGGTTAAATCTTAATTTTGTATTGCATTCCTTGAGACCTGTTAGACTGGGAGAATAAAGCTTGCATTGGTCTGGGTGAATGCCTTCAAGGAGGAAGCTAGTTTATGTGTTTTGATTGCTTTCTTGGGTTTCAGTCTTCACTTGGTTTTTCATCTGAATCTTCCTTATTTTCTTGTAAGCTCATCACTGTGTTTATTTGAGAAGATGAAAAAAATCCATTATTTATACTTGTTTTCAGTGGAAGTTCAGAAAGGTACTTGTCATATTGCCAGAAATGAAATTTGCAGCTGCAGTTTTTCCAAGTTTTAATCAGATTTAGTTGCTATTTTTCAAATTTTATATGAACATTCATACTTCTGTACTTTGTGCAGCCTCTTACCCTTGGTTAAAATCTCTTTCCTCCCCAACTAGCTAAACCCTATTCATTCTGCCGTGTTTACTTCAGGTTCTACCTCTTTATGATGCTTCTCTCGAATGCTCTAACTGAGCAGTTCCCAAATATTTGGAATGTTTTTACCAATAAAAATTTAAAAACTAGTTTTGTGGAAATACGTAAAAATGATCTTCTCACCATTATTTTTGAAAAAAATTATACTTTTACACCAAGAAAGCAAGAACATGTTAAATTAGGAACAGTTTTAAAAATTGAATTAAATAACTTTCTATGGAAAATACGTTGCACCACCTTCCTGCCAACTGTCCACAGATAATTGGACCCACAGCCTTAGCCCAGAATGAAGTCTTCAACTTGCAGACACATTTTGTTTTACCTTTTCTGTGACACCTAGTCATGTATTTCCTCATGGGAGCTCATATTTGACTGTTTATATTAGATTTTGTCTCCTTGACTAGTTTATAAGCTCCTTACAAACCATTATACGTATGTATTTAGGTTACTCATAAATACGTGTTGGATAAGTTAAATTTAGATGCCTGAGATGCTAGTTGAAACCTGGAAATATTTATAGATCACACATTTAAGTATATCACAGCTCTGAATGTTGTTTGTTTCCCGAGAAAAAAGTTTTAATATGAATCATCAATCTCTTACTCATCTCTTTTCCTCCTCAGGGAAATTCATTCAGTTAACAAACTTAGTGCTTGTTAAAAGTAAAGCCTTTACTAGGGTGCTGAGAGCAGAGATGAAGTGAAACAGGGTTTCCAGTCTAGTGGATAATATGCACATGTAAGTAGAAAATATAGACTACCTCCTGGGAATCCTTATGCTAGAGCTCTGAAACAAGCCTTGTGACAGTGTGGAGAGAGCAACTGCGTTTTGTAAGGGAGTCAGAGGAGCCTCCAAACAGGAGGCTTTCATTCATTAGTACATATCTCTTAAATGCCAACTGCTTGCTAACCACTGTTCTAGATGCAGCTTGAATGAATTGCACGTTGTTTGGAAATACAGCAAATTTAGGCAGGCAAACTGGCATCGAAAACATGTCCTCTGAAGTAAGAACAGACCTGGGTTTGAGTTCATATACTCAAGATATTTGTCCTTAGGCAAGCTATTTAATTTCTCTAAGATAATTTTGTAAAATTCAGAAATATTTCCTACCTCACAGTATTGTCATGTGGATAAAAATGAGGTGTGTTGTATAAAGAGCTTTTGTTCAGTGCCCAGCCCTTCTGAGATAGCTCAAAAAATAGTATACATACATGGCATGCAGGGTGATTAAAGTTTGATAAGTGCAATGTGACTGTAATACTGTGTGTGTTTTGTGTATGTGTGTGTGTGTGTTGGTGTAGAGGGTGGTGGCAGATGAAGCTGAAAGGTCTAGCCAAGACTGAATTGTAAACAGCCTTGCGTGTCATGCTAATGAGTATCTTTATTTCTTCTGACTGCATTTGGGAGCCTTGGAGCTTATATTGTATTTTTTGTCTTTATTTTCTAAATTGTGTGTGGCATTCTGAGCTGTAGCTTAATAGTTAGGAGCATGGACATGAGTGAAAATGTGTGGGTCCTAGTCACAGCTTCCTCATTTCCTACATACCTGACCTCAGGCAAGTACTTTAACTTATCTGTACCCTAGGTTCGTTATTGGTAAACTGGATAATAAACATTTTGTTGTTGTTCAGTCACTAAGTCATGTCTGACTCTTTGTGACCCCACGGACTGCAGTATGCCAGGCTTCCCTGTCTTTCATCATCTCCCGGAGTTTGCTCACACTCGTGTCCATTGAGTTGGTGATGCCATCCAACTATCTCATCCTCTGTCGTGCCCTTCTCGTCCTGCCTTCAATCTTTCTCAGTTCAGGGTCTTTTCTAATGAGTCAGCTCTTCCCATCAGGTGGCCAAAGTATTGGAGCTTCAGCTTTAGCATCAGTCCTTCCAATGAGTATTCAGGACTGATTTCCTTTAGGATGGACTGGTTGGATCTCCTTGCAGTCCAAGGGACTCTCAAGAGTCTTCTCCAACACCACAGTTCAAAAGCATCAATTCTTCAGCGGTCAGCTGCTTTTTATAGTTCAACTCTTACATATGTGACAACTGGGAAAACCATATCTTTGACTAGACGGACCTGACCTTTGTCAGCAAAGTAACATCTCTACTTTTTAATGCACTGTCTAACTTTGTCATGGCTTTTCTTCCAGCAGCAAGAATCTTTTAATTTCATGGCTGCAGTCACCATCTGCAGTGATTTTGGAGCCCAAGAAAAGAAAGTCTGTCACTTTTCCCATTGTTTTTCCCCATCTATTTGCCATGAAGTGATGGGACCAGATGCCATGATCTTCCTTTTGTGAATGTTGAGTTTTAAGTCAACTTTTTCACTCTCCTCTTTCACTTTCATCAAGAGGTTCTTGAGTTCCTCTTCACTTTCTGCCATAAGGATAGTGTCATCTGCATATCTGAGGTTATTGATATTTTTCCCAGCAATCTTGATTCCAACTTGTGCTTCATCCAGCCTGGCATTTCTCATGATGTACTCTGCATAGAAGTTAAATAAGCAGGGTGACAATATACAGCCTTGACATACTCCTTTCCCAATTTCGAACCAGTCCATTGTTCCATGTCCAGTTCTAACTGTTGCTTCTTGACCTGCATACAGATTTCTCAGGAGGCAGGTCAGGTGGTCTGGTATTCCCATCTCTTGGAGGATTTTCCACAGTTTGTTGTGATCCACACAATCAAAGGCTTTAGCATAATCTGTGAAGCAGAAGTAGATGTTTTTCTGGAATTCTCTTGCTTTCTCTATGATCCAATGAATGTTGACCATTTGATCTCTGTATTCTCTGCCTTTTCTAAATCCAGCTTGAACATCTGGGAGTTCTTGGTTCACTTACTATTGAAGCCTAGCTTGGAGACTTTTGAGCATTATTTTTCTAGTGTGTGAAATGAGTGCAGTTGTGCAGTAGTTTAAACATTCTTTGGCATTGCCTTTCTTTGGGACTGGAAGGAAAACTGACCTTTTCCAGCCCTGTGGTCAGTGCTGAGTTTTCCAAATTTGCTGGCATAGTGAGAGCAGCACTTTCACAGCATCTTCTTTTAGGATTTGAAATAGCTTAGCTGGAATTCCATCACATCTGCTAGCTTTGTTCGTAGTGAGGTTTCCTAAGGCCCACTTGACTTCACACTTCAAGATATCTGGCTCTAGGTGAATGATCATACCATTGTGTTTATCTGATTCATGAAGATCTTTTTTGTATAGTTCTGTGTATTCTTGCCACCTCTTCTTAATATCTTCTGCTAGGTCCATCCCATTTTTGCCTTTATTGTGCCCATCTTTGGATGAAATGTTCCCTTGGTATCTGTGATTTTCTTGAAGAGATCTCTAGTCTTTGCCATTCTGTTGTTTTCCTCTATTTCTTTGCATTGTTCACTTAGGAAGGCTTTCTTATCTTTCCTTGCTATTCTTTGGAACTCTGCATTCAAATGGGTATATCTTTCCTTTTTTCTTTTGCCTTTCGCTTCTCTTCTTTTCTCAGCTATTTGTAAGGCCTTCTCAGACAACCATTTTGCCTTTTTGCATTTCTTTTTCTTGGGGATTGTTTTGATCAACTCCTGTACAGCGTTATGAACCTCCATCCATAGTTTTTTAGGCACTGTCTATCAGATCTAATCCCTAGAATTTGTCACTTCCACTGTATAATCGTAAGGGGTTTGATTTAAGTCATACCTGAATGGCCTAGTTGTTTTCCCTACTTTCTTCAATTTAAGTCTGAATCTGCAATAAGGAGCTCATGATCTGAGCCACAGTCAGCTCCCAGTCTTGTTTTGCTGACCATATAGAGCTTCTCCATCTTTGGCTGCAAAGAATATAATCATTTGATTTCGGTGTTGACCATCTGGTGATGTCCATGTGTAGTGTCGTCTCTTGTGTTGTTGGAAGAGGGTGTTTCCTATGTGTTTGTTTTGTTTGCATGTAGGCTCTTGGAGCCATTTTTGTTTTTAAAGCTATGGAACTCTTTGTCAGAGGAAATCTTAATTGAAATTTAGACATCTAAAACAGTAAAAGTAGTTATATGTAGCGGGTCCCTATCATTTCCTTACTCTTCCCCATAAGACATATCTGCTCTACACAGTGAAAACCACTGCCCAGAGCAAGTGACTGAATGTCTTTCACTTAAGTATTTGTTGAATTGATATCAGGGCATAGAACTTTTATAAGTTGGGAGCTTTGGAAATTATCATTTATATGAATCTAAATCAATATTTGATATAGAAATAACCTTCGTATTAACATCTAAAATATGACTTTGTAATTTGCAAAATACAAAAAGATTACAAATCTTTTTGATTTAGAATAATAGAACTGTATGGTGTCAGAAGTGGAAGAGATCATTCTGAGTAATGTTTAGAGATGGGGAAATAAGATTCTGAAGAGAAAAGTCTTTAAAACTATGTTACAGCCAGTCCACGCTGCTCCTGTGTTAGTCCTCCTAGCCCAGTGTTGTCTCTCAGTTCTTGCTCAAAGCTGCACAGCCAGTTCATGGCCAGAACCAGGGCAGGCAGCTAGTTTTCACCATTCAGGGGCTCATGCTTTTTACAATTTGTAAAACAGCAAGAAGTTTTCTTAGCTTTAATGTTAGCTTTGCTCCAAAGTCAGAACTGGACATGTAACTACAGACTGGTTCCAAATCGGGAATGGAGTACGTCAAAGCTGTATATTGTCACCCTGCTTATTTAACTTATATGCAGAGCACATCATGAGAAATGCTGGGCTGGATGAAGCACAGGCTGGAATCAAGATTGCTGGGAGAAATATCAATAACCTCAGATATACAGATGACACCACCCTTAGGGCAGAAAGTGAAGAGGAACTAAAGAGCCTCTTGATGAAAGTGAAAGAGGAAAGTGAAAAAGTTGGCTTAAACCTCAACATTCAGAAAACTAAGATTATGGCATCTGGTCCCATCACTTCATGGAAAATAGATGGGGAAGAAATGGAAACAGTGACAGACTTTATTTTTTTGGGCTCCAAAATCACTGCAGATGGTGATTGCAGCCATGAGATTAAAAGATGCTTGCTCCTTGGAAGAAAAGCTATGACCAACCTAGGCAGCATATTAAAAAAGCGGAAACCTTACTTTGCCAACAGAGGTCCATCTAGTCAAAGCTATGGTTTTTCTAGTAGTCATGTATCGATGTGAGATTTGGACTATAAAGAAAGCTGAGCACTGAAGAATTGATGCTTTTGAACTGTGGTGTTGGAGAAGACTCTTGAGAGTCCCTTGGACTGCCAGGAGATCAAACCAGTCCATCCTAAAGGAAATAAGTCCTGAATGTTTGTTGGAAGGTCTGATGCTGAAGCCGAAACTCCAATGTTTTGGCCACGTGATGCGAAGAGCTCACTCGTTTGAGAAGATCCTGATGCTGGGAAAGATCGAAGGCAGAAGGAGAAGGGGATGACAGAGGATGAGATGGCTGGATGGCATCATTGACTCAATGGACATGAGTTTGAGTAAATTCTGGGAGTTGGTGATGGATCGGGAGGCCTGGCATGCTGCAGTCCATGGGGTCACAAAGAGTTCGACGTGGCTGAGTAACTGAACTGAACTTGCTCCAAAGATGGTCTGTGGATTATTTTCTGTTCTTCCAGTTGGTCTTGAAGTTTTCTGAAGGTTCTTGAACTTAGGCTCCTTCCGTATTCCAAGATGCCTGTCCTTATATTGGCGTTTTTATATCTGTGATTAAGTACCATCTATCAATAAATCTAGAGTAAATCTATAATAAACTATGTGAAAGGTAAAGATGTTCTATTATAAATTAAAAATCATCTTTTTATTAGTTACCTGTGTGAGTGAGCCTACCAACTGTAGCTGCAAATCTTACGGAAAATTAGTTTTCCTGTCTGTCAATGATATTTGTATTAAGGGAATAACAGACACTTGAATAGGTGTCTGTGGTATGTCACATAGAACTTGGTCTTAAACACTTGGAGCTGAGGTTCCCCAGTCAGTATCTCAGGTAATCCCACATTCTCCAGGTCCTTCTAGGGTCAAACAAACTCTTGGATTTTCTGTCTCCCTCCTCCTCTCTGTGGGCTCTTCCTACTTGTGGTCGATGTTGGTACTGTTAATTAACTAAGTACCGATAAACCTGACTGACTATGTAGTAGACTCACCTGGGGAACTTAACATTTTTTTCTAGGACCCCATCCTGGATACTCTGAATTAGAATCTCTGGGACCTGGGAATCTGTGTTTTCAAAAAGATTCCTCAGGTGAGTTCGGTCAGTTAATAGACCTAAGTTCTAGAAAAAGTCATATAACTGATTGTAGCTCTGTGACTCAGTTCTGAATCCTTAGGGGAGAGAATTTGACTGACTCAACTTATTAGATATCAAGTTGAGGTCCCTCCAGCTTTTTTAAAAGGGGAGGTGTGTGTGTGTGTCTCATAGTGGTACAGCATGCATATATCTACTTCTTAGTGATGGATGAATAAGTAGCAATTTTGAAGGTTGTTATTAAAATTGAATGTGGCTGGATGTATTTCCCCAAGTCACAGAAAAAATAAATGGAGAGACTACTTCAGTTTTAAGCAAAATTTTCCCTTATTGAAAAGAAATTCTTAATTTGATGTAATCAAATCTATCATATTTTCACATTATGGTTTGTGCTTTTGAAGTCTCAAATCCTTAGCCGTCCAAATCTATGATTTTTGCTTTGGACACCATTAGAGAAGGATTACAAAGAGAAATTTTTAGAAGGAGGTCAGCTGGGAATGGAAAGATAGGAAAGAGAAAATGTAGATAGGAAAGAGAGAATGAGTCTATCTCAATTTAAATTCCAGATTCTTTTCTATATAGATAGTTGTGTTGTCTTCAAATGGAACAATTTATTTTTTTCCCTTCCATTTCTTATGATATTTCTTTTCCTTGCCTTATTGCCCTGCTTAGACAAGTGGTGAGGGTGGATATATTTGCCGTGTTCCCAATCCTATAGTCAGTCTTTTCACCATTAAGTATTATATTAACTATAGGTTTTTTTGTTGAGGTCCTTTATTAGATTGAGGTGGCTAATTTTCTGAGCTTTTAAAAAAAATCATGTTGAATTTTATTAAGTGCTTTTTCTGCATGAATTGATGTAATTATGATTTTTCTTCTTTAGCCTAGAGAGATTATTCTTCTTTAATATGATGTCAACTTCATTGATTTTTCAATATTGAGTCAGTCTTGGATCAGAGGAATAAACTCTACTTGGTCATATTGTACATTATTGAATTTACTAAAATTTTGTTAAGGATTTGTGTGTCTATATTTGAGAAGGATATTGGTCTATAGTGTGTGTGTGTAGAATTTATTTTTTGGTACTATCTTTGTCTGGTTTTGGTATCACAGTAGTACAGGCCTTGTAAAGTGAGTTGGAACGTGTTTCTTCCTCTCGTTTTCTGGAAGACATTGTATAGAATTGGTATTAATTCTTTAAAAGCTTAGAATTCTCCAGTGAAATTGCATCTACTGAGATGATCATTTTACCTTAGTTCATGTTACCATTTCTGATGTTCTTTATTCCTTGGTATGGATTTATATTTCCATCCAGCATCATTTCTTTTTGCTTGAATGACTTCTAACATTTATTACAGTGCAGGTTTGCTAGTGATGAATTCTTTCAGCGTTTGTAATGTCTGCAAAATCTTTATTTTGCCTTCACTTTTGAAATATTCTCTGGGAATAGAATTCTAGGTTGTCAGTTTTTTCTTTCAGTACTTAAAAGATGTTGCTCTACTGTCTTCTCTTTTGCCTTGCTTCTCACAAGAAATCTGCTGTCATTCTTTTCTTTGTTCCTGTGAATGAAACATGTGTTTTTTGTTCTGCTTTTAAGATTTCTCTTTATTACTGGGTTTGAGCAACTTATCATTTGTCTTAGATTTCTTCATGTTTCTTGTACTTGGGTTTGTTGAACTTTTTGGATTTCTACATTTATAGTGTTCATCAGATTTAGAAAGTTTTGACCATTATTTTTTTCAGCTATCTTTTCTGCCCCTTCCTGTTTTGGGAATTCCAATTCCTGATATTTGAGGCTGCTTTAAGTTGTCCCACAGGTCATGATCCTCTGTTTTGTTTTTCAGATCTTTTTTCTCTATTTGATCTTGGATACGTTTTAAAATAATATCTTCAAGTTTACTAATCTTCCGCAGTGTTAACTCTGTAGTTAGTCCTGTTTAGTGCATTTTTCACCTCCTATATTGTAGCTTTCATCTGTACAAATTCATTTGGTTCTTTTTATAATCTCCCGTGTCTCTAACTTTTTGAACACGCAGAGTACAGTTATAACAACTTGGAATGTCCCAACTGCTAATTCTAGTATTTATGTCAGTTCTAGGTTGCTTTTTTGTCTTCATTATTGGTTATTTTTTCTGGATTCTTTGCATGTCTGGTAATTTTTTATTGACTGCCAGGCATTGTGTATTGTTCCTTGTAAGGTGCTGGGTATTTTTGTATTCTTGTAAGTATTCTTGGGCTTAGTTTAGTAGTGTGAGGCAATCATGGGCTGATCTCATTTGTTTTCCGTATCTGAAGGGATTGCTGTGGTATGTTGCCTGATATTTTGAACACTGTTGTTTCCTATATTTTTTCAGTTAAGTTATTGACACTTTGAAAGAGTTTCATCCTTCTGGGTCATGGTTTTAAGGTTCGTTAGCTATAAGTGAAATAGTACTTGATCTGGGGATAATTATTAGTCATTGCTAAGGTAACACCCTACTGTCTTCTGTGCCTCATGCATTGTGAGTTATGAGGATTTTGTTTGTTTGTTTCATTTTTCTTTTTTTTGTTTTCATTTTGTTTTTTAACCTTGGTTGGTGGGAACAGGCATTATTTTCGTCCCTTTGTGAGTACCAGGCTATCTCTAAGATTTATTCCTCTAGCACAAGTAATTTACACACACACACACACACACACACTAATCAGTACTGAAGCTGTATACTCAAGAAGGGCCCTTTGCAGGTCTCTGGAGTTCTCCTTCTATGTAGCTCTCTCTTGTCTAGTACTCTATGCTGATAAAAAGCAGATCTAATAAATAAATAATAAATGAAAGCAGTTTATAATTCCTGAATATCCTTGAACTTGGATAATCAGCTCTCAGTTCAGTTCAGTTCAGTCGCTCAGTCGTGTCCAGCTCTTTGCGACCCCATGAATTGCAGCATGCCAGGACTTCCTGTCCATCACCAACTCCTGGAGTTCACTCAGAATCACATCCATCAAGTCGGTGATGCCATCCAGCCATCTCATCCTCTGTCATCCCCTTCTCCTCCTGCCCCCAATCCCTCCCAGCATCAGAGTCTTTTCCAATGAGTCAACTCTTCACATGAGGTGGCCAAAGTACTGGAGCTTCAGCTTTAGCTTCATTCCTTCCAAGGAACACCCAGGACTGATCTCCTTTAGAATGGACTGGTTGGATCTCCTTGCAGTCCAAGGGACTCTCAAGAGTCTTCTCCAACACCACAGTTCAAAAGCATCAATTCTTCGGCCCTCAGCTTTCTTCACAGTCCAACTCTCACATCCATACATGGCCACTGGAAAAACCATAGCCTTGACTAGATGGACCTTTGTTGGTAAAGTAATGTCTCTGCTTTTGAATATGCTATCTAGGTTGGTCATAACTTTCCTCCAAGGAGTAAGCATCTTTTAATTTGATGGCTGCAGTCACCATCTACAGTGATTTTGGAGCCCCCCAAAATAAAGTCTGACACTGTTTCCACTGTTTCCCCATCTATTTCCCAGGAAGTGATGGGACCAGATGCCATGATCTTCATTTTCTGAATGTTGAGCTTTAGGCCAACTTTTTTACTCTCCACTTTTGCTTTCATCAAGAGGCTTTTTAGTTCCTCTTCACTTTCTGCCATAAGGGTGGTATCATCTGCATATCTGAGGTTATTGATATTTCTCCCGGCAGTCTTGATTCCAGTTTGTGTTTCTTCCAGTCCACCATTTCTCATGATGTACTCTGCATAGAAGTTAAATAAGCAGGGTGACAATATACAGCCTTGATGTACTCCTTTTCCTATTTGGAACTAGTCTGTTGGTCCATGTCCAGTTCTAACTGTTGCTTCTTGACCTGCATATAGGTTTCTCTAGAGGCAGGTCAGGTGGTCTGGTATTCCCATCTCTTTCAGAATTGTCCACAGTTTATTGTGATCCCGACAGTCAAAGGCTTTGGCATAGTCAATAAAGCAGAAATAGATGTTTTTCTGGAACTCTCTTGCTTTGTCGATGATCCAGCGGATGTTGGCAATTTGATCTCTGGTTCCTCTGCCTTTTCTAAAACCAGCTTGAACATCTGGAAGTTCACGGTTCACGTACTGCTGAAGCCTGGCTTGGAGAATTTTGAGCATTACTTTACTAGTATGTGAGATGAGTGCAATTGTGTGGTAGTTTGAGCATTCTTTGGCATTGCCTTTCTTTGAGATTGGAATGAAAATGGACCTTTTCCAGTCCTGTGGCCACTGCTGAGTTTTCCTAATTTGCTGGCGTAGAGTGCAGCACTTTGACAGCATTATCTTTCAGGATTTGAAATAGCTCCACTGGAATTCCATCACCTCCACTAGCTTTGTTTGTAGTGATGCTTTCTAAGGCCCGCTTGACTTCACATTTCAGGATGTCTGGCTGTAAGTGAGAGATCACACCATCATGATTATCTGGGTCATGAAGATCTTTTTTGTACAGTTCTGTGTATTCTTGCCACCTCTTCTTAATATCTTCTGCTTCTGTTAGGTCCATACCATTTCTGTCCTTTATCGAGCCCATCTTTGCATGAAATGTTCTCTTGGTATCTCTAATTTTCTTGAAGAGATCTCTAGTCTTTCCCATTCTGTTGTTTTCCTCCATTTCTTTGTACTGATCTCTGAAAAAGGCTTTCTTATCTCTTCTTGCTCTTCTTTGGAACTCTGCATTCAGATGCTTATATCTTTCCTTTTCTCCTTTGCTTTTTGCTTCTCTTCTTTTCACAGCTATTTGTAAACCCTCCCCAGACAGCCATTTTGCTTTTTTTCATTTCTTTTCCATGGGGATGGTCTTGATCCCTGTCTCCTGTACAATGTCACGAACCTCAGTCCATAGTTCAGGCACTCTGTCTATCAGACCTAGTCCCTTAAATCTATTTCTCACTTCCACTGTATAATCATAAGGGATTTGATTTAGGTCATACCTGAATGGTCTAGTGGTTTTTCCCTGCTTTCTTCAATTTAAGTCTGAATTTAGCAATAAGGAGTTCATGATCTGAGCCACAGTCAGCTCCTGGTCTTGTTTTTGTTGACGGTATAGAGCTGCTCCATCTTTGGCTGCAAAGAATATAGTCAATCTGATTTCGGTGTTGACCCTCTGGTAATGTCCATGTGTAGAGTCTTCTCTTGTGTTGTTGGAAGAGGGTGTTTGCTATGACCAGTGCGTTCTCTTGGCAAAACTCTATTAGTCTTTGCCCTGCTTCATTCTGTATTCCTAGGCCAAATTTGCCTGTTACTCCAGGTGTTTCTTGACTTCCTACTTTTGCATTCCTGTCTCCTATAATGAAAAGGACATCTTTTTTGGGTGTTAGTTCTAAAAGGTCTTGTAGGTCACCATAGAACCATTCAACTTCAGCTTCTTCAGTGTACTGGTTGGGGCATAGACTTGGATTACTATGATATTGAATGGTTTGCCTTGGAAACGAACAGAGATCATTCTGTCCTTTTTGAGGCTGCATCCAAGTACTGCATTTCGGACTCTTTTGTTGACCATGATGGCTACTCCATTTCTTCTAAGGGATTCCTGCCCGTAGTAGTAGATAAAATGGTCATCTGAGTTAAATTCACCCATTGCAGTCCATTTTAGTTCGCTGATTCCTAGAATGTTGACGTTCACTCTTGCCATCTCCTGTTTGACCACTTCCAATTTGCCTTGATTCATGGACCTAACATTCCAGATTCCTATGCATTCCAGGTTCCTATTGCTCTTTACAGCATCGGACCTTGCTTGTATCACCAGTCACATCCACAACTGGATATTGTTTTTGCTTTGGCTCTATCCCTTCATTTTTTCTGGAGTTATTTCTCCACTGATCTGCAGTTGCATATTAGGCACCTACCGACCTGGGGAGTTCCTCTTTCAGTGTCCTATCATTTTGCCTTTTCATACTGTTCATGGGGTTCTCAAGGCAAGAATACTGAAGTGGTTTGCCATTCCTTCTCCAGTGGACCACATTCTGTCAGACCTCTGCACCATGACCCACCCATCTTGGGTGGCCCCACAGGGTATGGCTTAATTTCATTGAGTTAGACAAGGCTGTGGTCCTAGTGTGATTACATTGACTAGTTTTCTGTGATTATGGTTTCAGATTATGGTGTCTGCCCTCTGATGCCCTCTTGCAATACCTACCGGTCTTACCTTGGGCATGGGGTATCTCTTCATGGCTGCTCCAGCAAAGTGCAGCCGCTGCTCCTTAGCTTGGACGAAGGGTATCTCTTCACGGCCGCCCCTCCTGACCTTGAACTTGGAATAGCTCCTCTTGGCCCTCCTGCACCTGCGCAGCCACCACTCTTTGGACGTGGGGTTGCTCCTCTCGGCCGCTGCCCCTGACCTTGGTTGTGGGGTTGCTCCTCTTGGCCGCTCTTGCGCTGTTGCAGCCTGGCAATCTCGGCTGCCGCCCCTAACCTCAGACATGGGGTAGCTCCTCTCTGCCACGCTTCAAATATATACAGTTGCAGAAACTCCTGTAACTTTATAGTTGGGTGCATTTTTTGTATTTATTAAATATAAATAAAATTGTGATTTCAGATCCTAGCTTTGTCTCTTACAAGCTGTTGATCTTGGGAAATTAAGCTTTTATTTTTATTTCGGTTTCTTCATCTGTAAAATAGGAATGATAATATAGCTCTTTCACAGGTTGTTGGGAAGATTAAATGAGGTAATAGATAAAAACGGCTTAGAACAGTATATGACACATAGCTGCTGCTGGTGCTGCTAAGTTGCTTCACTTGTGTCTGACTCTGTGCGACCCCATAGATGGCAGCCCACCAGGCTCCCCCGTCCCTGGGACTCTCCAGGCAAGAACACCGGAGTGGGTTGCCATTTCCTTCTCCTTTGCACGAAAGTGAAAAGTGAAAGTGAAGTCTCTCATTCGTGTCTGACTCTTAGCGACCCCATGGACTGCATACTACCAGGCTCCTCTGTCCATGGGATTTTCCAGGCAAGAGTACTGGAGTGGGGTGCCATTGCATTCTCCAAGTGCTGGTAAATATTAACAAAGTTTAGAAATTGTTTGCTCTTGTGCAGAGTATCTGCTCTTTTTAAATGGGGTAATTAACCTTTCTCTCATAGGCTTGTCTTGAGGATTAAATGAGAAAGAACATAAAAGCAAGTCATCAGTGAAATAAGCTATTTCCATAAGTAGCCTTATGAGCTGCTTGAAAATTACATGTTAAAAAAATTAAGTCTTTTTTTCCTGGGAAGGTAGTAAAGCTTTTCATGAGCTCTTTGGGATGGTCTGTGCCTCCACTGTAGTCTAAGATTAAGAGTTGCTACTTTAGAAAACTGGGAATCGTTTTTGAACTGGGAATGGGAGTAGTTTTTGAAAAGGTGGCATGGAAAGGTCATGGGCTTAGGAATCTGGCAACCAGGAATCAGCTGGAATGTTACCACTTCCTAGCCTCAGATTTTTTTTTTCCCTGTTAATCAGGGAAAATAAAACTGTCCCACAATCTTGGCAAGGTTTTGACAGTCAGGTGCAGAAACTTAGGAATTCCACCGTAGCTACAAAAATATACAAATAGTCACAGTATTTATTACCCATTGAGAAATAAAGTTGTGTATCTGGAGACTGTTTTGATTTTCATATGTTGCATTTGTTCAGTGTTTATTTTTTCCTGTAGTGGAGATTTTTTTTATTCTTCACTTTTTGTTAAATTTGAACTCCCATCCCTTGTTGTTAAAATTCATTTATTCCATAGGCTATTGCTACTCTTTGGATAGTTCATTATTTTCTGGATTGCTTTTAGTAACAGTATTTGAAAGCATAAGTATCAGATCACGATACTGTCTGGATTACTCACAAGGCCTGTAATTTGTAAGGTGAAGAAATTCTATTTTTTTTTATAATAAATAATACTCTTTACCTTGGTTTAGTATCTTGTAGTTCACAAAGCACTTTCTCATTTTTCTTTCATTTGATCCCTGGGATGGGCAGGGCAGATGTTATCTCTTGATGGGGGAGAAAGTTGATGTGTGAAAGGGTAAATGGTTTATTCTGATTCCACAGAGAGTAAAGCATTTAGCTGGGATTGGAACCCAGGCTGTCATATTTAGTCTGGGGCTCTTTCCATAGAACCACATATCATTTTTGTGAGAAAGTCTTGGTTAAAAAACAAAATACAGGCCAGGTAAATTACTATTAATGAATGGTTGTTTTTGTTTTCCTAAAACATTTTTAAAAAACAGCCATAATCTAACAGAAATGTCAGCAATATAGAAAACTAAAAAAAAAACCCAGATGCCCCATCACCCATGCGTACTTCAGTGTGCTTTTCCTACAAACAAGGGTATTCTCCTTTATAACCACAATACAACCATCAAAATCAGGAAATTAACATCGAATCATTACTACATCTAGTCATTAGACCTTGTTCATATTTCAGTCATTGTCTCAGTAATATTGCTTACACCAAAATGATTTAGTTCAGAGTCACACGTTGTCTTTATTTTTCCTGTCTCTTAAGTTTCCTTTAGTCTGGAAGAGATCTTCAGTCTTCCCTTAATTTTTCTTGACCCTGACACTTCTGGAGGTTACAGGACAAATATTTTTTAGACGGTCCCTCAATTAGTTTGTCTGATGTCTCCTCAAGATTAGCTTCAGGTTGCACATCTTGGACAGAAATATCACGGGCGTGTTAGTGTTCTCTTCCCTTTGCATTCTAGTCATTTGTCCATTCCTGATGGTGATTACCTTTAATGACTTGATTAGATAGTCTTTGCCAAAGTTCTACACTGAAAAGTTACTCTTTGTCATTGCAATTAGTAAAGATTTTGTGGGAAGAAACTTTAAAACTATATAAATGCTCCATTTCTCATTAAATTGTCAACTTATTCATTTCCATCAATGGGGTGTTGTGGTTTTCTGTTTATTTGATTGGTTAATAATCTGTCAATATCATTATTGATTTTAATGCTCACCTTACCCAGACTGGCAGTGGGAGCCTTATAAAGCTGTCTCTTGACTCCTTTAGACATCTCCCCATCATTCTTTGAGCGCTTCTTTTTCTAGTACAGTAAGGTGTTGCAGTCTCATCCTGTGCTTTCTCTGCCCCAGCCCTGGAATCCGGTATTTCTCCAAGGACCCCTTGTTCCTTTTAGAGGATGGTTGTATTTAGAAGCCAAAGTCTGGTTACTGGATATGTTCATTGCTATTGGGTGTTGTTCCTGCCAAGGCCCATTCATTAGACAGACCCAGGAAGTATATGTGTATTAGTCAGGCTATATTTACAGTTCTCTATTACACATTTATTGAAAACCTTGAGTTCATGCTAATATCTCCAATTCAAATCCAGCTCCATAGAGTTCATTCTAGTTTTCTGCTAGTTGCATCTGTGAGAAACTTGGCCTATCTTACTGGTCTTGGACTTGCATTGAGTGTGCTTCTCCATCACCTTCTGTCCTGTGTGGATGCGCTCCTCATTCACCTTGCTTTCCTGGGGTCACAGTGCCTAGGTTGATGGTTTGACATGACCCTGCTCTCCCACTGGGGTTTCCCTGGTGACTCAGAAAGTAAAGAATCTGCCTGGAATGCAGGAAACCCAGGTTCAGTCCCTAGGTTGGGAAGATCCCCTGGAGAAGGAAATGGCAACCCACTTCAGTGTTCTTGCCTGGAGAATCCCATGGACAAAGGAGCCTGGCATTGGGCTACAGTCCATGGGGTCATAAAGAGTCGGGTACTACTGAGCAACTAACACTTTCACTTTTGCTGTCCCACTGCCCTGTGGATGCCCCAAATGACCTCTGAATCCCCAATATGCTGGGCAAGTCTTCTCTGACCCCACATAGTCAGCCTCCTCATCCCAGCTCTGGCTCACCGCCTGCCTCTAGGGTCCTTCTGCTTGGACATGCTCCTCACTCTCTTGGGCTCTGACACTCATGCTGGACTGTCCCTCCATGGGGCGCTATTCATGCTCTACTTGTGTTTTAACATCCTGGTTGTTGCTGCCCTTGAGCACTGATCCTCTTTTCACCCCCACTCAGGTTCTGGCTTCTCATCCCAGGGTGCTTCCCCTAAGTAGATGCCTTCCTCATTCACTCTAATTTGACATTATATTGGCCAGGCCACCTCCCACTGTGGGCCTTGCTCATGATCTGATGTCACTTGTTCCGGTCACCTCTCTATAGAGACATTTTCCTCACCCTGCTCAGGCTTTAACATCTCATCCTGAGCCATTGCCAACGTGGGCATCTGCCCTGCTCTGCCCACATGATAGTTTTAGGAATAAATTGTTCAGAAAGAGCAGAAGAAAACTTAGGGGAGGCTTTAAAAAAAATTAAGGGCAAAGGTACTTAAGGAAATGGATGCCGTCTTTGTTGATACTGTTAATATTATTGGAGAGTCTAGATTTTGCACTGTTGCTCAGCACAGGAAAGAACTTATTAAAAGTGCATGGAGTACTGTACATTGTGGAGGGGCACGCAGGCTCTATCTGCTTGGGATCCAGCTTTACTTCTTCGAGTTAACTTGCTTTGCACATCGTGGTGTAAGAATCTTTCCATAGGAATCAATGGGTAAGGTAAAACTTTGTAACTCCTCTCACAGCAATATCTGTGTATCTTTATTAATCTGATCTTGAGAACATTATTAGAAATGAAAAGTTAAGTGCAAAATCTTGAAATGACATGTTTGTATAATTACACAAGTTAATCATTTTCTGACAAGTCTCGACAATGACAGCGTTCTTCTATGGAAGTGTTAACTTGTTATGGGTTAGAAAGCACCCTTTGATACAGCATTTTCAGCCTGGAAAAACAGCTTTAATTTCAGAGGCTATTGAAACAAATGGAGACTTGTTGGAAATATTAACACTACCTTTTTGTGTGTTTATCTAGCTTAAAGGAATCAGTGTTTATTAGGTGATGTTTGCTAGCACATTCTGCGGTGTATACAGTTGCTTTTGACCGTGTTGTCAACTTTAAGACAGTTCATTTGTATGAATTTTGAAATACCTCAGCCCCCTCAGCATATCAGTGTGTAACTAAGGAGACAGTGTGCTGAGGTTTTACCCTAGTCCATAGAGAATAGGCTGCTGTTTTGCTTTAGAATACTAACTGGTGTGAAGATCTGATAGCTGTGAAATAAGGGGTCCCAGTACTGTGTGTGTCTCATTTAGTACTTCTAAATAACACTTAAAGGTATGAGGGCCTAGCATTATGGCATGGTTATGTTATGCAGCAAAGATTCATCTTGTGAGGAGTTAGTGTTACATTTTTCTCCTAATCTCATAATACGTTGTAATCAAAGAAAAGTAGGTCCTAATTGAAAGCTGATGATCCAGTAGAGTGATCAATAGCATGACGCTTTTTAAAGAAAAAAATTAGCTTTCCTGCCGCCTGAATATTGTCAGAGCTTTTGTCTGTTTCATGACTTCAAGCTGAGTGTACTTAATCATGTTGATGACATGGCCCTGAGCACTGAGCATGGCCCTTGCAGGGCATCACCGAGAGTCTGTTCAGAAGAGGGTGGTATTGAATAGAAATCTCTCTTGGCTTACTCTCAGTCTTCGTTCTCCCAGAGGCAAGAACTGAGCAGACCTCCCTTCCTTCAAACACATTTTAACTGCTTGTGTGTTATTTTTTTCGTGTTTAAGAGCAGAGACTTGTCAGCAGGTGTGACTTATTGATACCTTTGACTCCAGAGGAAAACATCTTTAACAGTCAGGTGTAAGCCAGGCATTTTCAGTAGCATACTTCTTGTTAGAGAAAGAGAAACAGTTATTGGGAACTAGAAACTGTGTCAGATGTTGGAGGAAAACTCATTCATCAAACTTTTATTGTGCCAGGTTTATGACTAGGAATATGAGAAGACAGTTGGTGCCCTCAAGGAGCTCCCAGTCTAGTGGGGAAGATGGATACTTAATTAGAGGCACAGTGGTGGTTCTCCTGGTTACACATTGGGATAAGTTGGGGAGGTTTAAAAAAAAAACAATGCCTGGAGATTCTGATTTAATTGTTCTGGGGTGTGGTCTGAGCCTCAGGACTTTAAAAGCTCCCCAGGTAATTGTAACTGCAGCAGGGTCAAATGTGTTAGAGCTGCAAAAATGTGGAAGTGCAATAACATTTGCACAGAGATGATAGTACAGTGGAGAGGCACTTAACTCAGTCTAGGATGTGAGGGTGGGGGCTTGAGAAGGCTTCCAAGAGAGGAGGAAATGCCTGAGCTAAGGCTTGATGAATGAATTTGTCAAGTGGAAAAGACTAGAAAGACAGTTCTTTGCAGAAGAGCAGCTGAATAAGGTAGAATTGTAAAGTGGTTAGTGCTTTTGGGTGATGCATGCTGATTCTGCCATTTCCTTGATTTGACTTTGGCTAGTTTATCTTCTGAGTTTCAGGGTCCTTATCTCTAAACTGGGGGTAATACTTATAGGGTTGTTGAAGGTTAACTGAGATAATGCATGTAAAGTGCTTAATCACGTAATCGTGCTTTGCACATTCGAAACAGTAGGTACAAGTAGTGGTATGGTAATGATATTGTCACTAGAGAATTGGAGCATGGTTTGTTCAGAGAGCTACAAGTAGTTCCCTATGGCTGGATCTTAGGGTGCAAGACCACTCAAGGAAAGGGTGGATGGCAAAAAAAAAAAAAAGCTTGGCTGATGGGCAGCGTTCAGATCATGGAGGTATAGGAGTGTGAGGCAATTGATGATGGGATCCCATGGCAGAAGCAGGACATTTCCATGGTAATATGTTAAGATATGATGTGCTCTGGGAAATCTTGGGTCTGTATTGGAAAGTGACTCAGAACATGGTATTCTTAGCATCATTACATGTACTGAATTGGCAGGAATGTTACTAGGACAGAAATTGGATTTTCAGTTCCAAGTAGTTGAAAATATTAAGCATCTTAAAGAGTAATGGAGGAAGTAAGTAGTCTCAAGGTAGTTCCACAGAGTCTCTGGAAATTGTTAATGTATTAATGGTTTAATGAAAATATTAAGTCGCTTGGTCATTTGCATTTAGAAGAGAAACTTAAAAGCTTATTTTTTAATTTGCAGAGAAGTAGAAAATGCTTCTTTGGAGAAGGAAATGGCAACCCACTCCAGTACTCTTGCCTAGAGAATCCTGTGGACAGAGGAGCCTGGTGGGCTGCTGTCCATGGGGTCGCACAGAGTCAGACATGACTGAAGTGACTTAGCATGCATGCATGCATTGGAGAAGGAAATGGCAACCCACTCTAGTATTCTTGCCTGGAGAATCCCAGGGACAGAGGAGCCTGGTTGGCTGCCTTCTATGGGGTCGCACAGAGTCGGACACGACTGAAGCGACTTAGCAGCAGCAGCAACAGAAAATGCTTCTATCTTCATTGGCTTCATTGGCCCTTATGTATATTGCTTGGTATGTTATTAAACTTGTCACAACATTAATCACTACTTCTTCTATAATACAACATGTAAATGATCATGGGTAAGTATGACAATAACATGTATAGTCTGGTTTGTTTTTAGTGTGGTAGTCAGCATTTTTTTTTTTCCTGAAGAAACTATCGTAATCTTTGGCACCATTTAATAGAACTCTGGCAGCTATTTGAACTGAGTAAGAAAGTTTGGTAGGTTTATAATTCATTAGAATGAGGCAATGACTATGGGTAACTGTAGAAGAGAAGTTAGCGTCATTGTTTCCACAAATACTTTTTTCCTTTGAAATCTTTTATTGCAAAAGCACTGTTGATATGGATTATTGAGGTATACCTTATGTTTATTTTATATTGTATGTACTAATTATTTAGATGAAGAGTTCCATTTAACTAGATCAGTGGTTCTTAAACTGTGATCACTAGTTCAGCAGCATCACTATTATCTGGGTACTTATTGGAAATGCCAATTCTTGGGTTCTGCCCCAGATACGCTGGAGATGGGGCTTGAAATCTCATCTTTTAATGTGCTGAAATTTGAGTCACAGAAGTGTATAATCACTCCTATCATTTATTGAAATTTTTTAGACTCTGGGAAGGCAAGTCTGTACTTCTTTTATTCCTTTTCAATATTTGATTCTGGCTGTGTGCCAGGGACTGTTTAGGCACCTGGGAAACACTTGTGGGTATGACAGACAAAAATGCCTACTCTCCTGCAGTTTACATTTAGAGGAGAGAAACAAGGTTGTGATTGCTGTGATGTGTAGAATTAAAATTCAATGGTAGAGTGTATTGGGGAAGACTTTTTGAGGAGGTCAGGTATAAGTTGTATTTTGAATGACAGGAAGAGCCATCTATATGATGATCAGTGCAAAAGGCCACAAGATAGAAATGAATTAGGTGTGTTGAGGGGCAGACAGAAGGCCAGTGTGGCTAGAATGCAGTGGGCAAGAGGAGAGAATTCTGAAATGAAATTGGAGAGATAGGGAGAGGCCAGATCATGTAGGACCTTGTAAGGACTTTTTTCCTACTCATTTTTGAAAAAATTGTAGTAAAATGCATATAACATAAAATTTACCAGACTGGAAAAGGTCAGTTTTCATTCCAATCCCAAAGAAAGGCAATACCAGTGCTCAAACTACCGCACAATTGCACTCATCTCACACGCTAGTAATGCTCAAAATTCTCCAAGCCAGGCTTCAGCAATACGTGAACCGTGAACTTCAGATGTTCAAGCTGGTTGTAGAAAAGGCAGGGGAACCACAGATCAAATTGCCAACATCCGCTGGATCATGGAAAAAGCAAGAGAGTTCCAGAAAACATCTATTTCTGCTTTATTAACTATGCCAAAGCCTTTGACTGTGTGGATCACAAAAAACTGTGGACAATTCTGAAAGAGATGGGAATACCAGACCACCTGACCTGCCTCTTGAGAAACCTATATTCAGGTCAGGAAGCAACAGTTAGAACTGGACATGGACCAACAGACTGGTTCCAAATAGGAAAAGGAGTACATCAAGGCTGTATATTGTCACCCTGCTTATTTAACTTCTATGCAGAGTACATCATGAGAAACGCTGGACTGGAAGAAGCACAAACTGGAATCAAGATTGCCGGGAGAAATATCAATAACCTCAGATATGCAGATGACACTGCCCTTACGGCAGAGTGAAGAGGAACTAAAAAGCCTCTTGATGAAAGTGAAAATGGAGAGTGAAAAAGTTGGCCTAAAGCTCAACATTCAGAAAACGAAGATCATGACATCTGGTCCCATCACTTCCTGGGAAATAGATGGGGAAACAGTGGAAACAGTGTCAGACTTTATTTTGGGGGGCTCCAAAATCACTGCAGATGGTGACTGCAGCCATGAAATTAAAAGACGCTGACTCCTTGGAAGGAAAGTTATGACCAACCTAGATAGTATATTCAAAAGCAGAGACATTACTTTACCAACAAAGGTCCGTCTAGTCAAGGCTATGGTTTTTCCAGTGGCCATGTATGGATGTGAGATTTGGACTGTGAAGAAAGCTGAGTGCCGAAGAATTGATGCTTTTGAACTGTGGTGTTGGAGAAGACTCTTGAGAGTCCCTTGGACTGCAAGGAGATCCAACCAGTCCATTCTAAAGGAGATCAGTCCTGGGTGTTCTTTGGAAGGACTGGTGCTGAAGCTGAAAGTCCAGTACTTTGGCCACCTCATGTGAAGAGTTGACTCATTGGAAAAGACTCTGATGCTGGGAGGGATTGGGGGCAGGAGGAGAAGGGGACGACAGAGGATAAAATGGCTGGATGGCATCACCAACTCAATGGACATGAGTTTGAGTGAACTCCAGGAGTTTGTGTGGACAGGGAGGCCTGGCGTGCTGTGATTCATGTGGTTGCAAAGAGTTGGACACGACTGAGCAGCTGAACTGAACCACTTTTAGTTATATTTGATTTTCTTTTTAAAGAAATTCATTTTTAATTAAAGAATGATTGCTTTATAATATTGTGTTGGTTTCTGCCATGCTTCAGCATGAATCAGCCATAGGTATACATATGTCCCCTCCCTCCTACCTCACATCCTCTCTTACCCATCTGGGTTGTCACAGAATACCTCTTTGAGCTCCCTGAGTCATGTAGCAAATTCCCACCAGCTATCTATTTTGCATATGGTAGTGTATGTTTCCATGCTACTCTTTGTATTCCTCCCTCCCTCCTCCCCCCATATCTACAAGTCTGTTTTCCATTTTTAAGTGTATCGTTCCGTGATATTCAGTACTCTCATGTTGTTGTACAACCATCACCACCGTCTATCTGCAGAACTAAGACTTTGGTTTTTAGTTTGAATGGTATGGGAAGTCTTGGGGAGGTTTTGAGCAGAGGACTGCTATAGCCTGACCTTTGGAATAAAAGGGACTGTAGGAAGGCAGGGAGAAGGCAATGAGACCAGTTAAAGTATTATGGTAATTGAGGTGAAATGTTGATGATCTATCAAGGATGGTTGGTTGGGGATGCTGAGACTCATTGAGATTCTGGGTATATTTTGATGATTAAATCAACATAATTTGTCTGATTGATTTGGCATATAAAACAGGACTGAAGGGTGATACCAGATTTGATGTCTTTTGTTTTTTTGTTTTTTTTTGCCTGAGTAATTGGATATCAGGAAGTGCAGGTTTGAGGAGGAAAAGTGCCATTTGTTAAGTTAAAAATTCTTCTTAAAGATCCTGATGGGGATGTTGAGCAGGCAGCTGGATGAGGGAATCTAGGGTCCGGGAAGAAGTCGGGTTGGAGACAGGACTTTGGAGCTCATCAGCATTTGCCTGGTAATTAATACCATGAGACTGAATGAGATCATTTAGAGAATGAGTGTAGGCAGGAAGAGGTCTAGCACTAAGTTCAAGGGTAGGAGAGTTTTGTCTGAGAAGGAATCACCAAAGGAACAGCCAGTAAGGCAGGAAGAATACCGCTAGAGAGTGATGTCCTGGCAGGCACGTGAAGAAAGTATTTGGAGAAGGAGGGCAAATCAATCAGCTGTGTCAAATGCTGCTGAGAGGTTAAGACAAGCATTTGAGATTGACCATTTTGGCACATTTTAGCAATGGGGAAGACACTGGTGATCCTGACAAGTTGTTTTGGTGGTGTGGTGAGTTCAGAAGCCTGGCCGAAGTGTTGAAGAGAAAGGGAGAAGAAGCAGAGAGTTTAGACACCGTTAGAATGTTCTTCAGTTAGACAGCAGATCTGTACAAACCACCTCAAGTTAGTGGCACAAATTAATGCTCCAGTGTTAAAAAAAACAAATTTGGTATGTAACACCTTTGCATGCTCAAGTTTGTTCCTTTCAGTTTTTTAAATAGAGAAAAATAAACTTAAAAGTGGACATTTGGGTTAAAAAAAAATGCATGGAATCCTTGAGGAATCTCCATGGAGTCCCAGGGTCCCGCAGAACACACTTTGAAAGCTGTTATCTTAATCGAGAGGAATGAAATTCTGAGATGAAATTCAGCCAGTTGCAAAATAGGCATAAAGATATTTCTACGTTTTAGAGGGAATCTTCTTGGTGTTCTTCAGGTGAACTTAGAATATTCCTTTCTTTCAACAAACCCTTTACTTTTAGATCATTTGAATCAAGGGATTTTCCATATGGTGTTTTCCGCAAATGTTTTGGTGACCAAGGGATGCTGACCTTGTCGGTCTTTTTGTACCCTTTTGCAGGGGAAAGAAAAAGTACAAAAGCATTTTTAAATAGCTTTCTTAAAACTTGAGTTTACTTTTAGTTAAGTAAGATACTCTGATTTATTGTCTAATTTAAAAATTGTATTTGACAAAGGTATATTTAAATCCCTTGAATTTTAGAGCAGGCAACTCTTTTCACTGTAGGTACTTATTTAAAGCACATTCGAAATTCTCTTCAGTAAGGAAATGATGGTTCTTCACGAGAGAAATAGTAGATCCCTGACTGGCAACTACTCCTAACAAATTGGAGGGAGTATTACAATATTGAGTCTAAGATGCCATTATTTGTAAGATGCACTGTTATTATATGTACTACTAAGAAAGAAAAATTGCCATTTAGACTTGTAAGATGCAATAGATTGTAAAACATGAGAAAATGTGGGAGAAAAATTTAATCTTGGAATCAGTGAAACCCAGAATTTGAGTGCCTGGAGGTCTGAGTTGCAGTTCTGGCTATGTTTCTAACTAGTTGTGGGACTACCAAGTCATTTAGACTCTCTCTGCTTTAGATTCCTCACCTGTATGGTGAGGGTGATGACTGATCCACCTACCTCATAAGATTGTAATGAGGATAAAGAGAGGTAAATGATATAGTTATTTTGGAAAGTGGAATCTGCTGGGCAAATTCAAGGTATTTAGTTGATTGCAATTCCCTTAGATCTGATTAGGCAACTCAGAGTTTCTTCTCTGAGCTTTGTTGTCAGGTTTAAAATAGAATTCAGTCATAGACATTTGAATGTGTAACATTTTTTTCTGCTAAATGATTTTCTTGCAATCTGGAAATAATCTTTTTATTGTAGTTTTAGAATCAAAGAGAAAAGAGAAAATACAAAGATAATATAACCCCGATGTTCTTGTCACTCAGAATGAACAACTGTTAACATTTTGTTAGTGCTGTGATCTTTTTAAAACTTAATATGAAATATTCATGACATAAAAAGGTAAAAGGATATAGTAATAAACATTCACATACTTGCCATCGCCAATGCAGGGGAAGCCACCCCCCACCCCTCCCCGCCCCTGCTGTGAGGAAACAGTATCTTAAATTTTAGATTAGCATCCTGTCTTCATAATAGCCTAATGAGATAGGATACTGTTTCTCTTGAGTCTTTAACATCTGTAAGTAAGCAAGTTAATGTCATCACCTGAATATTTTATCCTGGAATATGAGGGAGCACGTTACATTGGGCTAGTGTTGCCTTAGTTTGAATTTCCTCAAAATTTTTCTTTTGGTTTTGGAGATCCAGCTGTATAAATGGGAAATATAACATCTGTAAAATCATAACAACGGCTAACCTATTATGTGCTAGACATTGTATTTAGGCAATTTTGGTTTGTTTTCTTTACATTTCACAATAATAATTCTGCTTAGGTATTTTCATTTTATAGATTAGGAAGGCTGTGGCTCAGAGAAGTTCAGTAATTGTCCAAAGTTCCACAGCCATTAAGTTGCAGAGCTAATTATTTTAATCAAGTTTTGCCCTGTATCACAGCCTGCATGTTCTGTATCATGCTGCCTCAGTCCTTGTCAGTAATCATGGTCTGTTTCTTTTGTAGGCAAAACCCAGAGACCACATTTGAAGTGTATGTTGAAGTGGCCTATCCTAGGACAGGTGGCACTCTTTCAGGTATTTGCATGTTTCATTATGATATGGCATGTTTGTTTATTGTATGACATAGCCATGCACATTGGATAATATGTGAATATTCTAAACTGTTATTTATCTTTAAGTGTGTTTAAGTGTCTTTCCCTTTTATCTGTGCCCACATCATCCTAGGGAACAATTTAAGAGTCATTGCTTTAATAGCCTTGAATTATGGCTTTATTCATTATAACCATTGGATTTTAGTTTGTGTCTTTCAGAGATACCTGGAAGTCAACATTTTAGTATGAAATATTATCACCTTGCTAATAAAGAGTGTTTAGAATTAAGTTATAAAATAATAGAAAGGGAAATCTCTGCCACTTACCTGGGAGATGTTTGAAATAGATTTAATTCAGTAAATTTTATGTCAGCTGGTTAAAAAAGAGGTTGAAAATTAGTTGAAAGAAACACCTCTTCTGGCTTTAGCTTTTGGACTAATTTGGACATGTATTCTTGGACAACAGGCTCTTGGATAAGATTAGAGTATCTTGTTCAGGCTGAGTAAATCACTTTTTGAGCTAAAATCCTTCCTGGTTAATGAGCAAAAATCATCTTCTGGCCTAGTGTTCTTTTTCTTGGTGCCTAAGAGAGTGATGTGTTTGCCAAAGGTTTATCAGGGAGCATCTCTTGGTCTACACAACAGCAGTTGTGTATATTTATTTGGTGTTTATGGAGAATGAATTTATTTGGATTAGAAACTTGGAGTAATCAGGATTCCAATGGTAGTTATGCCTATAATTGGCTGTACAACCTTGAGCATGTTTTCTACTTCATTATTTTAAGTAGATTGTAATGCTCATAAAATAGCTACCTTTTGTTGAGTATCTATTGTTCTATTTTCCTACATGCTTGATGTACCTAGTTAGTTCTTACAGTACAACTCTTAAAGATAGTTGGATGGCATCTCCATTATGCCTATGAGAAAGTAGCATCTGAGAGGTCAGATAACTTACCAAGATCTTATAGCTACTGTGTGGAATAGCAAGGGCTTTTGGTTCCAAGTCCTCTTCACTCTGCTAAGTTGCCTTCTTGAGGACAGTGACCATGTTATACACATCTCTCCATGGCATCTCCAGGGCTTTGTACAATGTCACTGGCATTTCTTAACTGCATTTCTCAATATCAAAAGTGAAAACTGTGTGAGCTTCACTTTCTGAATTAATGAGACATATTATAAACTTATTGGGGCTTTCCTGATAGCTCAGCTTGTAAAAATCCACCTGCAATGCAGGAGATTCCTAGGTAGGGAAGATCCCTTGGAGAAGGGATAGGCTACCCACTCCAGTATTCCTGGCTTTCTTTGGTGGCTCAGACGGTAAAGAATCCACCTGCAGTGTGGGAGACCTGGGTTTGATCCCTGGGTGCTTAACTTTCTGAATTAATGGGACATGTTATAAACTTATGGTTGTTCTGGAACTAGAATGTGAATATTCATCTTAAGTTATGCCTCTAACTGTGCAAACTACTGGATTGAGAAGGGAGGTAGCTGATACTAGGGGTGTTTGAGCTGTGGTACCTCTGTGAGCCTACTTGACAGAGTAGCTAGTTGGTGATGGCTGTGATTTGATAGATTTAGGGACAAAATTTTTTCTTATTTCTACAGTTGCTATTGCTCCCCCTTTCAGTGCTATAGTTATTTCCTCCCAAAGTTAAAATGAATTTTTTGGGGGGAATATGAACAAAGTTTAAGTGCAAATAAGATGGAAGAGTGTACAAAACGAGAAGTCTTTACCATATCCTCTTCTCCCAGTTATCTAATTCCTCTCCCTGTAGGCAACTCTTGTCTGATTTAACCCCTTTAGTTTACTTTTTAAAAACTTTAAATTTTGAAAATATTTTAAAAGATAAGTTACAGGAGTAGTTAAGTGTATACTCGCTTTCCTTAGAGTCATCAGTTGTTACTGTTTCGCCTTATTTGCTTGATCACTGTATTTTTTGCTAAACATTTTGAGAATAAGTTGCAGACATTGTGACCCTTCACCCTTAAATACTTTAGAATATATCTCCTAAGAATAAGGGCATTTTCTTAAATAACTGTGGTCCCATTATTGAAATAAGAAAGTTAATGTCTTTTGTCCATATTTAATCAGTTGTCACAATAATATCCTTTATAGCACTTCCCCACTCTGATCCAATTCAGGATCATGTAATCCATTTAGTTTTCACAGCTGTTTAGTTTCTTTCAGTCTGGAATAGTTTTGCAATCCCTTCCTCCCTTTTTTAATCTTTATATCATGTTTCTGAAGAACCTAGGTCTCTTGTTTTATAGAAAGTCCCTGGGTTTGAATCTGATTCTATCCTCATGATTAGATTCAGGTTATGGATTTTGGATAGGAGTATTTCGAATATCATATATGCCCTTCTCGGGCTTCCCTGGTGGCTCAGAGGTTAAAGCGTCTGCCTCCAATGCTGCAGATCAATGTGTATCACATCAGCAGAGATGTGATGTCCATTCCATTATCTGTGGAAAAAAATACATTAAACCTTTGTGTACAGTTTAATAGTTACAGAGTGAGTATCCTTGTTACTGTTATCCGGGTGAAGACATATAATATTGCTTGGTTCTAAGGAAATTCTGATCGTGGCAAGAGAACTCCTGCCCTTGTCCTATGCTTTGGCCCTCTTCTAAAGTGCTGTTTTCAGGCAAGGAGTCCATAGGGTCTGTGGGACATGCTTGCTTAGATCATGAATCCTTCCATCCTAGACAAACTGTGAGTACCTCACATCTAAGAATTTCTTGACCCAGTGGCCCCAGAGTCTTATTTCCAGAGTCTGAATCTTCCCTGGGGTCTGTCTTTCTGAGGGTCGACTGGCTGCTGGTATACACACCCCTAGACCCAAAGGGTGCCCTCAGGGTATCTGTTTGTGGGGAGTAGGGGATGGCATGGAGCTTGGACTTGGGAGTGGAGGTGATTGCATCCCTGTGTGTGAGGTTCCTGGCACTGTGGGATGGAAAAGGGAGAGATGGCCGATGGTCAGTTTTCTGTGAACCATGTTCCTACATAGCACTCTCAGGAACTCAAGAATTCTCAGTGTGAATCTGGCCTTCCAAGTACTTGTGATAGGAGAATGGAACATATTTTATTTAATAGTTTGTTAGCTTATTTCACATCTTTGAAATGTTTAGGCATATGGTTTGTGGACCTCAGTTTGTACTCTTGCCTAGGCCCTGTAAATGTTAGAGGTGGGGCTGGCCAGCGCCCCAGAAGTCCCTGCCTCCCTTTTTCCAGAGGTAACTACTATCCTGACTTTCATGATACTCATTTCTTTGTTTTTCTTTGTAGTTTTACCATATAAGTTTACCTCCTTGAAAAATTTAATTTAGTAATAATGCCTGTTTCTGAATTTTATAGAATTATTCTGTGTGTAGTTTTGCTGCTTTTTTAATCAAGTCTGTAAGGGTTCTCTGTGTTGCTGTGTGTACTGTAGTCATTTATTTTCATTGCAGTATAGTATACTTTAAGATTATATCACAGTTGATTCTGCTGTTGAAAGAACTTGAAGTTGTTTGCCATTTTTGGCTATTACAAGCAATGTGATAGCAATTATAAGGCTTTATATCAATACCTAAATCCTGGTGCATGTATATACATAGGATATATACTATACTTGATTACTGGATCACACTAACCTGTTTTTCAAAGTTGATCTTGCTCATCTATACTACTTCCAGTGGTGTTTGGTCTTTGTCATTCAACATCTTTACAGTCCTTAATACAGTTAGATTTGGAGTTATTTTCCAACCTGATAGTTGTATAGTAGTATCTCCTCATTGTTATTTGTATACTTTTCTGGTGACTAATGAGATTGAGCACCTTTTCATACACTATTGACCTCTCAAAATATCTTCATTTTTAAAGTGCCTGTTCAAGGCTTAATCATTTTTAAATTTTTTCTATCTTTTCTGTGTTGTTTTATAAGAAATTGTTTGTACATTATGTATGTTATCTGATCAAGTGGGTTGTAGACATTGTCTCCTACTCTATAGTTTGTTTTTCACTGGTATCTTTGATCAAAACTTCTTGATTTTCATACCTACAGTTTATTGATATTTTCCTACTCTACAGATATGAAGCTATTGTCCTGTATTTTCTTCCAAGAAACTTAGTTTTGTCTTTCACATTCTTTAATATGTCAAGTATTTTAATTTTCTATTAGATGATTAATATCCAGAAAAGCTAAACTTAAATTTGATTCCTTATCCATAATTTTTTAAAATTGGGAAACTAAATAAAGCCAAATTACTAAAATACGCTGTTCTTCTACATAAAACATGTTTTTATAAAATGGTCAGGTACTTCTAAGTAACACCTAAAAATTACCTCACAATAAAAGAATGAGAAATGTCAGAAAGACCAGTAAGAAATATTCAGTTCAGTTCAGTTCAGTCGCTCAGTTGTGTCTGACTCTGCGACCCCATGAATCGCAGCACGCCAGGCCTCCCTGTCCATCACCCTCTCCCGGAGTTCACTCAAACTCACGTCCATCGAATCATGTATGAACTCATGAAGGTGTTGTTAACTGTCATGTGTTCTGTGCTCTGAAGAGCATTCCATGACACCATGGAAGAGACATGTAATTTGTCCGTTCTACTTAGATATTGTATCCAGACCTGACACTGAGTGGTACCTTCTCCCAAAGTTTGTGCAAATAAAATTTGGGTATACACGCTGAACTCATGGTACCGCTTACTTTGTTTGGGAATTTGTAAGATTTCCCAGTTGCTAATACCAGTGAATCAGCTGTCAAATATTTGATTTTAGATAACTTTTGTCTACTTATACAACCTTTCTTTCTTCTAATACAGCTTATATTTGCCTTTTTCAGATACTATTTAATGGATTACTCTTCCCATTTAGATGACTGTAAAGAATCTGTCTTAAAATTAGTCTTTGTTTCTTGGATCTGCATCTCTAATCTCTGACAAAATACCTGAATAAATTTAGGTATAAACCTTACGCTGTATACTACTAGTGTCTGGGCATAATCTTCTCTTTGAAGTTTGTTTGCATCCCCCAGCGGGATTAATTCCCTGCTGTGAGAAGGTGGGTTACAGAGCACTGAAACTACTTTATGGGTCTTTAATTGGAGGAGTCAGTATAGGTTTTGTTCTATAAATTTCTGTGAGAGTTTCATTCTTACGATTTTTCTTATGCTGTGATATATTATGTTCTCATTGTAAAAAAAAATACACAAAATTTTCCACTTATTTGAGTATGTATTAGCAGATTATCATAGTGTATATTTTTTCTATTTACCTTTAAAATTTTAGTAGCTGGTTTTTGTACTAGTTTTTGAACTAGCTTTTGACCATGTGTAAAATTTTGAAAAATTATAGAGAAAAATTATCACTCAGTACTAACTAATATTTTGATTTATTTTCTTATAGCCTTGTATGTGTGTAAATATATAAACTCCCCCCCGAACTTATGTTACATCTATGTGTTTTCCTTGTTCTCCCTTGAATCATTAAACTTTTCCTAAAATTATTAATATAGCTTTGTAAAAATCAATTTAGTTGCTATAAATTATGACATCATATCTATGTGCTATATTTACTGATAATTACATCTTTAGATTGGTTCCAGGATTCTCCTGTTGTAAATAATGCCAGTGAATATCTTTTGTGTATAATCTTGTTATTTAGGTATGTGGTTTTAATGTTTAGAAAAAGAAGTTAGATCGTTTTGAGTGGATCTTTGATCTACTTTGTTCTTAATTTTTTAGTGCCTTTTTCTGCCAGCTTCATTTTATGTTCTCTAGTTTGTCTATTTGTTCAAGAACCCACCTTACATAGGGATCCCAGAATAGGAATACAGTCACCTCCAGTTGTGAAAGTTCCTAGAGCTGAGTTCAGTCTATCTGACTGAAGGTCTCAAAAAGGGTGCTCTTGCAAGAGAGATGAGCCTGCCCAGTCCCTTGATCAGATGGCACTGACCATGCTGACACTCCGGAATGCGTTTCAGACACGAGTGTCTCCTTACAGCTGGCATCTCTGACCCTGCTGTAAGCACTCTTCTGGGCGGTTGCTTCACACTGGGAGTGGCAGCATGAGATTGTCAAGGCTGTTCCCAGACCAGCCTCCCTCTGTCTGCTCTCCTCCCAGTGTTTTTAGAAAGAAGTAGATAGTCAGGTTGAGAAACTGTTGTGAGAACTCTGTGAAAAGAAGGCTTAAGACGTGATGCTTTGGTTGACTGAGTTTTTCAGCTACCTTGGAGTTGAGCAGTAACCTTAAAAAACAAAACAAAACGTCTGGCTTTCAAATCTCTCCTGAGTATCTGTTCACATTTCTGAATTAGCAGTTTCATGAAGAAAACTTGAGTGTTGGCCCACTTAAAATAATTGTGAACCAGATTTGTTCTTGAGCTTCATTCATAGGACTCTGATTCTGGGGTCTTAGCCTGTGATCAGTGTATGATCATCATTAGCTATTTAAAAAAAACTGACTTGAAAAATAAACAATTTATGCTGTCTCTTTAAAAGATAAAGAGGAGGAAAAAAGCGTTCTTTGAGAGTTGTTTTCCCTCAGGTTAAAATGTTCTTAGAGGTATTAACAAAATTTATCATCTTCTTGTTTTCAATAATAGGATAATAAATCACAGCAAATTTTTAAAGAGTGGTGATAAAATAGCTAACATTCATTGAGTCCTTATTATGTCCCAGTCATTTGTAGTATTCCTTTTTAAACCTTGAATAACCCTCTAAGATGAGTCTTACTTTTGAGGAAACTGAGGCTTGAAGAGTTTAATGTATTTGTCCAAGTTGTTCAGCCACAAGTGGTAGAATCAGGACTTTAACTTCATTCCTGTGACATCTTCCCCAGAATAGCTGTCTAATATGACCTGCGCATGCAGTAAGGAAATCAGATATATAGGGAAAGAAAAATCAGGCTTATAGAAAAAATAAGGGGAAAGACAGTTTTCATTCATGAAAGATGCAAATTTCTTTTTTTAAAATTGAAATTTAGTTTATAATATTGTTATTTTCGAAGGTATAGCAAAGGGATTCAGTTGTATATATGTGTATATATATGTGTGTGTGTGTTTTCAGATTATTTTCCATTATAGATTATTACAAGGTATTGAAAATAGGTCCTTGTGCCATATAGTAAATCTTTATTGTTTATCTGTTTTACATATAGTAGCTTGTATCTGTTAATTGCATATTCCTCATTTATCCCTCCCTTTTCCCCCTTTGTTAACCATAAGTTTGTTTTCTGTATCCAAGTCTGTTTTTGTTTTGTATATAGATTCCTTTGTTTTTAGATTCCATGTATAAGTGATATTGTATAATAATTGTATAATAATAATAATTGTCTTTTTTGAGTTACTTCACTTACTGTGATATTCTCTAGGTCTCTCCATGTTGTTGCAAATGGCAGTATTCTTTTTTTATAGCTGAGTAGTAGTCTACTCAGTGTATATACACTGTATCTTCTTAAACCAATTGTCTGTTGATGGGAAGTTGGGTCATTTTCATATCTTGGCTGTTGTAAATTGTGCTGCTATGAACATGGGGATGCATGTATCTCTTTGACTTAGAGTTTTTGTTTTTTTCCGATGTTTTTTGCTTTTGATTCAGCATGATTCAGTTCAGTTTAGTCTCTCAGTCGTGTTCGACTCTTTGCGACCCCCTGAACTGCCACGTGCCAGTCTTCCCTGTCCATCACCAACTCCTGGAATTGGCCCAGACTCATGTCCATCGAGTTGGTGATGCCATCCAACCATCTTATCCTCTGTTATCCCCATCTCCTCCTGCCTTTACTTTAGCTTTTATTTTGCTTTATTACTTTATTTTTAAATTTTAAAAAAATTTTGTTACTTTTATTACTTGATTACTTTAGCTTTTATTTTGCTTCTTCTGAATTTTCCAGTAAAATTAAATACACTTTATAGAGTGTTAAGATATGGATCCTGATTTGTAGCAGTGTAATAGGAACAAATTACCACTCACTCAAAAGACATGGATTACTTAATCTTTGTAATTTCTCTTAACTCTAAGTACCTGATACTCCAGTTAGAAAATATCTTGTTTGGGATAGAGGCATGGAACCTTACCTCACTGTACTCTTCAGTTCAGTTCAGTCGCTCAGTCGTGTCCGACTCTTTGCTACCCCATGAATCACAGCACGCCAGGACTCCCTGTCCATCACCAACTCCCGGAGTTCACTCAGATTCACGTCCATCGAGTCAGTGATGCCATCCAGCCATCTCATCCTCTGTCATCCCCTTCTCCTCCTGCCCCCAATCCCTCCCAGCATCAGAGTCTTTTCCAATGAGTCAACTCTTCACATGAGGTGGCCAAAGTACTGGAGTTTCAACTTTAGCATCATTCCTTCCAAAGAACACCCAGGGTTGATCTCCTTCAGAATGGACTGGTTGGATCTCCTTGCAGTCCAAGGGACTCTCAAGAGTCTTCTCCAACACCACAGTTCAAAAGCATCAATTCTTCGGCACTCAGCCTTCTTCACAGTCCAGCTCTCACATCCATACATGACTACTGGAAAAGCCATAGCCTTGACTAGACAGACCTTAGTTGGCGAAGCTTCAAAGTCAGGGGTAGTTTTGAGAATTACAGTGTGTTTTGTATTTTAGGATTGTTACAGTGATTGTTTCTTTAAACTAGAGGTGAGCCTAGTGAGAGCTCAGTGCAGTTAAGCTTTTGCCCACCACCTAATGAAATAAGTATCATCTCAATTGCATAGATAAGTAGGGTTCAATGAAAGTGGAAATTGTTTATTGAACTTGTTTATTCTAACATCTAGAGTAGTGCTTGGCGTATAGTAGACCTTCAATAAATATTAAATGATTAAAGCTTACAGTTAGGAAATGACTTGTTCAAAGTTCTGAGTTGGGATTTGAACTCTAGTGTGATTGTATTCTTTAAACAAGTTTATAAAAACTGTGACACAACTTATATATATATGTATGTATATGTATAGTTTAAAGAATAAAGGTAAATTTATGTACCTAACACTCAACTTAAGAAACAGAACATTTAATTTCTCTGAAGCCCTCCTCTATGCCTTTTTCAAATTGCTTTTTTTTCCATTGAAATCACATTTTAAATTTTACCTTAATTGTATATCCTTGCTTGAAGCTAAGTTTTTTTATTACACAGTGTTGATGCTCTAAATTGGTATGTAGAATGACTGAATTGCTGTTCTTACAAAGTAACAGAAAGTGAGCAATGTATTTTCTTAATGTTTGGTTATTTGGAACTGATTCCAGATTTCTTCCTGTTTCTAAAGTGTGTGATTTAAGGGCCATATGGGTATAAATTACGAAATAGGAAAGTCTCACAATTTTTGATTTATTCACAGCAGTGTGTTTCTTCTTGCTGTATCTGTGGTTCACTGTATTAGGCCTATGGCCTTCTAGGTGGACTAGGAATTCATTGATCTACTAAACAATAAAATCCGTATGAGCTGTGAGTTTATTTTTATTGTCACAAAATACCAATCTCAGAGCCTCATTTTCTCAGCTATAAAATGGAGGCCCTTAAAGTAAAATGCTTAGTGCTTGGGATATGGAAAGTTCTCAAATAATAGCTGTTGTTATTGTTTTGAAAGGTTTAATTTTTTTAAAGAGAAGATTTAGGTTCACAGCGAAATTGAGAGGATGATACAGAAATTTCCTGGATATGCCTACCTCACACCTGCACAACCTCTCCTATTATCAACATCTCCCATGAATGTGGTATGTTTGTTACAATTGTTGAACCTACGTTAACTTGTCATAATCACCCAAAGTCTGTTGTTTATGTCATGGTTCACTCTTGGTGTTGTATATTCTGTGAATTTGGATAAATGTATAATGACATATATCCATCATTATAGTATACAGAGTATTTTCACTGCTCTAGAAATTTCATGTTCTACCTGTTTAGCCCTCCCTGTTGTCCACTCACTGATCCCCACCACTGATCTTTTTACTCTTTCCAGTTTTGCCTTTTCCAGATTGTCATATATTGATAGTTGGAATCATATTTGTATGTAGCCTTTTCAGATGAGTTTCTTTCACTTAGTCATATTGTTTAATGTCTTTCCATGGCTTGATGCCTCATTTCTTTTTAGTGCCGAATAATATTCCATGGCCTGGATGTGTCATGGTTTGTGTATCCATTGACTTACTAAAGGACAACTTGGTTGTTTCCAGGTATTGACAATTATGAATAAAATTTCTAATAAACATTCACATGTTGGTGTTCATGTAGAGATAAGTTTGCAGCTCCTTTGAGTGAATATCAAGGAGCCTGATTGCTGGATTTTATGGCAAGAGTCTGTTTAGTTTTGTAAGAAATCACCAAGCTGTCTTCCAAGGTAGCTGTACTACTTTGCACTCTCACCACCAGTGAATGAGAGTTCCTGCTGCTCCATATCCTCACCAGCATTTGGTGGTGGTGGTGTTCTGAATTTTGGCCATTCTAAAGGTGTACAGCGGTGTGTGGTATATCACTGTTTTAATTTGTATCTCCCTGATTACATATTATGTGGAGCATCTTTTCTTACGTTTATTTGCCATCTGTTTATCTTCTTTGGTGAGGTTTCTGTTAAGATGTGCCCATTTGTTAAATTGGGTTGTTTGTTTTCTTATGTTTGAGCTTTAAGAATTCATTGTATATTTTGGATTACAGTCCTTTATTGAATGTGTCTTTTGTAAACATTTTCTTCCAGTCTATAGCTTGTTTTTCTTATTTTCCTGATATTGTCTTCGGCAGAGCATAAGTTTTTAATTTTGATGAAGTTTGGCTTATCAGTCATTTCTTTCATAGGTCCTGTTTGTGGTCATCACAATGCCCAAGATCATGAGCTATTTAGTTTTGTGTTTTACATTTAGGTCATGATCTATTTTGAGTTAACTTTTGTGAGGCATGAAGGAAAGATTAAGTATGTGTCTAGATTCAGTATTTTGCATCTGGATGTCCAGTTGTTCTAGCTCTATTGGTTAAAAGAGACCGTTTTTGCTCCATTGTATTGCCTTTGCTGCTTTAGCAAAGATCAGTTGACTAATTTTTGTGGGTCTGTTTCTGGGCTATCTGTTGATTCATTGATCCGTTTGTCTGTTCTTTCACCAATGTCATCCTGTGTTGGTTTCTATAACTTACGATCAGTCTTGAAGTCAGTTAATGTCAGTCTTCAGATTTTGTTTGTTTTTTAAATCAAGTTAGGAAGAACTGACATCTTGACAATATTGAGACTTCTGATTTGTGAACATGGAATATATCTTCATTTATTTAATTCTTTGATTTTGTTCATCAGAGTTTTGTAGTTCTCATGTAGTTCTTGTATTTATTTTGGTCAGATTTATTCCAGAGTATATTTTATTAATAATTTAATTAATATTTTATTAATTTTATTATACTGTTATTTTAAATGACTATGTTATTTTTATTTAACACAAGATTTCCTATCTGTGTAGAACTCTACTGTCCAACAATTGTTATCAGTCTAACGCAGCTGAAAAATGGGAAGGACAACAAACTAGCCAAAGTAGATTTCTCAGAATCCAAGCATTCAAACTTAAATATTTTATTCATGGGGATCTCTTAGCTTATACCCTGTGTGCTTTGGTTTGCCCTGAAGATTTTTCTGTATTATATTGATCAGCACAGTTGATTATGTTGATGACTTCATTGCATTAGATTCTCTTTGCTGAGAATGGCAGAAGCCCAGTGAAATCTGGCTTGAGCGAAATAGGGAATTTATTGGTTCTCAGTACTGAGAAGCTGCAGTGGTAAAACTGGCTTTGGATTTTGCTGGATCTAGGTGTTCTGCGTATGGTTTCATAGATTTGTCATACCTTTAGCTCTTGGTTTCCTGTCTTCTGTGTTCATTGCTGGGCAAGTGGTCCCTATATGATGGCAAAGATAGCCACTAGCAAATCCAAAATTTGTATCTACCAGTTTAGTCACCCAAGTGGGAAGAGTATCTTATCTTATTTTGAGCCATTAACCCAAGGACCATTGTAAGAGGCCTTGTTTGGGTCATAGACTGCTCTGTGAACCAATCATGATGGTTTTGAGTGGGTGACTTTGAGATGCCAATTGAGGAGTGAAGGAGTGTGTATGTGGGAGGCCTATTCAGTGCTGTTTGGGATCTGTAGCTGAGAATGGGGCCGGGTTGTTCCCCAGAGGAAAATCTGGTGCTATTACCAGAGGAAGGGAGAATGGATGGATGCTAGGCAGCCAAAATAAATATTCACTGCAGTCATCAGAAAAATGTTTTATTAAAATATACTTTTCAAAAAAGCAGTGAGATATAGTTTAGAATAACAACCAAAATGATGAAGTTTTGGTGCGGAAAAATGTGTATCTTCAGCTTTCTCAAACACTGTCATATAAGTCTTATTTCCCCAGGAATCTGCATAACTGAGTTCCTATATATTTAATTTTTGGTTACAGTTTTAATCACTTATTCTTTGAGCTCTTACTTTAGGTTCAGCGCTATGCTAGACTCTAGAAAGTGGAATATGAGCTCTGTAAGACAGGAACTGGACCTCATGTTTTAAATGCTTAGGAAACTTTTAATTTAACTTTTAGGAAATTATATTCTAGCCTTTGAATTTATTTTGGTGTTATTTCACAACACGTTTTGCATTTCCTTCTTTATATTACATTGATAACATGCAATCTCCCTAAAGGCTTTTATTAGAAAAATAAATCTTCAGGAAAGCTATCACTATGAGCTTGCTTTGACCAGCAGGAAACTTTAAGAAATTGCTTGATTTAAGGCTTTTTTTTTTAACCTTTAATGTTTCTTAGGCATTAGAATTTTATGTTATCACAAAGCCTTATTTGAAGAGAAAATAGATGCAGATGAATTACTGTCTAGGTTATAACAATGTCTATTGGGTTGGCCCAAAAGTTCGTTCAGGCTTTTCTGTAAGATGTTGTAGAAAAACCTGAGCAAACTTTTGGGCCAACTCATATCTTCATGAATAATTTGTAATAAAAAGCAATGTAGTGGAGAGTCTGTAGTCTTTGAAGTCAGATTTCTTGTGCCACCAACTAATTGTTTGACTATGGGAAAGTTATTTAAACTGATTCTAGTTTGCTTATTGTTTAAAGGAACTTTATATCTATTTGTTGGTGAATTACAGACAGTATTGTCTACTTAAAAAAAAAACACAGTGTGAGAGTTGTGAGTTAAGTTTCATTTGGGTCAGTATGAGGACTGCAGCCTGGGAGGCAGCACCTCAGATAGCTTTGAGAATCTGTTGCAAAGAGGTAAGGGGGAGGACAGTATATATGTGATTTTGGTAAAGGGGGAGTACATGCAATCAAACATATTTATTTTTTATAAAGTTTCTACTGGTCTCATGAAGTTTCTGCAAGTCATGAGAAACCGTTGTCACCATGAAATATTTTAGTATTTTTCTAGATATGAGGAGATACAAGAATTGGGCTCATAAAGTCAGCTCCTGAGAACATCTGACTATCTGAAGATCTATCCTGCCAGTTTTCCTGGAGCACAGAGTACCTCATTCCTGCTTTCCACCCTAAACTCCTTCAGCGGGCTATTGGAGGTCAGCAGCTGTGGCAGCACGTGATTTAATCCTTGTAGAGGTAGATGGCAAGTGCCAATTTCTGGTTGACATTATATATTAAAATGCATGACACAGAAACAAGTACAAATTAGGCTTTCTTGTGATGACTTAATTCAACATCATCCTTAAAACAGAAACAAAAACCCAAACTTCAAACCATAATAAACTCCAAACAATGAAACTTCCTGCAATTGTGATTTTAAGAGATTAAATCACCCTTCTGATATAATTAAATTCCTTTTCGAAAGGGTTCAAAATACTAGAACAATAGTGAAGATATTGAACTCGATGAAAAGAAAACTGTCTGGATGACCAGTTTTCTCTTTCAGAAAATGTAAGATTAATTCTGAGTTCTTTCCAGAAAAGCACACTTCGGACACATGGATAATTTCCAGTGAGTAACCTATATATTTTTTTTCTCCACTTATGTCACAGTTGTCCTCAACTACCAGAGTTTTTTGTTCTTTTTTCTGTCTAGTTGTGAGAAGAGCCACATGCCAAGAAAGTAAGTTGGTATCAGAGATTTATTAAAAGAGCTCATTTCTGGAATATGGTCAATAGTTAGTATGTATTTAGCTCAGTTTTCTGTGGTAATCATCACTGATACTCAGAATGTTGAAACTGACTTCTAGAACATCGCAGGAAGAGTGCCATTGGGTTTGTTAGGTTGTGCTTACGGAAAATTGACAGAATTATTTGGGGAAGAGTTTCTACAAAGACTGAAATGAAAAATATTTTCATCATGGCTCTCAATGAAATAGAAAATCAGCTCAGCATAACATTTAATTTATTCCTCTTCCTGATAAATTTTTTGGGTAATAGAAGTTCTTATCTCTCTTCCCCGTAAAACTTCAAAAATATTATTAGCAAAAATCTGGTTAAGAGCATGGTTTCTAGGATTAGATCATCTGGGTTCAAATTCCAGCTCCACTTATGACTTAATTCCCTGTGTGATTTTGGGCAAATTACTTAGTCTCTGTCCTTGTCTTAGTTTCTTTTCTAAATTGTAAAATGGGGATGATAATGACAGTACTTGATAGTGTTATTACAAAGGTTAAATGCTAAAATATTAAAGAATTAAGCACAGGATACAGCACAGAGCACCTCTCAGTCTGAACTGTGTTTTATAAGTTGGATTCATTTGTTTCGATGCTTCAAACTAGAAGTTGAGGGTCATTCGGGGTCTGAACTGAGGAAATGTCACCTCTTCCTATTGAAGACTCGTTCCTTCTATACTGTGATAACAGGGCATTGAGACCAGATCTAAGGCAGTTCTAGGCCCAGGGCATTTGGAAGGCTTGACTAGGTCCTTTCTTACTTCCAGCAACCTTAGCAAGTCCGGATTAGGTTTTGAAAAAGTTCTTAATCCTGGAGGTTGGACCCTGGAACAAGCCGACCTAATTTTTCTTGGGTTTGCTGAATGGAGATTGAATTTACTCAGGTTTTATTTGGGCTGCTCTGGGACTGCTATAGGATTAAAGTTCGGGCCTAGACCCAATATAAGTTGAGATTTAGGGCTGTTCACTACTACATTTTCTCCAGAAAGATTTTTTTGGTATCATATTTTACCCATTCAGCAATTTTTATTAAAGTTTGCTGTGTGATAGGTGCTGGGGAAGGGTCCCAGGAGGCATTTCAGACAGAAGGCAAAGCATTTGCGGACTCATGGAGGAATAGTTTATTTCTTTTTACTAGTTAAAAAGAATATGACTCTTAGGCAGATTCTGATTAGCTTGAGAGACCCTGTGCTACCACACTGTCAGTTCTGAAAGGGCATAGAGGTCTTTGTTTATTCAGTTCATTGGCCCAGCACCTGAAACAGTGAGTGGGACATGGTAAGCACTCAGTACCTATTTGTTGGGCAAATGAATGAAATGACACAATGGCAGCTGTTTATAGTGAACCTTGATATTTTGATTAGTCTCTGCAGTTTTATTGTTGATAAATATCTCATTTCCAGTAGGTTGAATGGCTGCTCAATTTGCTGTATTCTGTTTTTTAATGGAAATCCTTAGGTTGAACTAGAGAGAGGGGATTTATATTAGAAGCAACAGTTATATTGCAGTTTTCTCTCTAGTGGTTTTTCTGGAAGATGTTATTCTGCCTTTTCTACGAACAGAGGTGTTCAGGATGAGAAATTTAAAGGAAGGCGCACTTACACTTGTCTCACTGGGTGAGGAATGCCTTTTCCTCTTCATTTAGTATGTGTCCATCAGACTTCCCAGAGTACAATGAAGCATTTACTTCAAGCCTCGGCAACAGCCCATACTTTCTGCATTTTAGGCTTTTTCTCCTGCCCCTGGGAAACTGCCTGGTGGTCCGGCATCATGAGAATTTGTCTCAGTAAAAGCTGCCCACTCTGTCTTCTAGCTGGAGCAGTGGGTGTAGTGGAAGGAGCTATGGAGCTGGGTCTGAGTTATGGCTCCACAGCTAATAACCTTGGGGAAGTTACTTGGGGAAGTTTTTTTTGTTTGTTTTTTCACTTGCAAATATGTTTGTTAATGTTTATCTTTTAGAGTTGCTGTGAAGAGTAAATAAAATACTAACTATAAAATAACAGTGCCTCATTTGTTTTCTTTAGTCCTTCTGTCCAGTCATTGTTCTCTGCTCTTTCAGCCTCCTGACATGAAAGAACACCTATATTATTTTTCATAGCTTGAAGAACTGTGGAGTCTTTGAAAGGCTTGATAATGATTTTGTGTATTTTTAAGATTTATTCTGATGAGCAATGTGGAGTTTTATTATTTCCTAAGACATGGAAAAGCTGCGTAACAAAAAGATGTACATACTTGATTTAAAAAAGAAAAAACTTCTGTGCATAATTTAAAAGTTTTCCAGATATGAACTTAAACTAAGAGTTTTTCAAAACAGTGCCTTTGCCTATGGAGGGCATAGCATGTTTTTGTGTTTACATGTTAGTGAGTGTGAGAGACAAGAGAGTGGGGAGTAAGAGGGAGAGGGACCGAATGAGAATGAAAATATATGTGTGGTGAAAGAGATATTTTAGCCTGCTTTTGTAACTTTAGCTTTGCTATGCAATGTGCCAAAAGTTATTTCTCCCTAGAGAGTGTCTCTTTCAACAGTTTGTGAAGGCAGCATAAATTCTCACTTGGAGTTCAGGGAAGATGGTAATACAATTTAGTACAGCCACAGTATTTTTTTTTTTTTTAACTTGTTAGAAACCAAAATGTGATTGCAGTGGCAAAGTTGTCAGCGCACTCAAGTTTAACAAGTGTTCGAAGGATTAGTAAAGGAAATGTAGTTTACTCTACAGCTTTTATGACAAAGAATTTAAAAGGTTTTGCTCTAAGCCCCACCATGTGTTTCTTCCTTTTCTCCAAAACATACCTCTAAGTTGAAAAGAGAGATGAATCTCTTAGGGAGAAACTATTAACTCTGAGGGAGTTTATCATTGTTAGAGAGGAAGCGGAGCATTTACATTTGAATCGACTCTGAGTGTAGTTTGTGCCTTAATCTTGTTCCTCCTAGAAGTTGGTGAGGAGTTTAAGTACTTCCTACTTTGTGTTCTGGTCCTTGTAGTGCCATCCTTATTTTCTCAGGGATCATAAATTTCCTAATTCAAAGTAAGCAAACTTCTAAGACTCTTGTGCTTTGGCTTTGCACAGAAGTACTTTCTGTGGTTGTCATAGTCATCTAAGTAGGACCATTGGCCAAAATTGTCTCATTTTCACAGCACTGATGATCACACTAAAAGTACTATCAAAAAGACAAAATTTTACAGGAAGTTTAGAATAAAATCGCCTCCATTGCAATCCCACTCTCAAGTTTTGAATACTCCCATTTGATAACCTTGGAGGTATGCATTTTTATTTTTTTAAATTATTATTCTTTTTTGGTGTACATTTAATGAAAAAGAGTAAGACCTTCAGATGATTATCATAGGGACTTCCTGGCAGTCCAGTGGTTAAAACTCCATGCTTCCACTGTAATAGGGTATGGGTTTGATCCCTGGTTGGGGAGAACCAAGATCCCACATGCCCTGTGATGTAGACCCGCCAAAAAATGTTGGTTATCTTAAACATTTTGATTTTTAAAGGTTCTATCAGAACCTTAGAGTTTGATTAACCAGTTCCCTGTTGTTATACATATATTAATAAATTCAGCCCCTTTTAAAAGAAGACAAATTACATTACTCTCAAGTTATAAATTGTGGCTAAATTTTTGGTTATTGTTCAGTTGCTCAGCTGTGTCCGACTCTTTGCAGCCCTCTGGACTGCAGCATGCCAGGCTTCCCTGTCCTTTACCATCTCTTGGAGTTTGCTCAAACTCATGTTTATTAAGTCGGTGATGCCATCCAACGATCTCATCCTCTGTTGGATGGATCATTGACTCAGTGGACACAGCTGTGACTGGACATTTTTGGTATTGCCTTTTTTTTCTTTTGACAGGAAGGGCTCAGGGCAATGGAGAGGCAGATAGAGGACTGAGAAGGGCTGTGTCAAAGATAAACTGTTACAGATGGAAATTGTTAACAATAAAGTCTTATTTTAGTATTTTGCTTTGTGATGAATTAAAGTACCATTTCTTTAAAAAAATTAGTTATATTTTAGGGATTTTTAGGTGTACATTTAATACTCATTTCTATTATAAGTGTTTATTTCACTTTCTTATTTTACTTGAATGGCGTTCTGCTGGTGGTGGATTTAGGTCGTTTTAGCCTAAAGAAAATAGAAATCATCTATCTGAAAGACATGTTGATGAGAGAAATTTTTTGGATTTGCTCTCATGTCGTGTTAGACAGCTGTGTCCTAGACTGGAGTTAGCTTTTGTAGCAGCTGTGAAGTCCTCACCTTACATAAAATGTTCCCAGTGAAAATTTGTTTCTGTGACTTGAGACTGTCATTCAAACCCATCCCAAAGAAACAGGGTGTTATAATACTTCATGGGTGTCAGATGAGGAAATCTTATTGGAGCCATGGTTTAATTAAATCCAATGCCTTCTCCACACGCACCACCCCACTCCCCCCAACCTCCCTTCTTTTTTCAAAGCAGTTAGTAAGTTAGAGGTTGGGGAAGTAGCCTATGTTTGTTCCTTAGAGATTGGGACAGGAATTTTGCCTTTGCTGAAAGAGCTTGTGTAGTAAGGGACTAGCTTAAAAATGATTTGCCTGGCATTTGCACTGGGCATATTTGGAAAGGAAAGCCTCTTTGCATTGTGCATTTAAAAGAGTGTCTATAAGCGTGTTTAGAAAATGGCAGCTTTTTGCTGGTCTTGGCTGTCAATGTCTTGCTGCTACTGACTGTGTTTAACCAGAAAGGGAAACTCAGACTAGAAAAAGTCTCACTCCCAAGACTTTACAAGAAAACCCCTCTTTGTTGATTTATATATATATATTTTAAAGGAGCTTGACATCTTCATCAAGTTCACAGTGGGCTTGCTTTGTTTGCTTTCTCTTGAATGCTTGATAAGATTTTTCTTCTATTGTTTTGTGCAGCAAGAACAGATCTTTCCATGGCTGGGGTGGGTTTTTTGTAAATCCACAATATGGTCATTGTCTGGTGGTGAATAATTGTGGCTGCTTTTTGTACAACCAGAACTAAGGCTTTGGCTGTGAACAGATTCCTTCTTAGCGTGAAAAGGGACTAATCCATGTAAATACAGCCCCAAAATAAAGCTTTACAGAAAAAGGGGAAGGCCGCTAAGCAGGAGGGCACAGGTCAGCAATTTAACCTTTAACCTAACAAATAAGAAGCATGAAAGTTCCAGAATTGGTTTACAAAAGAAAGCTCCTGTGATCTGTCAGTTTTTCTTTTCAGGAGGGAACTGGGTGAGAGATCTGACTGACAGCTAGTGCCTTTTAACTGCAGACTGAAATTAACTGCCAAATTGAAACTTGAATATTTGAAGGAGAATTTTTCTAAATAAATTGAGATGTCAGAATAGGCTGTGTAAGCACTGGTCAGGATCTTACATGTGTTTTTTACCCTTGAAGTGGGGGCATAGGCATTGGACTGGACTACCTTTAAGATCCCTTCCAAGTTTAATAGTCTGTGGTCTGACTCTTACCAGTCAAATTAGACATGAACTTTGCAGTTTAAGGCCAGATTAAACTCTTTCTCTTTTCTAGTATTATCACTGATACCCTTTGTATACTTTTCATGGCTCCATAAATTAATTGCAGCCTTTACTAAAGATTTGTGAAGAACTTTCTGTACATATAATTAATGTTTTCCACAAAATATCCGTCTTGAGATTCCATAATATGGACAACTTTTACGACCTGACGCACTGTTAGAAACTCTATTATGCCATGTGGAGCACTGTAAAGCAGAGGACACAGGCTTTCTTTCAGGGGCTGCTGTTTTGTTCAACATGCTTAGGCATTATTAGCAGATACAATTGAGGAAGTTAAAGCAGCGGAAAGCGAAGCATAGGTGTTTATTAGGCAATGCAGAGAGGAAGTGGGAAACTGAAAAATGAGAGATTGCTATTTCCTGCATGGACTTGAAGAGTTAAGAAAATAAGGTTTGTGCTTAGTGGTAAGCTTTACTTTTATGCTGTTGTACTCATTTACAAACTTTGCAAACAGTTTGTATTTATTTAATCACAACAGGTAATCTTGTTAATGAGTGTTAGTTTTTGCTTAAAGCATAATGCATCTGAAGTCAGCTCTTCTATTTCACTATAGAGAATTCTGTAACTGATAAAAACTTTAATTACTGAGAATCATTCAGATTAAAAAGAAACAATGAACTAATGACTTTAAAGTAGGCTCCCTGTAGATTAATAAGAATAGTAATTATACTGTGTAACTCCACTGCAGAAACAAAGTCCCAGGGATGAGTCTGTTTTATTTTTTCAGTTGTCCGTAGTATGACTTGCAGCTTGTTCAACACTTGTTCTTTCTAAGGGCCTATTGGCCTGTCTGTTTCCTTTAGGTCTTTAGAGACCAGAGACAACACAATGTTGCAGATTAAAATTAGCTTAAAGTTAAGCGGCTACCTTCAATTAGCTCAGGCGTGCACCCTCTTTTTCCTAGCTTATTAGTGTAGCCTCCTAACTGTTCTTTATGTTTTCCTTCACATCCATATTTAATGTTGTCATCTGAGGGATCTTTCAAAAGCACAGCTGAGACCACATTACTCTCGTTCTTACACTTTTCTGTGTCTTCTTTTCACCATAAGCTACAGTCAAGCTCATTAGCAGAGCAAATGAGATCTTCCGTGATCTATCCCCTACCTATCGCAGCTTCACCCTAGCCCACTCTCCTCTACTTACGCATTTTCCAATATATCGCAACCCAATTTTATGCATGTTTTCTATTTCCATATCATATTTAGTTTCCCCAAAATGTATGAAGGGCTGATATCTTTAAAGGGTGATCTAATGATGATACTTTGAAAATAGTTATCAGTTTTTAGGCTTCACACTTTGTAAACAGCCCCATGTTCTTTTATTTGATCTTCATAGCAACAGTACCGAATGGACAGTGTTCTTTGAGAGGTGCTCCATAAATAATTGGATGAATGAATGAATGATCGTGTAAACCATAGAGTCAGAAAACTGGAATTATGGTCCAAATTCACCTACTTATTAGCCTTGTAATTTTGGATACATAATTTGACCTCTCTGAACATATTTATTAACCTGCAAAATTAAGTCTGTGCCAGTCTTGATTGTCATTGTAGATGGTATGAGGACTGAATGAAATAATGTACAGTAAATACAAATGCTTTTCAAACTGTAAACCCTATGCAAATGTTTGTTACTGTTGTTAATTTTCTTAATTCTATAAGTGAAGAGAATGCATTCATGGTTGTAGATAGATTTGTGTTTTAATGATTTTAAAAACGTTAGAACTTTTATTATTTATATTGTGTTAAAATATAAGCTCATTTTGATAGCAAACAGAAAATGATATACCCGTGTTTTCTTTCAAAAGGAAAACGTCAGATTTATACTATTGGTCAGTGCTAACGAAGGAAGCGCACACTGTATGGTTGATGGGTGTCCGTGCAGTGTTCACAGGCTCCTCTTTACTGTATGTTCTCTGTGGCCCTCAGGAACCTTAGGGCTGTATTTGCCTTCTAGCTCTGTGTCCTATATGCAGCTTTCTTAGTAAGCTAGTATCTTCATATGCATTTTTTATTATGCATTTTTAAATAATATTGTTTCCCCTGACTTTATTTCCCCCCTTTTAATCTTCCCTTTGTCTTTAGTCCCTCAGTTTACACGTGTGTTTTTTATTTTTGTTTATATTTTGGCTGCACTGGGCTTTCTCTAGTTGCAGTAAGTGGGAGCTACTCTTTTATTGTGTTGCGTGGGCTTCTCATCACGGCGGCTTCTCTTGTTGTGAAGCACTAGGCACGTGGACTTCACTAGTTGCAGCTCACAGGCTCAAGAGTATGGGCTCAGTATTAGGGGCACATTGGCTTCGCTGCTCCATGATGTGAGGAATCTTTCTGGACCAGGGATCAAAGCCATGTCCCTTGCATTAGCAGGCAGATTCCTATCCACCAGGGAAGTCCTTCATGTGTACTTTTAAATCATTTTAACTATATGTATGCCTTCAAAGTCATCTCAGATTGTTTCTGGAATGTGATGGAGTATAAACTCTCCCTGTGTGATCTCAATCATACCTTGGTTTTTGCTATCACCTAGAGACCAAAAGTTTCTCAGTCTGTCTCTCTGGCCCAGACTCCTGAGTGCCAGACTTGGCTTCTCTGCCAGTGGCTGCTTCTCAATGTCCCAGAGGTTCTTCAGATTGAATTAGCACCCCTTTCCCCCAATCTTCTACCCCTACTCCTGGCCAGAGTGGAGTGGCCACACCTAGCAAAACAAAACTGAAGAGCCAATCCTAAAGCTGTTAGTTCTTTCTTAAGGTTTTGTTGAATGGCATTAATACTCATTCATTTGCTCATACTTCCAGAAACCTGAAAGTCAAGACTCTCCCTACATTGACTTAAACCACAGTATCTTTCCGCATGTTTTTAAAAAGCTTTAAAAATATTTTAAACAATTTCAAAGTTATAGAAAAGTTGTAATTACATTTTAAGCAAGTCTCTGCCTCCCGCTAATCCAAGCCACTTGAGAATAAGTTGCAGACCTTCCCCTCAAAAATTCAATATTTGCTGGAAACAGGGCAATTCTCCTGTATATAACCACAATATACTCATGAAAATGAGGAAATTAACATTGATATAGTACTGCCCTCTAATTCCCAGTTTTGCCAGTTCGCCCAGTTGTTGTTGTTCAGCCACTCAGTCATGTCTGACTCTTTGCGATCCCATGGGCTACCTCACGCCAGCCTTCCTTGTCCTTCATCATCTCCTTAAACTCATGTCCATTGAGTTGGTGATGCCATCCAACCATCTCATCCTCTGACCTTCCCTTCTCCTCCTGCCTACAATCTTTCCCAGCAGCAGGATCTTTTCCAGTGAGTTGGCTCTTTGCATCAGGTGGCCAAAGTATTAGAGCCTCAACTTCAGCATCAGTCCTTCCAGTGAATATTCAGGGTTAATTTCTTTTGGATTGACCGGTTTGAACTCCCGGCAGTCCAAGGGACTCTCAAGAGTCTTCTCCAACACCACAGTTCAAAGGCATCAATTCTTTGGCACTCAGCCTTCTTTATGGTCCAACTCTCACATGCATACAAGACTATTGGAAAAACCATAGTTCTGACTAGACGGATGTTTGTTGGCAAAGTAATGTCTCTGCTTTTTAATATGCTATTAAGGTTTGCCATAGGTTTTCTTCCAAGGAGCAAGCATCTTTTAATCTCATGGCTGCAGTTACCATCTGCAGTGATTTTGGAGCCCAAGAGAAGAAAGTCTGTCACTGTTTTCATTGTTACCCCATCTATTTCCCATGAAGTGATGGGATTTGATGCCATGATCTTTGTTTTGTGAATGTTGAGTTTTAAGCCAGCTTTTGCCCTCTCCTCTTTGACCTTCCTCAAGAGGCTCTTTAGTTTGTCTTTGCTTTCTGCCATAAGGGTGGTGTCATCTGCATATCTGAGGTTATTAATATTTCTCCCAGCAATCTTGATTCCAGCTTGTGAGTCATTCAGCCTGGTATTTCACTTGATATACTCTGCATATAAGTGAAATAAGCAGGGAGACAGTATACAGCCTTGATGTATTCCTTTCTCAATTTTGAACCAGCCTGTTGTTCCATGTCCGATTCTAACTGTTGTTTCTTGTCCTGCATGCAGGTTTCTCAGGAGGCAGGTGAGGTGGTCTGGTATTCCCATCTCAAATAATTTTCCACAGTTTGTTTTCCCAAAAAATAGTCTTTAAAGCAATAGGATTCAATTTAGAACCACAAGCTCCATTTAGTTTTATGTCTCTTTAAGTCTTCTTCAGTTGACAACAGTTCTCAGTCTTGACTTGTATTATCTCGACATGTGAAGATTGCAGGCCTCAGTTAGTGTTTGTCTTATGTTTCCTTGTGGTTGGATTGAAGTTAAGCATTTAAGTGAAGGACAGGGAAGCCTGGCATGCTGCAGTCCATGGAGCTGCAGAGTCAGGCTGAGTTAGTGACTGAGCAACAACAATGAGCATCTTTGGCAGGAAAATCATAGAAGTGATACTTTGCTCTTCTCCTGTCAGACAGTGCACAATTTCGACTTGTCTCATTGCTAGGGATGACCACTTGATTAAGACAGTGTTTGCCAGGCGTCTCTATTGGAAAGTGTCTCTTTACATCTTTATAAGTGTTTTTGGGGAAAGTACTTTGAAATGATATAAATATTCCTTTCCTCTTTACACTTTCAGATTATTTGTATGTTTGACTTTGGACTCAGAATTTCCTTTTTTATTCAAGGTTATTATTGAATTTCCTACTCTATTTTAATGAATGGCATTATGCAGTTTGTTCCAACTTTGATCAGTAGGAACCAGCTTGAGAGGGCACTTTATTCTTTTGACACATCCTCACCATTCCTTGAGTACCTCTTTGCTTTTTGGCACAAGATGTTCCATGCTCATCTTTTATTTGTTTTTTCTTAGCTCTGAAATCTGCCATATTTCCAAGGAGCTTTGGTTCTTTCAGTGGAGAATACTAACCCAGATAACCACAATAGTGTGATCACTCACCTAGAGCCAGACATCCTGCAATGTGAAGTCAAGTGGGCCTTAGGAAACATCACTATGAACAAAGCTAGTGGAGGTGATGGAATTCCAGCTGAGCTATTTCAAATCCTAAAAGATGACGCTGTGAAAGTGCTGCTCTCAGTATGCCAGCAAATTTGAAAAACTCAGCAGTGGCCACAGGACTGGAAAAGGTCAGTTTTCATTCCAGTCCCAAAGAAAGGCAATGACAAAGAATGCTCAAACTACTGCACAATTGCACTCATCTCACACGCTAGCAAAGTAATGCTCAAAATTCTCCAAGCCAGGCTTCAACAATACATGAACTGTGAACTTCCAGATGTTCAACTTGGATTTAGAAAAGGCAGAGGAACCAGAGATCAATTGCCAACATCTGTTAGATCATTGGAAAAGCAAGAAAGTTCCAGAAAAACATCTATTTCTGCTTTATTGACCATGCCAAAGCCTTTGACTATGTGGATCACAACAAACTGTGGAAAATTCTGAAAGAGATGGGACTACCAGACCACCTGACCTGCCTCCTGAGAAATGTTATGCAGGTCAAGAAGCAACAGTTAGAACTGGACATGGAACAATGGACTGGTTCCAAATGGTGAAAGGAGTATGTCAAGGCTGTATATTGTCACCTTGCTTATTTAACTTATATGCAGAGTACATCATACGAAATGCTGGGCTGGATGAAGCACAAGCTGGAATCAAGATTGCTAGGAGAAATATCAGTAACCTCAGATATGCAGATGACACTACCCTTATGGCAGAAAGTGAAGAAGAATTAAAGAGCCTCTTGATGAAAGTGAAAGAGAGTGAAAAAGTTGGCTTAAAACTCAACATTCACAAAAGGAAGATCATGATTTGGTCCCATCACTTCATGGCAAATAAATAGATGGGGAAACAATGGAAACAGAGACTTTATTTCCTTGGGCTCCAAAGTCACGCAGATGGTGACTGCAGCTGTGAAATTAAAAGACACTTGCTCCTTGGAAGAAAACCTATGGCAAACCTAGACAGCATACTAAAAAGCAGAGACATGAATTTGAGTAAATTCCGGGAGTTGGTGACGGACAGGGAAAATTGGCGTGCCACAGTCCATGGGGTCACAAAGAGTTGGACATGACTCAGGGACTGAACTGAACTGAGTGGAGAATGCTATTAAAAAAGCAATATTTGGGACTTCCCTTGGTGGTCCACTGGTTAAGACTCTGTACTTCCACTGCAGGGGACACAGGTTTGATCATGGTTGGGGAACTAAGGTTGCATATGCCTCGAGGTGCAGCCAAAAAGTTAAAAAAATAGCAAAAATCTGGGTGCTGGGTGTGTTCATTGCTATTGAGCTCTTGCTGCTCCTAGGCCTTCCTGGTGGATGGAACTAGAAAAGTATTTGATATATATGTGAACACACATTTACATCTAAGTGTATTTCTGTATCCATCTGTGTATATTGATGTATTTTTGGTACTTCCAATTTCAATCTAACACCGCAAGATTCATTCTGGCTTTCTCCCTTTCCCCTATTATTAACTTCTTTTTTTGGTGGCAAGCACCTGGCTTCCCATTATCCTTAACACACTAACTTTATCATTCTCTTGTACATGACCAGTCTCTCATCATGTTACCACTACCTCCTTCCCAGCATGGATGCCCTCCTTACCCTGCTAGGGTTTGATACCATTTGCCACACTGCCTCTGCCATACCTCATCCAGCTTGGGCTTTGATAATTCATGACAGGCTGGTTTTTTCATTGTGGATGCCTTATTCACTTTGGGTTTTGATACTCCATACATGACTGCCACCTCCTTCTAAGTTGTTGCCCTCCTCCTCCTGCTTATGATCTGATACCCTGTATTAGGCATAGAAGTCCCTTTACCCTGTTTAAATGCACTGATTTAATATGGGCACTCCCCATTTTACATGGGCACTCTTCTCAAACTGTTTAGGCTCTGATAACCCATACCAGCCAGCTGCTCCCTGTGGATTCCTTTTTTTCCCTGCCTGGGCTCTGACTTCTAGTGCTGGGCAACTCCCCTGTGTGTATGCCCTCATTATTTTCCTTGGGTTCTGACACCTATACTGGATTGCCCCTTACCACAGGGACACTCCTCATATTGCTTGGATTCTCTTTCCCTGTGTGGGGAGCTGTGTGGACACTGTCCTGAACCGCTGTGGTTCCTTCTTACCAAGTATGGGTGTTTACCTTGGCTTTAGGATTGAATTGTTGATTAGGAAGAGGGGGAGAGAAAGAGGAAGTCCAATTCCTTGGTCTCTTTCCTGTCTGTCTTCTTCATCATCCAACTTTTCCTTCGTTGTAGTTCTGGCTCTCCTTATTCTTCTTGAATTATTGCCGCTTAATTGGTTTCCTAACTGGAGTCTTCCCCTTTCCAGGCCATCTTCTGTCCTACTGTCAATAAGATGTGTAGATGTAATTATTGCCATATCTTGCATAAACTGTGTAATGCCTTCCCATTATCTGTAAGGTAATACTCAAATCCTTAGCATCATACAAAGTCCTTCATGACTTAGTAATCACTTTTCCCCGTTACTTCACCAGCCCATAGTTGACCTTGTGCTGTAGCTTTTCTGCTTCTTCCTTTTTCTTTACCATCTTCTTTCTCCTTTCTGCCTTGTTTACTTACATTTAAGACTCAGGTCAGGTGCCCCCTCTTCCAGATCTTTTTTAACCATCCCTTCTGTCTACCCTTACCTCCTCCTCTTCCCCAGCCCCATTCAAACTTGGTTAGATGATTTTCCTTTCGATACCCTGCATATTGTATTATAGCTCTTTTCTTTTATTCTTCAGGTCAAGAACAATGTTGCTTAAATTCTTTTCAATGGATAACTCTATTTAGTAGGTAGCTACCTAAATGAAGAGATATTTAAAAATATTTGTTATGGAGAATTTCTCATTCTGTGGAATTTATTTTGTCCAAATAAGCAAGATAACATTAGTATCAGTAGTTTGTGAGGCTTTTGAAATGGCCCCATTTACTCTGAGCCAGACACTGTAATTGTGTTTTTTAGAGTGGGATTTTTACCTGCAGTTACATTTACTTCTAGAATATCTCCAGAGACTTAGCCTTGTTTTTCCTAGCAGGGTGGAAAAGAGATTTGGTGTGTATCAAAGATTGGTTCATTATCTTCTATTTCCCATCCACTGCATAATACCACTATGTATGCAGTAGGCTATGCAGTATCTGATACTGTCTAGGTAACTGATAAAGATATGTTTGACCAAGAGACAGAAGAGGAGAGACAGACTTCATTTGGATTGTTAATCATTTGCCTAAATTGGTTAAATCACTCAGTTTATTTGGGTTCTGGATTGCTTTCTGGGTCAGTTTGAATTTTATTTTTTTGATCTGAGGCAAAATATTAAGCCTCAAGGGTCTCAGTAGTTCTTTAGGAAAGGTATAATTGGGGTCAAGCAACAGTCTCAGGTTCTTGGGCAGAAGAGTTAGCTGGGAGCTGGAATTAATGTTCACTGCTGGCCATTTGTTTAAGTGACCAGGAGGGTTGATTTGCCAGAAGAAAAGTACTAAGAATGATCAGGCTTAAAATAAGGTACTTTAACAAATTAAAAACTTTTGTCTGACTCAGTTATTGCTGCCCAGTGTTTGTTTCACCCAAGGTTTCCCTTTTCTTGCAAATTACATGCTCAGACAATAGAGGTGACTTTTTAAAGTTAAGGATATTTACTTATTTTTTTCCAGGAAGATATCTTAGAAGTTGCCCTTTCGGATATGTTGCAATAATTATCTAAAAGAGGTGCTACTGTGTCTGAGCAACTTTCTAGCCTAGTCTTATTGAGAAGCTGGCATCTCAAGAGAGAAAGATGTCTCTACGTGCTGCCCTGGAGTGATGCTGAATGGTGGCTTTTCTCTATCTTTGAGCCCTTATTGTGTCAAAAAAAGAAATCTCCTAAAAACCCTCGTGGAAGGATTTGTTCCCTAAAACCCAAGTGTTAGCAGAGTAAACACACTGGAGCTCATAATTTGCTTGTCTTCCATTCAGGGGCCTTTAATGAAAGTGTTTTAAGTGAAATATTTCCTTCCCCCTTCCCTCCCTCCTTTTTTCCTCTCCCTTCTCTTTTATGCAACAGCTGAGGAGTCAACTCTGCTCTGCCCTGTTGATAACCTATCACTTATTATTTACAGTAAAACTTAAACAAAAATCACCTTGGAAGGTTTTTCTTTAGTTGTACTCTGATCAGATAATGTTTTTGAGCTATGTCACTCTAGTAAAATACATGTAGGGTGATGTTTTCAGGATGTTCTTGAGAATCAGTTCTAATTTTCAGTATTCCATACATTGCTATGACAAACCTAGACAGCATGTTACAAAGCAGAGACATTGCTTTGCCAACATTGGTCTGTACAGTCAAACCTATGGTTTTCCCAGTAGTCATGTATGGATGTGAGCGGTGGACCATAAAGAAAGAAGACTGAGCACCAAAGAACTGATGCTTTTGAACTGTGGTATTGGAGAAGATTCTTTTTTTTTTGGGGGGGGAGAAGATTCTTGAGTCTCTTGGACAGCAAGGAGATCAAACCAGTCAATCCTAAAGGAAATCAACCCTGAATATTCACTGAAAGGACTGATGCTGAAGCTGAAGTTCCAGTACTTGGGCCACCTGATATGCAAAGAACTGGCTCCTTAGAAAAGACCCTGATGCTGGGAAAGATTGAAGGCAAAAGGAGAAGGGGATGGCAGAGGATGAGATGGTCAGATAGCATCACCAATTCAATGCATGTGAGTTTGAGCCAACTCCAGGAGATAATGAAGGCCTGGGAAGCCTGGTATTCTATAGGCCATGGGATTGCAAAGAGTCAAACACGACTTAGTGACTGAACAGCAACAACAACAATATACTGCTATGATCTCTAAAGTGATTATTCTTGTTTTTAACTGCTTAGTGTTCCTGACTGTTTCGCTGAGGGCTGTCTCACAAGTGCCTTGGGAACCTGTCCTTGTCTCTATCAGCATGAATTTGCATGACCTGGATCCTTGACATCCTGGGCTTGCTTCATATTACTGATTCATACACTGAAACAAGTAGTTTAAGGGACTGTTCAGTGCTTTGGATATAAATAAACACTTTGTTTCTTAAGGAGTTTAAATCTGGTGAGGAAAATGAATTGTAAACCAACAACTATAAATATTTGGTATAAATATATTAAAGACAGACACAAGGTGCTGTGGAAACTCAGACTAGTAGGGGCAATGTTGTACCCTATTGCTGTGGAAATATATGTACATTCAGTCTCCTCCAAGGCCCCCTAAAAGTTTAATCCTATTATAGCATCAGCTCATACCCCTCGATCTCCTGAAATATATCAGGCCTAGATGAGAACAGGGTGCCTTAGATATAATTCCTTAAGTGCAACTTCTCAGACACAGGTCCTCTTAGTTTGTGAACTAAAGAGAAAAATTATTTGTCCCTATCACCTACCTGCCCTTCCTCCTCCATTCCTTCCCCAGCATATGGTGGGACAGGCATAAGACAATTACCAGAGACACTCATATTCTTAAAGGAGGCAGTGGGAGGTACATAGGAGCGCACAGGAGGCTGTGCTCCATAGCAGTCCTGAAATACAGCTGGGCATATGTTGAAAGTTTCTTGATGGAGACTCAGTCCAGTCCTTGCCTGAAAATGATTCTCTGTGGTTCTTAGTTCCATCTTCTAGGCATTTGGGTTTTGAGTCATCTTTTTCAAGAAAAGGGAACCTGTGCCAGCAACTCAGTAGTTTCCTCAGCCTGCTTCAGGCCTGTAGAGTTTGGTGATTCAGATGTCTTTTTTTTTTTTTTCTCTGTTCCTTTCAGTCTAAGCTGGTAGTTTTTCTCCCAGTACAGTTCTCTTTAAAAATCCTTAGTTCTCTTGTAAAACCATTGGAATTACTCCTAAGCATAATATTCATATCTACATATGAATTGTATCTACAAATGAGATGAACTGTTTCTGCTTTGGGTTTCTAAAAGACCACTGAGGAACCATACTCTTACATTTCCTAAAAGCCTAAAAGTTGTTTGACTGAATGATTCTCTACTGTACCACATTGGATCTTTCGGAGGTCTTATAGAGAATTTTAAAACTATGCCCTTAGCATCATCTTGAGACAGGGTATCTTAAGAGGGCCATGGATTTGATCTTGACCCAGGAGTCATTTCTTAATTTTAACATCATTTGGTGTTTGGAGAAGCTGGGAATGGATAAACAAATTGAATTATATACATACAATAGAATCCCAGTAAAAGGATCAAGTTGTTGAGCAACTTGGATGAATCTCAGAATGATTATGCTGAGCAAAAGAAGCCAGACTACAAAAGAGTACATACTTTCTGATTCCATTTATATAAAATCTTAGAAAGTGAAAACCAATCTATAGTTTGCGACAGAAAGCATTTCTGCTTCCATTTCTGTAAAACCCTAGAAAGTGAGAACTAATCTATAGTTTATGACAGAAGGCCCATCAGGGATTTCCTAGAGATGGGTGGTGGTGTGTGGAGAGGGAGGGATAGATTTCAAAGAAGGAGGGGAAAACTTTTAGGGGTGACTGATAGTTTTCATAGTTTCATGTGTTAGTGCATATGTCAAAAGTCATCAAATTATATATTTTCATTGTTTTACTTGCTTTTTCAGTTTTACTTTGAAGTATGTCTTGTAAGCAACATAGAACTGGATCTTTTAAAGTGTAGTTGGATATCTGTCTTTCATTGGGAATGCTTTTAAAGTTTTCTTTTCTTCCCCTCTTTGGGTTAATCAAGCATTTTTCTAATTCTTCCTTTCCCTCTTATAATTGGATTTTAGATGCTTTTTCTATACTTTTAATAGTTACACTAAAAATCATGGTGGCTGTGACCTATATAGAACTTACTATATTAACCAGCTGTTGTTGTATATACTTTACTTGTAACTCATTTAATCCTCACAAAAACCCCAGGAGATACTACTTTTGTCTCAATTTTACAGATGGAAAAATTGTGGCATGCAGACATTATATAATCTGCCCAAGGTCACATGACTACCAAGTAGTAGAGGCACTACTCGACTACTTTTCATGTTGTTCATGGGGTTCTCAAGGCAAGAGCTAAAGTTGAACAGTTCTATGAAGACCTACAAGACCTTGTAGAACTAACACCAAAAAGATGTCCTTTTCATCATAGTGCACTGGAATGCAAAAATAGGAAGTCAAGAGATACTTGGAATAACAGGCAAGTTTGGCCTTGGAGTACAAAATGAAGCAGGGAGTACGAGAGCAGGAGTACAAAAAAAGCAGAGTTTTGCCAAGAGAATGACTGTTCATAGCAAACACCCTCTTCCAACAACAAAAGAGATGATTCTGCACATGGACATCACCAGATGGTCAATACTGAAATCAGATTGATTATATTCTTTGCAGTCAAAGATGGAGAAGTTCTAAACAGTCAGCAAAAACAAGACTGGAAGCTGACTGTGGCACAAACCATGAAGTCCTTGTAGCCAAATTCAGACTTAAATTGAAGAAACCCACTCCAGTGTTCTTGCCTGGAGAATCCCATGAACGGGGGAGCCTGGTGGGCTGCTGTCTATGGGGTTGCACAGAGTCAGACACGACTGAAGCGACTTAGCAGCAGCAGCAGGGAAAACTACTAGACTATTCAGGTATGACCTAAATCAAATCCCTTACAATTATACAATGGAAGTGACAAATAGATTCAAGGGATTAGATCTGATAGACAGAGTGCCTGAAGAACTATGGTCGGAGGTTCGTAACACCGTACAGGAGGCAGTGATCAAGACCATCCCCAAGAAAAAGAAATGCAAAAAGGCAAAATGGTTGTCTGAGGAGGCCTTACGAATAGCTGAGAAAAGAAAAGAAGTGAAAGGCAAAAGAGAAAAGGGAAGATATACTCATCTGAATGCAGAGAGGGAGAGATAAGAAAGCCTTTGTAAGTGATCAATGCAGAGAAATAGAGAAAAACAATAGAATGGCTAGAGAAAAAAGATAAGGAAAGGAAAGGCTAGAGATCTCTTCAAGAAAAGCAGAAGTACCAAGGGAACATATCATGCAAAGATGGGCACAATAAAGGACAGAAATGGTATGGACCTAATAGAGGCAGAAGATATTAAGAAGAGGTGACAAGAATACACAGAAAAATTAAACAAAAAAGATCTTAATGATCCAGAAAACCACGACGTTGTGATCACTCACCCAGAGCCAGACAACTTGGAACGTGAAGTCAAGTGGGGTTTAGGAAGCATCACTATGATCAAAGCTAGTGGAGGTGATGGAATTCCAGGTGAGCTATTTCAAATCCTAAAAGATGATGCTGTGAAAGTGCTGCACTCATTATGCCAGCACATTTGGAAAACTCAGCAGTGGCCACAGGACTGGAAAAGGTCAGTTTTCTTTCCAATCCCAAAGAAAGGCCTGTGCCAAAGAATGGTCAAACTACTGCACAATTACACTCATCTCACATGCTAGCAAAATAATGCTCAAAAGTCTCCAAGCTAGGCTTCAACAGTAATTGAACCAAGAACTCCCAGATGTTCAAGCTGGTTTTAGAAAAGGCAGAGGAACCAGAGATAAAATTGCCAACATCTGTTGGATCATCGAAAAAGCAAGAGAGTTCCACAAAAGCATTTACTTCTGCTTCATTGACTATGCTAAAACTTTTGACTGTGTGGATCACAGCAATGTGTGGAACATTCTTCAAGAGATAGAAATACCAGACCACCTTAACCTGCCTCCTGAGAAATCTTATGCAGGTCAAGAAGCAACAGTTAGAACCAGACATGAAACAACAGACTGGTTCCAAATCAGGAAAGAAGTACATCAAGGCTGTATACTGTCACCCTGCTTATTTAACTTGTAGACTATATCATGTGAAATGCCAGGCTGGATGACACATAGCTGGAATCAAGATTGCCGGGAGAAATATCAATAACCTCAGATTTGCAGATGACACTACCCTTATGGCAGAAAGCAGAGACGAACTAAAAAGCCTCTTGATGAGGTTGAAAGAGGAGAGTGCAAAAGCTAGCTTAAAGCTCAACATTCACAAAACGAAGATCATGGCATCCATTCCCATCACTTCATGGCAAGTAGATGGGAAAACAATGGAAACAGTGACAGACTTGATTTTCTTAGGTTCCAAGATCACTGCAGACGGTGACTGCAGCCATGAAATTAAAAGACGCTTGCTCCTTGGAAGAAAACCTATGACAAACCTAGACAGTGTAAAAAGCAGAGATGTTATTTTGCCAACAAACATCCGATTACTCAAAGCTATGGTTTTTCCAGTGGTCATGTACGGATGTGAGAGTTGGCGTATAAAGAAAGTTGAGTGCCAAATAATTGATTCTTTTGAACTGTGGTGTTGGGGAAGATTCTTGAGAGTTCCTTGGACTTCAAGGAGATCCAACCAGTCAATCCTAAAGGAAATCAGTCCTGAATACTCATTGGAAGGACTGATGCTGAAGCTGAAACTCCCACTTTGGCCACCTGATGTGAAGAACTGACTCATTGGAAAAGGCCCTGATGCTGGGAAAGATTGAAGGCAGGAGGAGAAGGGGATGCCAGAGGATGAGATGGTTGAATGGCATCCCCGACTCAATGGACATGAGTTTGAGCAAGCTCTGGGAGTTGATGATGGACAGGGAAGCCTGGTGTGTTGCAGTCCATGGGGTCACACAGAGTCAGACATGACTGTGCAACTGAACTGATGATTTATTATGTTTATCTATTTTTGAATGTTAGGCCTACCTTGTATCCTCAGAATAAATTTCAGTTGGTTATGGTGTATATCCTTTTTACTTTTAACTGAAATGTAATTGATATACAATATTATGTTTCAGTTTCACTACATAGTGGTTTGATTTAGGGTTACCATGATAAGTCTAGTAACCATTTGTCCAGATACAAAGTTATTGCAATGTTATTAACCATATTCCTTATGCTGTATATTACATGTCCACCTCTTGTTTGTTTTATAACTGGAGGCTTGTACTTCTTAATTTCTTTCACTTATTCTGCTCACTCTGGATATAATTCTTTTTCTTTTTTTAAATGAGCAGCTTGGCTCTGCCCACCCACCTTCCAGATCCAGTGGTCCTGCTGTATCACTAAGTCCATGGGCCCTGCACCAGAGGTGGAGCTGGAGCTGCTCAACCCAACTTAATTCTTTTTTATGTGTTTCTTGATATGGTTTGCTGATGCCTTGTTGATGATTTTTGCGTGTCTGTACTTTTCTTGTGATGTATATTTTGGTTCTGCTATCAGCATTAATACTTTGCTCACAAAAGAGTTGGAAAGGTTTTCTTTCTGTTGTATTTTTTGAAAGACTTTGTGAAGAATTGGTATTCATTATTCTTAAAATGTATGGTAGCATTCACCAGGGCATCATGTGGATTTGCACTTTTGTTGTTTGGTGGACATTTTAAAATTAGTAATTTATTGTCTTTACTTGTTATAGGTCTGTTTTGATAATCTGCTTCTTCCTGAGTCAGTTTTGGTAGTTTATGGTTTTCTAGGAGTTTGTCCATTTTATCTAAATTGTCTAATTTGTTCACATTGTTTGTTCATAGGATTCTCTTATAAGCTTTCCTATTTCTGCAGATTTGGTCCTTATGTTTTTTAGCAATTTCACTTCATTTTTGCCTGCACTGGGTCTTCGTTGCTGCGCATGGGCTTTTCTCTGGTTGTGGTAAAAGGTCTCTACTCTCTAGTTGTTATCTAGTTGTGTGCGTGGGCTTCTTGTTGCAGAGCATGGGCTCCAGGCGCTTGGCTTTGGTAGCTGCCGTGCGTGGGCTCATTAGTTGTGGCTCCTGGGCTCTAGAGCACAGGCTCAGAAGTTGTGGCACGTGGGGTTAGTTGCTCTGCGGCACGTGGGATCTTCCTGGGCTAGGGATCAAACTCCTGTCTCCTGCATTGGCAGGTGGATTCTTTACCACTGAGCCACCAGGGACCCCATAATCCTTTTGTTTTTTCCTTTTACTACTCATACACTTTGTACTTGCAGCTACTGCAAACTAATTACCATTTTCAGATGCTTTTCCTTTGTCTAAAATGCCTTTTCCCTTTCTCCATTCAGGGATTGCTGTTTGTCTTTGAAGAATTTCTTTCGTCTTGTCTTCCCTGATTGTCCAGGCAGTCTTTGTTTCTCCTTCCTTTGAATGTCAGTGCACTCCTGCACCTCTGTTACTACGTTTGTTTCTTTCAAAGAGCAGCTCAGCATCTTGTTCATCTCCTTTGAGCTTGGGGACTGACACATAATTGTTTCTTAGGAATTGCATGTTGAATAAATGAATGAGATAGGAAATTCCTCCTCTGAGCTCCTAGTACATTTGGATGCCTCAGAGGCATCTGAAATTCAAAATGTTGAAATCCTATCTCGTGATTTCCCCACTAACCCTGATGAAGATCTGTTCCCTTTTTAGTCAACAAGACTAAAAAATTTTAATCCAGTTCTGAATGCTAGAAACCTACTGTATTTATCCTGGTCACCTACCATCCCACTCAGCCTATTCAGTGCATTATAAATACTTGATTGATTTACCCAAATGTCTTTTAGTCATTTCTTTCCATTTCAGCTACCCCTCCTCCGCCCCTTTTTTGTTAAGTAGGTTAACTCCCATTTCTTTACTCTTACCTCAGACACTACTTCCTCAGGGAAACTTTTTGAGATCACCAAAGTAAACTTGTTCTATAATACTGTATTCTCGCTGTCGTTTGTTTGAGCTTCTCACTGGACCTAAAACTCTGAGAGGGTTGTTATTATCTGCTGTTTTCTTTATCATTGTATGACCAATACTCAATACTAAGAAGATTTAATAAGGAAATGGCAACCCACTCCAGTACTCTTGCCTGGAGAATCCCATGGACGGAGGAGCTTGGTGGGCTACAGTCCACGGGTCGCAAAGAGTTGGACACGACTGAGCAACTTCACTTTCACTTTATGGAATGAATGAGTCAGTGACAATGAGATGATTTATGTGGAAATGCTTTTAAGATGAAATTTGCTTGGGAAACATTATTTTGATCTTTTAATGTTTAGAAAAACTGATTAGTTTATTGAATTTACAATTTTTTTTGTTTGGGTGTAGAGAATTTCTGGATTCTAGTGTTATATAGGGGTAGATCATCTTTAATAGATCCACGTATTGCTGATTTGGCTTTGTATACTGGGATTATGAAATTGATAATAACAGTTATTCATACAAAGTATATGGTGAGCTCTCTGGAAATCACTATAATACTTCCTAAATGACACCTTCTTGGTAATTGTCACATTTGGTTTAAGATTTAAGCTTAAATTTTGTATTTTACTTTGCACAAAATGGATTGCAGAAAGCCAAATACTTATATATAGTCAAGTAAAGGTGATGACTTTCTTCACAATAGAGCGGAGATGAAATAGCTCCCACATTTGTTATTCTGAATGGAGCCTTGGGATAAAATTCCAAGCAGCAGAATGCCACTTAACATTCTGCATGCTATTTTGCTGTTTAGTAGTATAATTGTAAAATGAGGCAATAAAACCAGAGAGGATATAATATTTATACCTGTGCAGGCACTTCACATGATAAAATGTCACATGGGACTGTTTACTCCATGCTGGTTATTTGGATAATGCCCCACCTGCCTAGTGACAGGAGATGCTGAGTCTTGCATAAATCTTGAAAAGAAGGTTAGGATTAATATAGCAGGAAAAGGGAATACATCATGTTACTATAACAGGAAAAAGGAATACATCATGTGTGATAATAATAATGGCTATCCTTTGAGCACTGCTTTTGTGCCAGCACTGTACTGGGCCTTTGGAGACCAGAGAGGGACAAAAGGGGAGAGAATTAATGTCAGTGAGTACCTTCCATGTGTCAGTTACTGTGCTACACACTTTGCTTACAATATTTCAAAACCTTGTAACAATTCTGCCAAGTAGGTGGTGTTATCCCCATCCTTACATGACTAACTCTTGTTTATCTCACACAAAAAAATTCTAATGACCTCATTGCAGTTCTGTTATAATTATTGTGTTTAAACTTTGGTATGCATGTATATATATATATATATATAAAAAATTTTTTTTGGTTTAAATAGTCTTGTCTCTTTCTTTTTTTGAGACAAAAAAAATTAATGAGAAGAGACAAAGAAACATCAAAGAGCTTTTTCCTCTGATTGCTGTGTTAGAACTTTTGCCTGAAAATAGGTTACATTCCTTCTGTTTTCAGCTGAATCCTCATTAACTTTACATTTTAATGATGTCCAGGGCAAATTACACCATTTATGGTCAGTGCCTTAAAGGGATGCTTAAAGGGGACTTAGAAAAAAAAAATTTTTGAATGGTGGCTGTATGTACCTCAGAAATATAAATTGATGCAGAATTCTTAAAAAAAAATAGAAAAAATTCTTGAATTGTAACATTTGTTTTCCATTTCAAACTATTATAGCAACTTAATTCAGAGGAAATTATTTGCAGCTTAAAGTGAGTTAATCATTGAAAAGCGTGTTTATTCTCTTTGGGAGCATATATACTGAACCAGTGTCTTAAATTTACTTTTGAAATAGTTTCAGTTTCTCATTTATTTGAATTTAAATTCTATTTTACTGCCTAGCTTTAGAAATAATTCATAGATGGTGTATGCTCAATAGGAATAAATGAAGCAGCTTCTCCCAGTTATGAAGAAAGCAAAGGTGATCGAAATGCTAATATGTTGATAGACAGATTGTGTTTGCACAAGAATGAGGTAATAAGCTGAAAGGTGGGACTCTTCACAAGATTCCAAATTATTTAATTTAAAAGAAAATATGAATTGCAATATGAACTTCACTGTAAGCTTTGAATGCTTTTAATTATTGGATGATAAATTAAAATAAATTGTCATGTGTCAAATACTGTTTATTTCCTCAGCAATTATTTGGTAAGTGGATTAAGGGAAGTTGGTCTGTCTGTTGAGGGAACTGTAATTATGGGACTGCCCATCGAACATCAGTTTCATAAGGTTTATACTCCTGTTTTAAAATGTCTAATTGAATCCTTTTTGTGTATCAGGCTTTGGGCTAATGTCCTTGTTAAGGCTTTTTTGAATGCAAGGAGTAGAATTTCGCTAAAACTATCTCAAGAAGGCAGGGATGGAGGTGAAGGGATCTGTTGTACAGGGAATAATAGGAAGCAAAATGTAGCTGTGCTTCATGAGGACAAGCTGTAGCTGGAAAGTCACGGACTGGGGTGATTGCATCACTCATGTCCGTCATGAGGTGGCTTAGTCTCCTTTTTTTTCCCTGTTGCCTTCCTTGGTTCCCTTCTTATCTTGATTTTGGTTCATGTTGGCATCCTCAGGCTATATGATCTTTCAAATTTGGCTTTCCATAGCCAGCAGACATTTTCTCTGTCTGTTCCCAGCAGAGAGCATGTGGCTCAACTGAAGGATGGTCCCTGTGGTCACCCAGGTGTGCTGTGCTACATTGCCTTTTTGGGGGGCCATGGGTGAGCATGGGTGAATGTAGCTAGATAAGACATGACCCTTGCCCATGTGTGCTTTTGTGGAGATGATATACACATAAAGATAATTTCTACTTAATGTGCTGAGAATTTGTGTGTAAATAAGTATGTGAACTCTTTCAGTCATCTGCAGTATTTGGAAACTGGGGAAATGTTTGGAGATTTTGGAGTTTAGCATTGAGAGCAGGTGATGTGATTTTCTTTTGGAATTAAATTTCTAAAGTAGGACTCCTCAAGGGTCCAAATCTGTAGTTGGATTTTGCTTACCACTATGCAAGGAAATTGAATTTAGAAGGAAAAATTTTCTTAGTTGGATTTTCTTTCCAGGTGCCACATTGAAGCAATTTAAGCAAGTTTTTGGGGTGTTTGGGTTTGGTTCATTGTGACTGATGACTCTTAATATGGCTGTTTCTTTGAGTGAAAATCGCTCAGTCATGTCCAACTCTTTGTGACCCCATGGACTATAGACCAGGCTCCTCTGTCCATGGAATTCTTCAGGCAAGAATATGAGAGTGGGTTGCCATTTTGTTCTTCAGTTTCTTGTCAGCGTTTCAATTTTCTGGTGACCTGGTTAGGTTCTGCATTTGCTCTGTAAGAGTCATCATCATTATCATCATTTTTCTTCTGAGTAGTGAGATGAAGCAAACTCAAGAGGTAGATAATAGTGTGGATATGACAGCATTTGTTGCCCTTCTGTTTGCTTTACACCCATGTGTGCATGCTGCGACTTCCCAGATGGCACTAGTGGTGAAGAATTCACCTGCCAGTGCTGGAGACACAAGAGATGTGGGTTTGATCCCTGGGTCAGGAACATTCCCTGGAGAAGGAAAGGGCAACCCCCTCCAGTACTTGCCTGGAGAATCCCATGGACAGAGGAGCCTGGCAGACTACAGTCCATAGGGTCGCATAGGTCAGACACAACTGAAGTGACTTAGCGCACACACACACACACACGGGTGCACATATGCATGTGTATGTATACACGTGTGCTTATTTTTTCTTATTCTTCCTGGAACCCATAACATGTGAATGGTTGTTTTCATTTTTATAGTTGTTGCAAACCAAGACACAGAGATTAACTTACAGTTTGTAAGTCGTAGATTGGTGATTTGATTCTAGGCCTGCATCTTCCTACTATGCTGTGTTACTTCCAAAAGAATATGCCTATGTCTGTGATATCTCTGTTTAAAGATAATGTTTCAGGTGTGTTCTGGAGTGTTCAACTTCACTGTTGGAACAAGGTTTTGCTCCATTTATGGTTCAGTTAAAAGCATAAATTCTAGTTCAGTTGCTGCCATTTATAAGCTGTGTGATGATAGACTGTATATTAACTTTATTTTTTAATATGTAAAATGGAGTTACTAATGGGGCTCATCCTCGAGGCTTGCTGTGAGGAATGAAGGAGCTGGTACAGTGTTTTGTTATCAAATGTGTTTCTGTAATGCAGATTCACTCATCAGCAGCTGATGAAGAGGAATGTATGAACGTCAGAATGATGTGGAATTTGCATTGGTTTGTCTTATGCCTTCAACTTACATTAGCTGAATTCAAAGTAGACTAACATTTTTCTTTTTTACATTTGAGCACATTTTCAGCTTTCTTAATTTTTGCCTAAGATTTGTTAGAACTCTTTAGGAAGAGAGATTCTAACCTTGAGGTTTGGAGTGAGATTGGCAACACTAGGGTCAAGGACTCCTTAATTGTGCTTGCAACCTTTCCTTATAGAAATTGTATAGCTTGGAAAATAATTTTTCAATTTTCAGAAAAGCTGTATATGTCTGAATGTTTGTATCCATATTTTTAATCCTGGATAAGGGAATCTGGTTGCTTCTGGGTCGTGTTAATGCAACAAGACTGTTTTAAAGTTGTGTTTTCTTCTTCTTTAACTTGACCTGGTTTGTTGAAAGATGCTCAGTCCTTTTGGGAGCAGGCAGAGGGGGCTAATTGTGCAGTATCTTTGTTGAGTGATGAGACCCTGGTGTTTGTGAAGGCAAGTGTGATGGGGTATCCCTTTGAATATTTTAATTACAAAGAATGCAGGGATATGGGAACGCAACCTGCATAATCTCAGATGCACGGGTTTTATGCTCAGTTTAGAGTTTAAGTCCTGATCCTTCAATGGTCAGTACGCTAATGTGGGCAAGGCACTTAATCTTTCTGGATCTCAGTTTTCTCATCAGTGATGCAGAATTATTGCCATTTGCCTCCTAAGGTTGTTTTGAGAATTAAAGGGCATAAGACATTTAGTGATACAAATTATTCAGAGTACCTCACTTACTGTAGGTATGCAATAAATGTTTAGTGAGGGAACTAAAGAAGATAACAAATATAGTTGTAGCCTGTTTTGTGCAATAAGTATCCCCTAATGTTTTTTGTTGTTAGTGTTTTATGTAAACTAGTCACTGTTAAATGAAACAGAACTTCTTTGAAAAAGTAGTGAATTTTGTAATGTGAGTAAGCAACTAGTTTAATACAGCATTAAATATTTTTAAAAAGCTACGTATACCTGTGTGGAAAATTGTTATAATGCAATAGTTCTTTAGTATTTCCTCAGATTTGAATAGTGTATGATATTGTCACTTAAAAATTCAATAATATGAAATATTAAAAAACTGAAACCCAAAGTGTAATACATTTTTGTCTACCCTTTTGGGCCACTTTTCTTTTGGAAATTTTATGATATATCCTCTCATTTTTTTTTTTTTTTTTGAAAACGGGCTTCCCTGACAGCTCAGTAGGTAAAGAATCTGCCTGCAATGCAGGAAACACTGGTTTGATTCCTGGGTCGAGAAGATCTGCTGGAGAAGGGGTAGGCTACCTACTCCAGTATTCTTGGGATTCTCTTGTGGCTAAGCTAGTAAAGAATCCATGTGCAATGCGGGAGATCTGGGTTCGATTCTTGAGTTGGGAAGATTCCCTGGAGAAGGGAAAGGCTACCCACTCCAGTATTCTGGCCTGGAGAATTCCATGGACTGTGTAGTCCATGGGGTCACAAAGAATTGGACACGACTGACCGACTTCCACTCACTCACTTTCTTCATTATAATTTTATTTGGAAAAAAAAAATTTTTCTGTGTGTGTTTTTCTTTTAAAGCAGCCAAGCTTAGTGAATAAAACACCTATAGTCAGGAAATTTATTTGAGCCTGGCTGCCCTGTTTAACTCTGATTTCCTCTGTCTTGTTAGTTCATATGTAAACTTAAACCCCATTAGCTTTTCCTCAGTTATTTTGTAAAAGTGCACAGTTGATGTGAGAGTGCTGTGAACTCTTTGAGGATGTAGTGCCTTGGACATACTGGAATAAATTTTGTTCATGAGCAGCATATAGCTACACACCATAATCTGCCAGTGCCTATGAAATTGTCAATAAAATTTCTCATTCCGCAAAGAATTCATATTGTCCTTGAAGCTTTACATACCGTATACCAAGAAATAATAGTAACTGGTGAATACCTACTTTGATCAGATACGCTACTTTATAATGCAGATGTATCTTTTATCCTTACACTGCTCCAAGATGGAGCATATTCATCATTTAATTGATGGAGGCTAAGAAAACCATCACCAAGCTTTGTAGCTGAAGCTCTTCCCACTTTTATACTTATGTCTATTGAAACCTAAGGGTATATAATAGAAATCTGAATGTATTTTGATAGAGAGTTAGTCATTTCCTTCTTATTTTTCCACCCATTGGAATAAATGAAGAGTGTTGTAGAGTAGTGAATTTTGAGTTTTTGCTGTAGAAAGGTACTTAGATTTTTCTCTAACTCTTTAGGAAAATTAAGAGATATTCAAGATAGACTGAGGGAAATTAGTAGTTTGTGGCCAGATTCTAGATTAACCAGACTTTTGGAAGGACCCTTTGATTTTTGAGTTTATTATTTTGATTGGGCGTTTGTGTGTGGTGGAGTTGGGGGAAGGGTTGCGATGTGTGTGCTTGGCCCTCATAAAACTAGATCTTTTTTTTTCCCTCCATGATTGTGTAGTTGAAAGCTTTCTTTTATCATTTTGCTGCCATATGTGTTTGTGAAAATCACTTGCGTTGTAAAAATTCTTACTTCCTGGAAACCAGAAACCCATTCAGTGAGTGTCCCTACCCTGACCACTTCCTCTTCGTTATTTCTAAATGATAGTGCTGTTCTTGTAGCATTCCATGCGTTCATCTAGCTAGGATTCCTTTTTCACATTTGCTCTTCCATGCATTTTCTCCTGTTTTATTTCATTTCTTTGTCCTGATTAGGTCACCAAGTGTAATAGAAAAGACATTTGCTTTTTTTGTTTTGCTCTAAAGCAAGTTATTTTAGAGGGAGAGTTTACCAGTGATAAGAGCTGTTTATATTCTTAAGCGATTGATTTGTAATTAATGTTGCCTGGGCTCTCGCATGTTGGCAGAATTGGTAACAGCTTGCAGTATTTTTTAGATTCACTTTTCTTTTTGGTATTTTGACAATGTCATTCATATTTCATGAAAAAGTACCTCAGACAGGTTAAATGTGTTAAAACATGGAATGAAAAGGATGGAAGGAGACCCAGTGCTGCCTAGAAACCTTGATCTTTTGCCAAAGTATTTAAACAATTTAGTGTTTTGGTTTCCTAGCTCCAAGCTGCTTCTCAAATCCCTTGCTAATTAATCCAGTTAATGCTTTGTAGACTTACTATATGCAGTGCTTTGGCTTGTTCGTCTATCATTGAGAAGTCCGTTTTGTTTCTTGGAGCAAACCTAAGCTCTGTCAGGCACAGTGCTGCACAGCGGACTTGCAGATGTGGGTCGTTTTTTGTCTTTAAAACCCTTATGAGTATGTGTGTATGTATGTACATATCTGTGCACATTCCCTACCCTACATAATACTTCAGCTCAAAATTTCAAGATAAAAAAAGATACAAAATAGAAAATATAAATAGAAAACTGATTTTTTACACCAAACTGAAAAACTAATTAAATGTCCCCTGTGTTACTTATTGTGTGCAAATTATTTGCCTTATATAAGCCTCTATTTCCTCATCTATAAAATGGAAAACATAATCCTGTCTTCCTCATAGTGGTGTTGCTGTGATAAAATAAATATCTTAAATGCTTAGCAAGTGCCTGGCACATAATAAAACTCAGTAAATGATACTGATTTTTGTTTTATCAGTATGCCATGATCCTTTTGTGTTGAATAAATTTTGGTGCTTGCTAAATTTTGGAGGAGGTAGATACCTTTCATCTATTTTTCTTTTGGCAAAAATATTTCAAATATCTTAATTTGTGTCAAAGAATCATTCTAGCAGTAGTAATAATAAGAAACAAGCCACTGTATTCTGCTTAAACTGTGGTTTTGAGACCCACTGTTGTGTATTAAAATGCAGATTATCTTCTTAAAGTTTAAAAAGTGAATTACTCTCATTTTCCCACTTGGAAGCTTATGTGCAGAAAAATATATGGGTATTTTTCCTCCAGTTAAATCAAACACAGAGGCAAATTGAGAAACCTTCATTGCTTGCGAAGCTGAAGATGACTTTTTGCTCTCCTATTTCTAAAATCCAAATATTACAGCTTTTAAGCTCAAAATATATCCTGTTGATTCAGAATTAATAGGGGCCTCATTTAATCATTATAGGAAATTTCACCTCCCCCACCCCCAAAGATTTTAGAGAAGAAAGAAGATTGGCTGACGAAACATGTTGCATGCTAATCTTTTTAAAAGCCAATCATTTTTGTTTTTATGTTTAGAAAAAGTTTATCTAAGTACACAGGAAGGTAAAGAAATTATAAGTTAAAAACTTGATTAATTATAACAAAGTTAAGCCATGTAACTCCTACCCAGGTAAAGAAATAGAACATTTACCAGCATCTTGTAAGCCATCCTTATGTATACTTCCAAACATCGCCCCCTCCTTTTTCCCTAAAGAGAACCATTATCTTAACTTCTAACAACATTGATTGTTTTTGCCTGTTTTTGAACATATATAAGTGGAATCATAAAACTAGTCATCAATGTGTTTATGTCTTCATTCGGCTTCTTTTGCTCACGTTCACACATATGAGATTATCCTTGTTATGTGGTACTATAACCATGCAGTGTTCTGTTGTATGAATAGTCCATAATTGATCCATTCTGTTGTCTATAGACATTGACATTTCCCTTTTGTTTTTGGCTATTTCTAATAATGAAGCATATGTCATTATTTTGAATATATTTGGTGCTTATGTTCTCACATTTCGGTTCTGTTGATTTATACTTAGTGAAATTGCTAGGTCATAGAATATGTGCATGTTTAACTTTAGCATAAAATGCCAAGCAGTTCTCCCAATCTGATTAAACTAATTTGCTTCCCATTTAACTATATGTGAGAGTTTCCATTGCTCCACATCTTTACCAATACTTAAATATAAAACCTCTTTTCAATTTTAGTCATACCAAGTGGTTGTATGTATTTCATTGTGGTTTAATTTGCAGTTTCCTATTAGTAATGAAATTGTTCATCTTTTAATATATTTGTTGGTTGTTTGGCTATTTTGTTTTTCTTTTAGTTTTAAAAATATGATTATAAGTCCTTTGGTTATATTTGTTACCCTTATTTTCTACTCTGTGGCTTATCTTTCCACTCTTTTTTGGAAAATTGAGGTAATATTGATTTATGACTTTACTTAGGTTTCATGTGTACAACATTATATTTCTACCTCTGTATACCCTGCAGTGTGCTTACTAGCAAAGATTTGTTTTCATTCATTAATGTAGTTGATCTTTACCTATTTCATTCTCCCCACATCTTCCCCTCTGCAACCACTACTCTGTTCTTTATATGTACATATTTTTGTTTGGTTTGGCTTGTTCATTAATTTTGTTTCTTTTTAATATTCTGCATATGAGAGGAATCATATGTTTTTTTTAAATCATTCTTCATCTGGTTTATTTTATTTAGATGAATACCCTCAAAGTCCATCCACGTTGTCAAAAACAGCAAGATTTTATCTTTTTAAAAAATGACTGAATAGTATTCCATTGTTTGTATCTACCACATCTTCTTTATCCATCTATTAATGGACACTGAGGTTTTTTTTCCCATATCTTAGTTATTATAAATAATGCTGTGATGAAAATGGAAGTACATATATCTTTGAATTAGTGTGTTTGTAGTCTTTGGATAAATACCCAGAAGTGGAATTGCTGGATTGTATGGTGAGTCTGTTCATATTTTTTTTGAGAAATCTCCATACTAATTTCCATAAGTGGCTACACTAATTTACATTTCTGTCAACAATGCGTGAGGGATCCATATCCTTGCCCACACTTGTTATTTGTTGCCTTTTTGATAATAGGCGCTCTAGTAGGTATGAGATGATATTTCATTGTGGTTTTGATTTTCATTTTTCTAATAGTGTTATTGAGCAACTTTTCAAACCTGTTGGCCATCTGTATGTCTTCTTTGAGAAAATGTCTATTCAGTTTCTCTGCTCATTTTTTAAATTGGGTTTTTGTTTTGTTTTTGCGTTGTATGAGTTCTTTATATATTTTGTATATTAACCCTTTGTCAAGTATATAATTTGCAAATATCTTTTGCTGTTTGGTAGGTTGTCTTTTTGTTTTGTTGATGGTTTCCTTTGCTGTGTAGAAGCTTTTTTAGCTTGATATAGTCCCATTTATTTATTTTTGCTTTTGTTTCCCTTGCCTGAGGAGACATATTTAGAAAGATATTGCTAAGACTGGTGTCAAAGAGCATATTGTCCCTGTTTTCTTTTAGGAGTTTTATGGTTTCAGGTCTTACATTTAAGTTTTTAATATATTTTGAGTCGATTTTTGTGTAGTGTGAGATGGTGCTCTAGTTTTGCTTTTTTTTTTTTTTTTGCACATGGCTGTCCAGTTTTCCCAGCACCATTTATTGAAGTGATTGTCCTTTCTTTATTGTTTATTTCTTGCTCATTTTTTATAATTTAATTGTCCATATGTGTTTGGGTTTATTTCTGGGCTTTCACTTCTACTCATTGAGATATGAGTCTTTGTTTTTTTTTGCCAATACCATTCTGTTTTGTTTACTGTGGTTTTGTAATACAAATCAAAATCAGGAAGTGTGATACCTCCTGCTTTGTTTTTTTTTCTCAGAATTCCTTTGACTGTTTGAGGTCTTTTGTGGTTTTATACAAACTTTGGAATTTTTTGTTCTGTTTCTCTGAAAAATGTCTTTGGGATTTTGATAGGAATTACATTGAATTTGTAGATGGCTTTAGATAATATGGAAACTTTAACAACGTTAGTTCTTCCAGTCCAGGAGCACGGAATACCTTTCTCGCTGTGTATCATCTTCAGGTTCTTTCAGTAATGTCTTGTAGTTTTCAGTGTACAGCTCTTTCATCTTTTTGGCTAAAGTTATTCCCTGGATATTTTATTCTCTTGTCATGATTATAAATAGAATTGTTTTCATAATTCTTTCTCTGCTGGCTCATTATTGGCATATAGAAATGCAAATATAGATTTTTATATGTTGATTTTGTGCCCTGCAACTTTACTACATTCATTTATTATTTCTAATATTTTTTTATGAAGTCTTTAGGGTTTTCTTTATATAAGGTTAAATCATCTGCAGATAGAACAGTTTTACTTCTTCCTTTCCAATTTGGATGCCGTTTATTTCTTCTTCTTGCCTAACTGCTCTGGCCAGGACTTCCAGTGTTATGTTGAATAAGAATGGCAAGAATGGGGCTGTCTTTCCACTCTTGATGGGGTCTTTCGCTGAGTAGAACTTTTTACTTTTCATGTAGCCATTATTTTTATTTTTCACATATATCCTTTGTGCTTTTTGTGTCCTATTTTAAAACACTTTCCCTTTTCCAAGGATTTGAAAGAATGTCTGCTATATTTATCCTGGAAGTTTTAACATTTAATTTTACCTTTCATATGTAGTCTCCAGTGTACCTGGAATTGACTGATTTTTTTTTTTTTTTCTTTTGGTCAGGGAGGGGAGCATGGGATGAGGCATAGGGCAGCTGTTTGACTGCCTCTGCCACTTTTGCTCCTCTTCTCCCCTACTTTTCATTAATCAAAAGTCCATATATGGGTGGGTTTCTTCCTGATATAGTTATCTTTGCTTATATGCATATCAACTGAATGAATACTGAAGTTTTAAAATAAGTTGTATTATCTAGTAATGTAAATTCTTCCATTTTGTTATTGTTAAACATTTTTTTCGATTATTGTTGGTCTTCGTAGTTTCATATAATTTTTGAATTGGCTTGTTAATCTCTTTAAAACATCTTGCTAGAATTTTGATTAGGATTCTATTGAATTGGTAAATATTTGGAACAGGTTGATTATTTAATGGCAACCCACTCCAGTACTCTTGCCTGGAAAATCCCATGGACAGAAGGGCCTGATAGGTTACAGTCCATGGGATCGCAAAGAGTCAGACACTACTGAGCAACTTCACTAGTCTTCACATAGAGAATTATGTCATGAACATAACATATTTGTCTATTTAAGTCTTTTGTAATTTCTCAGTTATTACAACTTTCTGCGTAGGAGTTTTTTTCACCTTTCATTAGACCTGTTCCTGGATATTTGGTATTCTCTGCTGTTCTAAATTATGTCTTTTAATTAGAATTTTTGACTTTATGGATCATATGATTCTATTATAACGGTTCACCTCTGCTGCTGTAAAAGGGAAGCAGCCATCGATTATACGTAAACAAAGGACAGGTCTGTGTTTCAATAAAACTTTATTTATAACAGCAGATGGTGGGTTGGATTTGATCCTGTAACTATAATTTGCTTATCCTGGCTTACATCATTGATTTTCAGCTTTCCTTACTTTCTGCTAAATCTTTAAAAAAATAAAGTTTGTTTTCCCCTTAAATCATGATTTTGGTTGTATCACAAAGTTTATTAATTTTAAACCTCGAATAGCCAAAGCAATCTTGAGAAAGAAGAATGGAACTGGAGGAATCAACTTGCCTGACTTCAGGCTCTACTACAAAGCCACAGTCATCAAGACAGTATGGTACTGGCACAAAGACAGACATATAGATCAATGGAACAAAATAGAAAGCCCAGAGATAAATCCACACACATATGGACACCTTATCTTTGACAAAGGAGGCAAGAATATACAATGGAGTAAAGACAATCTCTTTAACAAGTGGTGCTGGGAAAACTGGTCAACCACTTGTAAAAGAATGAAACTAGATCACTTTCTAATACCACACACAAAAATAAACTCAAAATGGATTAAAGATCTAAATGTAAGATCAGAAACTATAAAACTCCTAGAGGAGAACATAGGCAAAACACTCTCCGACATAAATCACAGCAGGATCCTCTATGATCCACCTCCCAGAATTCTGGAAATAAAAGCAAAAATAAACAAATGGGATCTAATTAAAATTAAAAGCTTCTGCACAACAAAGGAAAATATAAGCAAGGTCAAAAGACAGCCTTCGGAATGGGAGAAAATAATAGCAAATGAAGCAACTGACAAACAACTAATCTCAAAAATATACAAGCAACTTATGCAGCTCAATTCCAGAAAAATAAACGACCCAATCAAAAAATGGGCCAAAGAACTAAATAGACATTTCTCCAAAGAAGACATATGAATGGCTAACAAACACATGAAAAGATGCTCAACATCACTCATTATCAGAGAAATGCAAATCAAAACCACAATAAGGTACCACTTCACACCAGTCAGAATGGCTGCGATCCAAAAATCTGCAAGCAATAAATGCTGGAGAGGGTGTGGAGAAAAGGGAACCCTCCTACACTGTTGGTGGGAATGCAAACTAGTACAGCCACTATGGAGAACAGTGTGGAGATTCCTTAAAAAATTGCAAATAGAACTACCTTATGACCCAGCAATCCCACTGCTGGGCATACACACCAAGGAAACCAGAATGGAAAGAGACACATGTACCCCAATGTTCATCGCAGCACTGTTTATAATAGCCAGGACATGGAAACAACCTAGATGTCCATCAGCAGATGAATGGATAAGAAAGCTGTGGTACATATACACAATGGAGTATTACTCAGCCATTAAAAAGAATTCATTTGAATCAGTTCTGATGAGATGGATGAAACTGGAGCCGATTATACAGAGTGAAGTAAGCCAGAAAGAAAAACACCAATACAGTATACTAACACATATATATGGAATTTAGGAAGATGGCAATGACGACCCTGTATGCAAGACAGGAAAAAAGACACAGATGTGTATAACGGACTTTTGGACTCAGAGGGAGAGGGTGGGATGATTTGGGAGAATGGCATTCTAACATGTATACTATCATGTAAGAATTGAATCGCCAGTCTATGTCTGACACAGGATACAGCATGCTTGGGGCTGGTGCATGGGGATGACCCAGAGAGATGTTATGGGGAGGGAGGTGGGAGGGGGGTTCATGTTTGGGAACGCATGTAAGAATTAAAGATTTTAAAATTTAAAAAAAAACTAAAAAATAAAAAAATTTAAAAAAAAGTTCAGTGTATCTTCTAATTTTTATTTTGACTTTAACCTGCATGTTATTTAGAAGTGTACTTTTTAATTTCCAACCATCTAGAGATTTTTCAGGGCTTCCCAAGTCACGCTAGTGGTAAAGAACTCTTCTGCTAATGCAGAAGACATAAGAGATGTGGGTTTGATCCCTGGGTCAGGAAGATCCCCTGGAGGAGGAAATGGCAACCTGCTCCAATGTTCGTACCTGGAAAATTCCATGGACAGAAGAGCCTGGCAGGCTACAGTATGTAAGACTGCCAAGAGACAGGTCTGAACGATGGAGCACATAGAGATTTTTCAAATTATTATTTATTTTTTGCTGGTGGTTTTTAGCTAATTTCAATTTGGCCAGAATACATAGTCTTTTGGGGGTTTGCAAACTATTGCCCAGGGGGGTCAGACATCTGTTTTTATAAGTGACATTTTATTGGAACACAGCCATACTCATTTGTTTATGTATTATCTATGACTGCTTTCTTGCTACAAAAGCAGAATGAATAGTTATGACATACGCCATTTAGTCCATGAGTTAAAATAATTAACTGTGGCCCTTTAAGAAAAATGTTACTGATCTCCTCTTCTTTATGATTTTAATCATGTGAAATTTATTGTGACTTGGTTTATGGCCCAGAATTTGGTCATTTTTTTGGTAAATGTTCCATGTGTCCTTTAGAGTATCTGTATTGTGCAGTTGTGGTTGCAGTGTTCTATGTTAACTAAGTCGAGAGTTTTTCAATTCATCTATGCCCTTACTAACTTTTTGTTTTCTTGTTTTTTTAGTTGCAGAAGAAATGTGTATAAACCAGATCATAGAATATGATTTTGTTTTTTTCATTTATTCTTGTATATAGTTCTGTTGGTTTTTGCTTTGTACATTCTGGGTGGTATTATTAGGGGTGCATACTAATTGAAAATTATTTCTTCCTCATAAATTAAAATTTTTATCATCATGAAAGGACCATTTTTATATCTAGTAATGATTTTTGCCTTAAGTTTACTTCATCTGGTATTTTTAAATTGAAAGTTTTATTCACATACCATGAAATTCACCATTTAAAGCGTACTATGGGGCGGAGGGCATTCACAAGGTTGTACAGTCATCACTACTGTCTAATTCTAGAACATTTTTATCACCCGTAAGAAGGAACCCCATGCCCGTTAGCAGTCATTCCCCTTTCTCCTCATCCCCTCTGTGTCAGTTGTTCAGTCATGTCTGACTCTTTGCAACCCCATGGACTGTAGCCCACCAGACACCTCTGTCCTTTGGATTTTACAGGCAAGAATACTGGAGTGGGTTGCCATTTCCTTCTTCAGGGGATCTTTCCAACCCAAGGATTGAATCTGTGTCTCTTGCATCTCCTGCATTGCAGACAGACTCTTTACTACATGAGCCACTGGGGAAGCCTATTCCCCTGGCAACCATAAATTTACTTTTGTCTGAATTGATTTGCCTATTCTGAACATTTCATATAAGAAATCATACAGGATGTGGCTTTTTGCATCTGGTTTCTTTTACGTAGCATACAGTTTTCAAGGTTTATCAATGTTATGGAACATATCACCACTGCATTCCTTTTTAATTGTTGAAATGATGTTCCACATGGCCCATCTGAATCTTAACTGTCTCCTCCCTTAAAATAACTGTCCTAACTTTATAGTAATCACTTTCTTGTGTTTCTTCATAATTTTATCACTCAGGTATGCCTTCTTAGGCAGTATAGTTTCAGTTCAGTTCAGTTCAGTCACTCAGTCGTGTCCAACTCTTTGCGACCCATGAATTGCAGCATGCCAGGCCTCCCTGAAAGTTATGACCAACTTAGGTAGCATATTCAAAAGCAGAGACATTACTTTGCCAACAAAGGTCCATCTAGTCAAGGCTATGCTTTTTCCAGTAGTCATGTATGGATGTGAGAGTTGAACCATAAAGAAAGCTGAGTGCTGAATAATTGATGCTTTTGAACTGTGGTGTTGGAGAAGACTCTTGAGAGTCCCTTGGACTGCAAGGAGATCCAACTAGTCCATTCTGAAGGAGATCAGCCCTGGGTGTTCTTTGGAAAGAATGATGCTAAAGCTGAAACTCCAGTACTTTGGCCACTTCATGTGAAAAGTTGACTCATTGGAAGACTCTGATGCGGGGAGGATTTGGGGGCAGGAGGAGAAGGGGACGACAGAGGATGAGATGGCTGGATGGCATCACTGACTCAATGGACGTGAGTTTGAGTGAACTGCGGGAGTTGGTGATGGACAGGGAGGCCTGGCATGCTGCAATTAGTCTTATACATTTAAAGTTTTTAAATGGATCCCTTTAAATTACTAGAAAATTAAAAAGTGTTAGTCACTCAACTGTGTCCAACTCTTTGTGACCTCATGCACTGTAGCCCACCAGGCTCCTCTGTCCATGAAATTCTCCAGGCAAGAATACTGGAGTGGATAGCCATTCCCTTCTCCAGGAAATCTTCCCAATCCAGGGATCCAATCCAGATCTCCTGCCTTGCAGGCAGATTCTTTCTCATCTGAGCCACAAAGGAAGCTCACCTTATATCCCTTTCTTTTCATTAAAATTTATCTACTGAAGAACACCAGGCATGTGACCTATTAGTTTCCCATAGTCTATATTTTGCTGATTGCATACTCATGGTGTGTTTTAACTTGTTCTTCTCTCCTTTGTGTTTTCTTCAAATTGGCTCCTGGGCCTGAAGGCTTGATTAGAATCATGTTTGATCTCTTTGTCAACACATAGGTGTTGGTGATTTTTTTTTTTTTAATGTGGAGGTGCAGAATGTCCAGTTGTCTCCCTTATATGTTAATAGATGTTACTCACTGCCTCGATCCATTAATTTATTAGTAGGAATACTTGTACAGAGATATACTACTTGGTCATTGTGTCTCTGTTCATAATTAAAGGCAAGATAAATGGTGGTTTCTTAACAATTTTCGGGATAATGAATTACTTTGTATTTTCCTGCTTCTTTGTATACCTGGTAACCTTTGATTGGATGCCAAAGAAAGTGAATTTTACCTTGCTGGATGCTGGATATTTTTGTATTCCTGTAAATATTCTTGAGCTAGTTTTCTGATGCATAGTTGATTTCAGTTGAGTCACTCAGTCATGTCCGACTCTTTGTGACCCCATGCATTGTAGCACGCCAGGCCTCCCTGTCCATTACCATCTCCCAGAATTCACTCAAACTCACGTCCATCCAGTTGGTGATGCTGTCGAGCCATCTCATCCTCTGTCGTCCCCTTCTCCTCTTGCCCCCAGTCCCTCCCAGCATCAGAGTCTTTTCCAATGAGTCAACTCTTCACATGAGGTGGCCCAAGTACTGGAGTTTCTTTTGTATGCTTACAGTTCTGAGTTCTGTTCTTTGATGTCTTGTACAATTTTCTTAATATATTTTCACTATTTGAAATAGAATATTCCTATTCTATTCCTTCCAAAGAACACCCAGGGCTGATCTCCTTTAGAATGGACTGGTTGGATCTCCTTGCAGTCCAAGGGACTCTCATGAGTCTTCTCCAACACCACAGTTCAAAAGCATCAATTCTTTGGCGCTCAGCTTTCTTCACAGTCCAACTCTCACGTCCATACATGACTACTGGAAAAAGCATAACTTGACTAGATGGACCTTTGTTGGCAAAGTAATGACTCTGCTTTTCAATATGCTATCTAGGTTGGTCATAACTTTCCTTCCAAGAGTAAGCATCTTTTAATTTCATGGCTGCAGTCACCATCTGCAGTGATTTTGGAGTACAAAAAAATAAAATCTCTCACCATTTCCATTGTTTCCCCATCTATTTGCCATGAATGGATGGGATCGGATGCCATAATCTTAGTTTTCTGAATGTTGAGTTTTAAGCCAACTTTTTCACTCTCCTCTTTCAAGAGACTCTTTAGTTCCTCAGTTTCTGCCATAAGGGTGGTGTCATCTGCATATCTGAGGTTATTGATATTTCTCCTGGCAATCTTGATTCCAGCTTGTGCTTCATCCAGCTCAGCGTTTCTCATAATATATTCTGCATATAAGTTAAATAAGCAGGGTGACAATATACAGCCTTGACGTACTCCTTTTGTTATTTGGAACCAGTCTGTTGTTCCATGTCCAGCTCTAACTGTTGCTTCCTGACCTGCATACAGATTTCTCAGGAGGCAGGTCAGGTGATCTGGTATTCTCATTTCTTGAAGAATTTTCCACAGTTTATTGTGATCCACACAGTCAAAGGCTCAGTAAATGCTCAGTAAATCTTTAGTCCAATTTTCTGTTGATGGGCCAGGCTGTGTTCCCTCCCTGTTGTTTGACCTGAGGCCAAGCTATAGTGGAGAAGGCAATGGCACCCCACTCCAGTACTCTTGCCTGGAAAATCCCATGAATGGAGGAGCCTGGTAGGCTGCAGTCCATGGGGTTGCTAAGTTGGACACAACTGAGCGACTTCACTTTCACCTTTCGCTTTCATGCATTGGAGAAGGAAATGGCAACCCACTCCAGTGTTCTTGCCTGGAGAATCCCAGGGACAGGGGAGCCTGGTGGGCTGCCATCTATGGGGTCGCACAGAGTCGGACACGACTGAAGTGACTTAGCAATAGCAATAGCAATGAAGATAATGGCAACCTCCTTCACAAGGTCCTGTGCTCTCACTGCTGCACTCAGTGCCCCAGACCCTATAGCAGGCCGCTGCCGACTCACACCTCTGCCTGAGACTCCTGGACACTCACAGGCGAGTCTGGGTTAGTGTCTTGTGGGGTCACTGCTCCTTTCTCCTGGGTTCTGATGCACACAAGGTTTTGTTTGTACCCCCCACCCCCCCAGAGTCAGTTTCCCCAGTTCTGTGTAAGTTCTGGTGGCTCTGTGGTGGGGTTAATGGCGACCTCCTCCAAAAGGGCTTATGCCATACCCAGGTCTGCTGCACCCAGAGCCCCTTCTGCTGTGGCAGGCCACTGCTGACCCCATACCTCCACAGGAGACACTCAAACACTCAAAGGCAGGTCTGGCTCAGTCTCTGTGGGGTCTGCTTGTGCACACAAGGTTTTGTTTGAGCTGAGCGTCTCTGGTGGGTATGGGGTTTGATACTAAACATGATTTCGCCCCTCCTACCATCTTGCTTGGGCTTCTACTTTGCCCTTGGATGTGGGGTATCTTTCTTTGGTGGAATCCGACATTCTCCTGTCGACGGTTGTTCAGCAGCAAGTTGTAATTTTGGAGTTCTTGCAGGAGAAGATGAGCGCATGTCCTTCTACTCCACCATCTTGTTTGTATTGGACTTAAATTGAAAAAAGTGGGGAAAACCACTAGACCATTCAGGTATGACCTAAATCAAATTCCTTACGATTGTACAGTGGAAGTGACAAATAGAATCAAGGGATTTGATCTGATAGAGTGCCTGAAGAACTACGGATGCAGGTTTGTGGTATTATACAGGAGGTAGTGGTCAAGACCATCTCCAAGAAAAAGAAATGCAAAAAGGCAAAATGGTTGTCTGAGGAGACCTTAGAAATAGCTCAGAAAAGAAGAGAAGTGAAAGGCAAAGGAGAAAAGGAAAGATATACCCATCTGAATGCAGAGTTCCAAAGAATAGCAAGGAGAGATAAGAAAGCCTTCCTCAGCGATCAATGGAAAGAAATAGAGGAAAACAATAGAATGGGAAAGACTAGAGATCTCTTCAAGGAAATTAGAGATATCAAGGGAACATTTCATGCAAAAACGGGCACAATAAAAGACAGAAAAGGCATGGACCTAACAGAAGCAGAAGATATTAAGAAGAGGTGGCAAGAATACACAGAAGAACTGTACAAAAAAGATCTTCACGACCCGGATAATCACAATGGTGTGATCACTCACCTCAAGCCAGACATCCTGGAATATGAAGTCAAGTGGGCCTTAGGAAGCATCACTATGAACAAAGCTAGTGGAGGTAATGGAATTCCAGTTGAACTGTTTCAAATCCTAAAAGACGATGCTGTTTAATTGCTGCTCTCAATATGCCAGCAAATCTGGAAAACTCAGCAGTGGCCACAAGACTGAAAGAGGTCAGTTTTCATTCCCAAAGATAGGCAATGCCAAAGAATGTTCAAACTACTGCACAACTGCACTCATCTCACACACTTGCAAAGTAGTGCTCAAAATTCTCCAAGCCTGGCTTCAACAGTACATGAACCGTGAGATTCCAGATGTATAAACTGGATTTAGAAAAGGCAGAGGATCCAGAGATCAAATTGCCACCATCCATTGGATCACCAAAAATGCAAGAAAGTTCCACAGTAATGTCTACTTCTACTTTATTGACTACGCCAAAGCCTTTCACTGTGTGAATCACAACAAACTGTGGAAAATTCTTCAAGAGATGGGAAAACCAGACCACTTGACCTGCCTCCTGAGAAATCTGTATGCAGGTCAAGAAGCACCAGTTAGAACTGGACATGGAACAACAGACTGGTTCCAAATAGGAAAAGGAGTATGTCAAGGCTGTATATTGTCACCCTGCTTATTTAACTTCCACGCAGAGTACATCATATGAAATGCTGGGCTGGAAGAAGCACAAGCTGGAATCAAGATTGCCAGGAGAAATATCAATAACCTCAGATACACAGATGACACCACCCTTACGGCAGAAAGTGAAGAAGAACTAAAGAGGCTCTTGATGAAATTGAAAGAGGAGAAGTCAAAAAAAGTTGGCTTAAAAATCAACATTCAGAAAGCCAAGATCATGGCATCTGGTCCCGTCACTTCTTGACAAATAGATCGGGAAACAATGGAAACAGTGAGAGACTTTATTTTCTTGGGTTCCAAAATCACTGCAGATGTTGACTGCAGGCATGAAATTAAAAGATGCATGTTCCTTGGAAGAAAAGCTATGACCAACCTCGACAGCATATTAAAAAGCAGAGACATTACTTTGCCAACAAAGGTCCGTCTAGTTAAAGCTATGGTTTTTCCAGTTGTTATGCATGGATGTGAGAATTGGACTATAAAGAAAGCTGAGTGCCGAAGAATTGATGCTTTTGAACTGTGGTGTTGGAGAAGACTCTTGAGAGCCCCTTGGACTGCCAGGAGATCCAGCCAGTCACTCCTAAAGGACATCAGTCCTAGATTTTCATTGGAAGGACTGATATTGAAACTGAAACTCCAATACTTAGGCCACGTGATGTGAATCATTGACTCACTGGCAAAAACCCTGATGCTGGGCAAGATTGAAGTCAGGAGAAGGGGATGACAGAGGATGAGATGCTTGGACGGCATCACTGACTCTATGGACATGAGTTTGAGCAAGCTCCAGGAGTTGGTGATGGACAGGGAGGCCTGGCGTGCTGCAGTCCATGGGGTTGCAAAGAGTTGGATATGACTGAGCAACTGAGCTGAACTGAATTTTTACCATGAAGTATAATTATTCAGGGCTCCTGCCGAAAGCCCAAGGTGCTTCCTGAGGTGAACTCCCTTTTGTGTGTGTGGTAAGTCACTTCAGTCATGTGTGACTCTTTTGTGACCCTATGGACTATAGCCCACCAGGCTCCCTCTGTCCATGGGATTTCCCAGGCAAGAATACTGGAGTGTGTTGCTGTGCCCTCCTCCAGGGAATCTTTCTGACCCAGGGATTGAACCCATGTCTCTAATGTTTCCTGCATTGGCAGGTGCTTTCCTTACGACCAGTGACATCTGGGAAGCCTGATGTCCCTTTTACTGGCCCTGAATTTCAGTTTCATCCTGTTAACCTGTTGGTGATTTGAAAACTTGGATCACCTTTTAACCTCTTACCTACCTTTCCTCAAATCAGCCCACACCTTTAGGAGAAATGTGGCCCCAAAGGTAGGAAAAAATCCTTTTTTAAAGGATCTCTGGGATCTTGGCACAATGTAATTTGATACCTTTTTGGTAGTTCTTTGATGCTTTTGAGTGGTTGTTCTTTTTTACATTGTATTCATCTGTTCTATTTTTTTTCTGAATAGAAACATAGATCTAAATTCTAGTTCTCCTTTACTGGAATGGAAATTCAGCTAGCTTTTAAAAATGGAGCGCTTTATTCAGGCACTGGTTTAAGTTAGTTATTATGTTTCACAGTCATAACATTAATTCCTTGAGGAAGATGGTACTTCCCTCATTTTCCTTGTGAGTCAACAGATGTTTGAATACATTAATGAATTTGTTCAACATCACAGCAGAATCGTTCCCTTGAGGCAGTAAATAATCCTGTTCTAGTCCACCTTCTCTTTCAGACTTTGGACTTGAGGGTAACAAGTACCTTGATGTTAAATGGCAAGTACCCAGAAAATCTAAATGACAGAGAAACAAGTTCAAATAGGATCAGTATTTTGTGGGTATATATATGTTCTGTAGACTGTAGAAACCTATAATTAGTTTTGTATGCATGAATAATTGGTTGTGAATCCACCTACACAGTTAGTTGTATTTAGTTATTTTTCAATGGAAAAAACACTTTCCAAGTACAATATTTGCCATACATTATAAGTTTTGATTTATTATTAAATCTCAGTGTATAATTTTCATTCCATACTGTGTGATTAATTATGGATTTGTTAGAATTTTAGAAGTTATTTTCCACCTTTAATCTAGCTTTAGATGATTTGTTCTAGAGTCATATTTTATATTGTTTTAACTGTTTTATTTTCATATTGCTTTGGATCATATTCAGTTTGAAAGAGGATTTTTAAAGTGCTTCTTGATAGACCTCCAACTATGAGAATCTAGTTGTGTTTGAAACTCACATCTGATGGAGTGAGATGGTTGTCCACAGGATATGTGCCAAAGTTGGTGGGTTCTGGGACACAACAGATGGATTGGCAGGCCATGGCAGAGAACAGAAATAGATTCATTGGGGATTCAGTGGAAAATGGTATCTTGAATCAAGCCTGAGGAGCAAGATGAGAATGCAAAGAGGAGAACTAGTATTGAGAAACTTAAGCCAAAAGAATCAAGAGTAGCATGGAGTGTGGTGTGAGGAGTGGTTTGATACCAGTAGCCTAGGAATACGTGACAAAGGGGAAGTGTGTGCCACACAGTAGGTTACAGGGGAGCATGTGGTGGCTTAGAGGAGCGTTGGTGGCCCTGCCATTTGGAAGTAAGTTTTTAGAGTTCATATCAGGAATATTCGGTTCTAATAAACTTTCCCTAGGTTATTCTGTCTTAAATTAACAGAAAGGACCCCAGAAATCTCTGTGGCTGAGAAAAACAAGTTTATTACTTTCCCACAGTGTGCTTTCGTTATAGCTCTGCTCCAGGGTCAGCTCTATATCTCAATCAGGGACCCAGCCTGAAGGAGCAGCACTCAACTGAGACATGCCTGTCTCATGGTGAAAGAAAAAGAGAAACAATGGAGACATAATGGCCTGAACAGCTTTGGCTGCGAATTGGCACAGATCACTCACATTCAGGTTTTTTGGCCACTACTTCCATAGAGAAGGGCATACTGCAAGTCATACACCAATAGGCAGGGATGTATAATCTCTCCAGGAAGGAGCAGTGAATAGTTGGGTACAAAATTACAGTCAACTGCGTTTTCCTTTCCAGATGAGACTTTCATGTGATAAATGTGCTATGTTGTAGAGTTAGAGCCAGATTACCTTATTCCATAACTTCTGGGACACATTTTCTCCCTTAGTTTAATGTCTGAAATCACAATGTATCTTACAATAGATGGGGTCTTATAATCAGTGCAGGCCAGGCAGCTGTCTTGATGTCATTGCTGAAGCATGGACGAACTTGGCTTTTAGTCCTGATACCACTTGGCACCTGTAACTGTTGACATTTCAGAACTGTCTGAGAAAGGAATATGAATCTAGATTTTCATCTGAAAACTTTCTATTGAGATCCTCCGATAAGGTCAGCATTCATTGTGGAATGAGTGTCAGCAGCTTGGGAAAAAAATCTTGAAAGTGATAGTAGAACATTAAAAAAAAAAAAAAAAAAAAAGCTGTATCACCAAGTGTTCGTGGTAGCACAGGGGATTATATTGTTAGAAGCAGCCTGGATTGAGAATTTTGAGTTGAAGAGTGATCGAGAAGAGTTGCTCTCTGAATGTGAAGAAGTTTTAGAAATACTTCCATTAAGTTACTATGTTTGGAAATTGTTCAGTCATGTCTGACTCTTTGCGACTCCATGGACTGTAACCCCCAGGCTCCTCTGTCCTTGGGATTCTCCAGGCAAGAATAATGAAGTGGGTTGCCATTTCCTTCTCCAGGGGATTTTTCCGACCTGAGGATGAAACCTGGGTCTCCTGCTTTGCAGGCAGATTCTTTACTGTCTGAGCCACCATTATTGTGCTTATATTTAATTTATTAGGTATGTACAGTAGTGTTAGATGAAAAAAAATCTGTTCTAAAGAACTGAATAATCAGTGGTCATGTTTGGATGTGAGAGTTGGACTGTGAAGGAAGCTGAGCACTGAAGAATTGATGCTTTTGAACTGTGGTGTTGGAGAAGACTCTTGAGAGTCCCTTGGACTGCAAGGAGATCCAACCAGTCCATCCTAAAGGAGATCAACCCTGGGATTTCTTTGGAAGAAATGATGCTAAAGCTGAAACTCCAGGACTCTGGCCATCTCATGTGAAGAGTTGACTCACTGGAAAAGACTCTGATGCTGGGAGGGATTGGGGGCAGGAGGAGAAGGGGACGACAGAGGATGAGATGGCTGGATGGCATCACCGACTCGATGGACGTGAATCTGAGTGAACTCTGGGAGTTGGTGATGGACAGGGAGGCCTGGCATGCTGTGATTCATGGGGTCGCAAAGAGTCGGACATGACTGAGCGACTGAACTGAACTGAAGCCATTATACTGTAATTTAATTAAAAAAATTTTTTTTGGCAGGCATAGTCATAGACTAGTGCATTTTGCTCTCAGTGGCTTCTTAGAGTCTATGAAGTGATGTAAATATGCCTCCTACACATTTAAAAGCTGTTCACCATTTACTGGGTAAATTTAGCCAAGGTTTCTTTCTTAGAAGGTCTTCTTATAGTACATACCATGAAATCAACTTTGAACTAATTTCAGTCATTCTAGTTGTAAGATTTATATAAGATGTTTAAGTAATACCAATGTTCTTGAACTGAAATTTCACTCTGCACAGTGAAGTTAACATTTGGAATCACACAGTGAAGTTAACATTTTTCTCTAGAGGCCAAACTTCTGGTTAGTAGAGGAGTTTTGTTTTATTTTCTAATTGTTTAGTCGTCTTCTAGAGTAGATGGCTAAAACCTTCTCTTTTAAAACAAAATAATAGCTTATTTAGTACTACCTTAGATATAGACTGTCAGGTATGCTGGTGTTAGGAAAAATTGCATAGAATATGTAACCTGTCTGGAAGAGCATTATTGCCATTTTGACATCTTTCACTTATTTTGTGACCCTCACAGTTTCAAAACTTAACTAAGAGTTTTGGGTTTAAATTATATGCATTAGGAAAAAAAGTTAATAACGGTAAAGTATCTGCCTACAATGCACGAGACCCTGGTTTGATCCCTTGGTCAGGAAGATCCTCTGGAGTAGGAAATGGCAACCCACTCCAGTACTCTTGCCTGGAAAATCCCATGGACGGAGGAGCCTGGTAGGTTATAGTCCATGGGGTCGCAAAGAGTCGGACATGACTGAGCGACTTCATCTTTCACCTTTTGGGTTTAAGTTATATACATTAGGGAAAAAAAGTTAATAATATGTAATCTGTTGGTGATTTTCCAAATCTAAAAAAATTTTTATTTAACAGTAAGTTGAGTACATGCTTCTTCACATTGCATTCAGCAAACCACTAATGAGGCATTGTGGTAGTGTTCACAAAGATGAATCAGCTCTGCTGTGTCTTCAAAGAACTTTAATTCTCTTGGTGTCAGGTGATTGATAGCTGAAGATATTGGTATCCCCATTCTGGAGAGAGACTGTGATTTAGAATTTCAGAACCTTTCTAGATCTGAGTTTCAGTCTTGGTGTTGCCCCTTTGTCAACTTCTGCAGAACAGTTCCCTCCAGGCCTCAGCAGCTTCAGTAGAGTGGTTGTGAGTATGTAGAACAAAGAAGTTCAGTAACTGCTAGCCAATGCGAATCATACTCATCATTGTCATGATCATAAATCTCATCTTTATTTTAATGCTATGAAAGAACTTTGATTTCAGCGTTCAGTAGTCTTGGCAGGATTCCAGTCTGTCTCTGACTTTTATTAGATATGTGCTAACTCCCTGTCTGTTGCGTGGCTCTTCCTAAATTTCTCCTTATAGGCATCTCAAGCTGAACTTAGGATCTTCCACCCAAATTTTTTATTCTATAGCTTGCCCATTTTAGAGTTGTTTGTACCAGAAACCTGGGAGTCATTGTCTCCTTGTCTCGCTGTCTTGTTCTCTGTAGTCACTGGCGTACTCTTATCTCTTCAATTCTAACTCTTATCTTAAGTCTCCTAACTTCTCTGCACCTCCATTGCCATGACCTGTGTTGAAGTGAGAAAAGTATGACTTAGACTACTGTTGTGGCCACCTAACTAAACTTAGATTCAGCTTTGCCTAATTCTAGTTCATTGTCCCTATCTGATCCTCTTCCCTGCCTTCCACTCCATCTTGTTCAAAAATCGTAAATGCCTTCCTTTTTACCCCCGAATAAAGTCTAAAGTCCTTACTGTGCCCCGTGAGATCCTGCATGGCTTGAGAGCAGACTTTTTCCTTGGCTTCATTTGTCTTGTGCTCAGTGATCCTTACACTGGCCTTCTTTATTTCTTCTTTTAACCCAAATTCTTTCCTGCCTCAGGACTTCCTCCAGTCACTGCTGTTCCCTCTGCCCACACCATTTTCCTTTTCCCTACTTTTGTCTAGTTCGTTTGCTTCCTTGAAGTGTATGCTCCAGTGATATTCAGGAAGCCTTTTATAATCTCTCAGTGTAAGTTGGGTCTGTATATTCTGTGCTCTCATAGCATGCTCTGGTTTTTCTTTATAGTATTTACCTCTCATTTAGTATCTTTCTTTCATGGTCATAGACAGCATGTTTTGCTCACTGCTCAGGTATTTCTAGAGTTTAGCATAGTACCCGACCCATAAGTACTGAGTAAATTTGTTGAAGGGATGAATATTTGTTGAAATCAATGAACATTACCTGCCTAATAGGGTTGGTGTGAAAATTAAATTAGGACACAAATGATGTCTTATTGCATATTATGTGGTACATAATGGGTTTCTGGTATTAGTTTCTTTCTTGTTTTTCCCCCTAAGCATTAAGAAAGGCCTCCCAGTGGTTTTCAAACTATAGGTTATGGCCCACTAGTGGGTAATGAAATCAATTTAGTGGGCCACGAAGTGAATTTTAAAATGTGAAATGGAATAGAATAGCTATTATCAGATAAAATAATGTGATAACAAACCTAGACAGCATATTAACAAGCAGAGACATCACTTTGCCAACAAAGGCCTGTGTAGTCAGCTATGGTTTTTCAAGTAGTCGTGTACAGATGTGACAGTTGGACCATACAGAAGGCTGAGTGCCAAAGAATTGATGCTTTCCAAGTGTTGTGCTAGAGAAGACATTTCAGAAGAGTCTCTTGGACTGCAAGGAGATCAAACCAACCAATCCTAAAGGAAGCCAACCCTGAATATTCATTGGAAGGACTGATGCTGAAGTTGAAGCTCCAATACTTTGGCCACCTGATGTGAAGAGCTGATTCCTTAGAAAAGACCCTGATGCTGGGAAAGATTGAGGGCAAGAGGAGAAGGGGGCGACAGAGGATGAGATGGTTCGATGGCATCACTGACTCAACAGACCTGAGTTTGAGCAAACTCCAGGAGATAGTGAAGGACAGGGAAGCCTGGTGTGTTCCCGTCCATGGGGTCTCAAAGAGTCAGACACAAGTTAGCGGCTGAACAAAGCAAGAAAGAAAACTAGTATTTCCTGGAACTTGTGGTTTGTGGATGTTCTGTATTACCAGTTGGAGATAAAATATATTTCTTATATGGATTATGGGTAAAAGAAAGAAGTTTGAAAGCCGCTGTTATAGCGCTAGCACAGTGTAGTGTAACCTATAGGGAACACTGTGTTTAAGTTAGGGCAGCTAAAAGCGGGTATATCCAGTTCTTCAAGAAATGTTACTGTCTATGCCTTTGCTGACTTACACTGTTCAAGGCCCTAGAACCTCCCTTAGGCATCAATGCAATCACCAAAACTTCTGGGATTACTAATTTACCCCTTTATGTGGAGCCTATATCTATTTCTAACCTGTGTTTTTTTAAAGTAATTTTTGCTTATGTATACTGTGTACTCTGGCCTTTTCCACTATATTGAAAATATATCTCCAATATTGTTAATATTTATTATGGTGACATCTGTCTTATGTATACTGTATAATGTTGATGTTAGCATAGTTATGTCTGTCATAATGACATTCTTTAATAGCTCAAATTATTGCTCTTATTAAATTTTATTACTCTAGTGACTTTATAGGCTGTTAATATTAGTTTGATAAAATCAAGTGCTGTACAGTTGTATAAAAAACCAGATTCTATATAGGGTTATAGAAAGACAGACCTAGATAAAAGGAAACCACAGCATTTAAGGATTAAGATGATAATAGTTATGATTGTGGTAGCTTGGTAAGTGATTTCATTTTTCAATGGATTTTTAAAATATAGGGTTGATAAATGTTCATGTAACTGAATTATGGTTTCCATCCTTAAGGCCAGTGGTCAGTTCCAACCTTTGATGCTGCTGACTTTCTCAGCATTAATCATTGTTTTATATTCCGTTCTCTAAGGATGCATAAATTATGATAATAAAAGCTAAAGGAGGCTGGAGCTTCTGGTTGTTGCTGCATTATTGTGTCCACTGGGATGGTGTTTTGTGTGCTTGTCCTCTGCATATTGTTGGGTTGAGAAACTGGATCCCATCCCCTGCAAAGCTAGAGACACCAGTGGATTTTAAAAGGCATGAGAAAGCAGCCCTGTTAAGAGATCTGTTTGGAACTCTTACAGACTTGATGGAACAGAATATCCTGGGGATCTTATAAAATTTTACAGAAGCATAGATTGCCCCCTTCCTTAGAGTTAATATGTTTTGTAGCTATTAATGGAAAATGCTCAAATAATACAAAATTTTACCTCTAATCCATCGTAAGAAAAGACTATGGTCAAGTCGCAGAGTTCAATTTTCATGTTTTCTTATTATGAATTTCTGTCACTTGTTGCAGATTGGTGAGTTAGATGCTGTGCTACTCTTAGAACAGGAGATATACAGTGGTTTCTTGTTTGTTCTTTACATTTTTTCATTTTAAAACTGTGAGATTTACTTTGGAAAACTTGGGAAATTGCAATATAAAATTTTTCCAACACTCAGAAATAATTCCTGTTATGTATATAGTCAATCTGTTGTATTTATACATGAGAATACTGTTTTTCCATGACTGTGTGATGAAATAAATATTTTAGAGGAAAATACGTACTACCAAAGTAGATGAAGAGGTAGAAAACTTACCTGGAACAGTATTCATGGAGGAAATTGATAAAGTTGTCAAAACACTACTCCTAAAAAATTGCCAGTTCCAGATGGTTTTAGCTAGTCAGTCAGTATTCACATCCTTGCACAGCATGCCTGTGCTGTTTAAACTGTTCTAAAGTGGTTTTCAATGGCATGCTTCTTTATCTTACTACCTTGTTGTAGCCCAAACAAAAAACACTAGAACAGAAAGATAAGACGAAAGTATAGACTAGTCTTCAGTAGTACGTGAACCAACAACTTCCAGATGTTCACCTGGGTTTAGAAAAGGCAGAGGAACCAGAGATCAAATTGCCAACATCTGCTGGATCATCGAGAAAGCAAGAGTTCCACAGGAACGTCTACTTCTGCTCTATTGACTGTGCCAAAGCCTTTGAATGTGTGGATCACAACAAACTGTGGAAAATTCTGAAAGAGATGGGAGTACCAGACCACCTGTCCTGCCTCCTGAGAAATCTGTATGCAGATCAAGAAACAACAGTTAGAACTAGACAAGGAGCAACAGACTGGTTCCAGATCAGGAAAGGAGTACGTCAAGGCTGTATATCGTCACCCTGCTTATTTAACTTCTCTGCAGAGTACATCATAAGAAACGCTGGACTGGAAGAAGCACAAGCTGGAATCAAGATTGCCAGGAGAAGTGTCTGTTACCTCAGATACACAGATGACACTACCCTTATGACAAAAAGTGAAGAGGAGCTAAAGAGCCTCTTGATGAAAGTGAAAGAGGAGAGTGAAAAAGCTGGCATAAAGCTCAACATTCAAAAACTAAGATCATGTTATCTTGTTCCATCCATTCATGGCAAATAGATGCGGAAACAGTAGAAACAGTGAGAGACTTTATTTTTTGGGGGGCTCCAGAATCACTGCAGATGGTGACTGCAATCACGATATCAAAAGACTCTTGCTTCTTGGAAGAAAAGCTGTGACAAACCTAGATAGCATATTACAAAACAGAGACATTACTTTGCCAACAATGGTCCGTCTAGTTAAAGCTATGGTTTTTCCAGTAGTCATGCATGCATGTGAGAATTGGACTATAAGGAAAACTGAGCGCCAAAGAATTGATCTTTTGAACTCCATGCATGTGTCTCATGCTTCACCTAGGTGGCTGGAACAGCTAAGTCCTGGCTGAGCCATTCTCTGTCCCATGTGGCCTCTCTTCATTCAGAAGTTCAGCCTGAGGTAACATGGAAGTCATGTCCCCAAAAGGTGAAAGCAGAAGCTGCCAAGCTTCTAAAGGCTTAGGCCCCCAAATGGCTCTGCATAATTTCCACAGCATTCTGTTGTTCAAAGTGAGTCATGAAGTCAGCCCAATTGAAGGAAAGGGCCAGCAGACTCCATGACTTTGAGAAAGAAGTGCCATGTGCCAAAGGAGTGGTGGGAATTGTGAGGGACATCTTGGAAGGCGAACTGCCATGTTCGCTCATATGGAACATTGCTAAGGCCTGGAAGCCTTCTGTCTGCTCCTTCTCTGAAGCTGCCCTCCTGTTGTCCCTCATTTCTACCCTCAGATAACATCCATGGTCCCTTCACCACTCATTTTTCTCTATTTTCTTGCTTTTCATGATTATTTTTACCATATATGTAAGTATCCCTAAATAATGTATTAGTTTTCATGGTGGATATGAATTTATATCTTAAGATAATCTTTTAAATTTTAACTTAGAATAGCTATGTTGAAGATTATTTATAAAATTCAGAAAAGCAAAAAGAAAAAGCTAAAATAGCGTCTAGTCTCAATTCCTAGGTATAATCATTGGTGACATTCTGGGATATGTTAACACATGTGCACACACTCCAATTTATATCAAATATTTGTTTCTTATTCTCAGAATCTCTTTTTTCTTGAGTTTGGGTGACAAGGCTACTACATCATCTGAATCTTTAGTATTCGATTCCTAATTTTGGAATGACACAACGCAAGAATTTGGATTTTTGAGGCTCATCCATACATTTATCTGACTGCTAGGATGGTTAGAGTTTGGATAGTGAAGGCCCCTTCTGTAGGTGTACATTCTATACGTGTACATATGTGTGTATGTGTTTGAATGGTATGTAATTTTAAACAAAGGCAGAGGATCTGATAGTAAAGCTGTTCTTTAAAAATTAGCATGGAGAAGTGTTCTCAGTAGATAGCTGTTAAATGCTCTTGTACCACAGTTTTCAAAGTTTCTTCTGTTAGCTTTTTACCATTTCTCTCCTTTATTGAGCCCATCCATGAAACGTTCCCTTGATATCTCTGAATTTTCTTGAGATCTCTAGTCTTTCCCATTCTATTGTTACATAGAATATCTTTCCCATTCTATGTTACTGTTACAACTTACATAGGGATGATTAGCATTTTTAAGAGTATGTCTTTACATAAAAGGATGTTCTTCCTCAAGCCTCCCAACATGTGGACCAGTGTGGTGTTTACTCTTTATATTCTCCTAGAGTGAAATCTGTGTAACTTTACATCTCCTATTATAATTCGGTGTAAAGGTGAGTTATCTTTAAAAGCAGTTCTAGGGACCGTAATAATCTCTGATCTTGTAGGCCAAAGATCGGTTCTCAGTCTTGTCCCTGACACTTAATTTGTGCCCTCATTAATAGCCTAAGCTCTGAACCTCAACTTTGTCATTTTTGAAATGATAATAGTAGCACCTAGAGTTGTTTATGTAGAGAGTTTGGACTTAGAACGGGGCAGTATTCTCTTGTTGTAGCCTGTGGCGTTCTGCCTGAAGTGACCTGCTCCCTCAGCCTCAAGGGAGGATCTCAAGCGACAGAGAGAGAGAGAGAGAGAGAGAGAGATCAGTTAGCCATGGACAGCTCTTTCTATCCCAGAGGTCGTGTTTTTGCCTCTGAGAAGGCGTGGAGTTTGTGGGACTGATGAGCACTACTATCTGCATTTAGAATACCTCTTTTTATTTTCCTCTTTTATGTATCTACTATATTCCTTTAACTTTTTCTCTGGATTGTTTTGAGGATTTTATGAATTCTAAAGCTTGTGAAAACTCTTTGAAAACTGTCCAGTCCTTTGTGAATTCAAAGTAAGATGATATTTGCTTCTATTCAAGGGACTATTGAAATGAATCACTCTGTGGCCTCCAAACCTAGTGTTAGAGAGACAGGTAATTATTTATATTCCTCCAAATTGTTTTGATATTTGTCACAAATTTTTGATTCCCAAATTAACATTCCCAGTTAACAAAGAGTCATATTGAATAAATTTATAAACTACTTATTTGAAATAAATCTCCTGAGAAACAGCTTCATCCACAGCATTTAACTTCTCAGTTTAACCTATAAAGCCTATTTCACCTTCTTTTTTTAATGGGGAGAGCTTGGTGCAGATGAAAGTTTGGACTTTGAAATCCTATAGATTTGAAATTGGCTCTGTCATTTAATAGCTTCATAACCTTGGGGAAATCAGTTAACCTCTAAGAGATGTTTTTTTTCCATTTGTAAATTAAGAATAATATTGCTTATAATTGAAAATTTAAAAAGGAAATGTTAAGTTAGTTTGGGGTCCATTGCCAAATAGGCCCTCAATTGTTTCCATTTTCCTTATCCTCTGAATAGTTGCAGTAAGTTTTCCTATTCCTTCTAATTATTACACCAACGTTTTTGGGGGCGGGGGAATACAGACTACTAGGTTGTCCTGAAAGACTAAATTATAGATATGTTTTAGACTATCCATGTATTGGATATTGTACAATAAAGGAGAATAAGTCAGTTCAGAAAATTATATAGAACATAATATTGTATATCTTTAGGAATTCTCTTAGAAAACATGCTTTTAATAAAACCTTTTCCCCCTTTTGGGGTTGTGGTTGGAGTTACTAGAGGTTATCCCTGATCTGCAGTAAAATGGCTGTTTGGAATAACTGACTTTCTGATCCTTTTTAAGATTAAGACCTATTCAGTATGGTGCAGTTGTCTGTAGTCATGTGAATTTATTAAACTAGTTTTATGGTCAAATGTGTATTTGAGGGGGGTGTCAGACTTTATACAATTGCTGAGTATCTCATTAGAAATAGTGCTTATGCTGGTCGGTGGTTCCTACTGATTTAAAAATAGAAGGTGCATATATAGACAGTGCCTAGATTGTGTTAAGTTGGTTGCATTGTCATCTGACCCTGTAGGGGAGCAAATTATATCTTGAATGAATAATTTTGAAGGATAAAGCTATTTGTGATCTTTGTTAAGAAAGTATTATTTTATTTCCATCATCTTAGTTACAGTGACGTTGAATGTCCTACCTAACCACAATACTTCTTTTCTAGTGGGGTTTGGTCTTTATATGTTGAATCATTTTCAGTTTTATATTTTTAGTGGAAAATAATTGTCAGTATTAGGTATTCATTTAAGGACTTTGAGTTCATTTGTTTCCAGCTAAAGTTAGAATCATTGGTAGACTCACAAATATATTATTCAGTGAATGTTTAGTTTTTCTTGAAATATTTTTTAGGTAGCATCACTTGGACAGAGGAAACTAGTGTGTATTGTTCTGTTAATAAAGAAGTGGTTGTTCTCTGATTTGATTGTTTGAATTGTGTGAATTGGAGAGTAATGTTTTTTTAGCATGACACTTTGGGAACTGCTGCTTGGTTAGGATACTTTTGTTTCAAGGTCTCTTTGAGTCAGTTCCTATTAAACATGAAATGTGACAACGTGTATAACAATGAGAATATTTGAACAATACAATACTTGTATTATTATTGTATGGCTTTGAGGAAAACCTCATACTGTGTCTAATTGAGTTTATTATGATTAATGATTTTTTTAAACCAAAGAGTACTTTTTTGTTTTCTTGACCATTGAGCTTACATTTTTAAATGGATTTAAAATATACTATAGAGTATGTAGAATAAGAATTTGCAACCTAAAAGGTAATTATACAGCAGTTTTAGTATAGCATTTGCAAAGAAGTACTGTTAAAAATTATATTCTCAATAAGTTAGGCTTTAATAAGTGGCAGGAGAAGGAAGGGGTGAAAAATATTAAATTAATATATGCTTTCATTAACAGTTCCTGTGAATTTTTATAAAAGAATTGATCACAGTGAATTTATTCAGTAAATTATCAATGTCCATATTATATACCTCCTGAAGAATGCCTTGTAGTGTCATAGTCAGAAACATATCATTAACTAAAATGGTGTTCTTTCCCTTTTTCATGAGAACAAAGAATTCAAATTTAGCTGCTTGATACTAGCTACATTATGTAAATTATTGTGGTAAATGTAACATTATGTAAAAATCTCCAGAGTAGTTGCATGAGGATTTATATTGGTGAAATAATTTTTGTTTATGTACTAATGTCACTGTGAATGACGCTTAAGAGATGATTGCAGCAGTATCAAATGAGGCATTTCTTTTCTCTTAACATTGTAATTATTGAGATAGGCGGTTTCCTCGTGGCCTTTTTCTAAAACTGAGCTTTGGAAAGGAGAAAGAAGCTGTGAGAATGTGAAGTTTAGGGCTAGGTAAAAGTTTGGATTTGTGTCCCCATGAAATGCTCTTAAAGCTTGATATTTCATGATTCATAAAAGAAATCTGGTAGACATATCTGACCACTTTGCTCTTGCTTAGTATTTTCACTTGGTGGTCTGTTATCTGTTTGGATTCACTGTTTTTTGTTGGATAAATATGAATCAGGTCTTTTTCTTTGGGTCTAAGAAAAATTAACCCAGTATATTTTGGTATATTCTGTTCTGCCAAATTTACTAGCTATGACTTGTCATATTTCAAGGAATTAATACATATCAAAGTATCAGACTCTTTCTCGAGGCACTTTTTTGGATGAGGAAGGCTTTGCTAGCTGCCCTTAGGAGTTAAAGAGCAGAATGGGTGTCATCAGGCAGAGACAATTGGCTGTCCATTTGAAACAAGTTTCCTGCCTGCTCACACCATTCATAAAAATAAATTACAGCTGGATTAAAGAACTGCCTTAAAAACAAAAATTCATAGCTTTTCAAAGAAAATGTGAAAATATTTTTAAAGGTACAGATGGGAAAAAAATTTCTTGAAATAAGATATGGAAAAGTACAAATCATGAGGTAAAAGACTTGATTGACCTTACTAACCTTTAAAATTTTGGTATGGCAAAAGAAAAAAAAATTATAAACAAAACAAAATGATCAGATTGAAGGAAAAATTTGGCAAGGCTTGAGATCTAGAATAATAAGGAAACTGAAAGAAATAAGTAGAAAAATAGACCAAAATGTTAAATAGCAAGTCACAAAAGAAGAAATTAAAATAACCACCATGTGAAAAGATTACAGGACTAAAAATCAAGGAAATTCAAATCAAAACCGTGCGATGCCATTTCATATGTGAGACTGGCAGAAAAAATTTAAAGGTGAATAATAATAGCAAATGTTGGTGAGCATGTTAGGAAACAAAAGCTCTTAAGTGCTGGTAAAAGTAAGTGGAGGGTATTCATACACTAGGAACTAGCAGTGTCACTTTTACATAGATAATGTAGAGAGATTATCACATGTGCACAAGGAGGCATAATCAAAAATGTTTATATATTTTTTAATGGTAGAAATATATTGAAAATTTAAATGGTCCTCAGTAGGGGGAATAGATAAATTATGATATGTTTGTAGTTGGAGAATATTATAGCAGTTAAAATGAATGAATCCAGTCTACTTGAGACAAAAGAACAAACCTTAAAAATATAATTGTGAGTAAAAAAAGCAAGTTGAAAAACATTACATATAGTAAACCAGATATGGCAATGTTAAAAATACAAAACAAACCTAGATTTTGTCATGGGTATATTTGTATGTATTAACAGTATAAAAGCACAAAGGGAAGGGCTGCACACTAACCTTAAGACAATGGTGACTTCTGAAAAGGGGAGGAAAATGGGATGAGGATGATGGGTGATGCTTTAACTGTCTTTGTGGATAGGAATGTTGCAAAAAGTTAGTATTTGTGTTATCACCTGATGAGTCAGACAAAATGTGGTATATTCATGTAATAGGCAACTAGTAAACTGTAGAAAGGAACAAACTACTTATGCGTGCCATGACATGGACCAACTTGAAAAATGTTGTGTTGAGGGAAAGAAAGAAGCAAGATGCAGACACCCCACAATGTATGATACCGTTTAGATGAATGTCCAGAAAAAGCAAATCTGGGAAGATAGGGGGCAAATAGATTACTGCTTGTTTGGAACACGAGTAGGAAAATAGATTAACAGTAAAGGGGCATGAGGGACTTCTTTAGTTTAATGAAAATGTTCTAAAACTGACCTAATGGTGATGATTTACAACTTGGTAAATTTACTAATTGAATTATATACTTTAAATGGGTAAATTATGTGATACATGAAACATACCAAAGACAAGTTATTAAAAAGTTAATATTTTTAAATCTCTGTGGCACTCAATATAAGAGTATTTCAGAGGTTCAACTAAAAATTATTAAAAAGGACACCTTTCCATATCCTTTATACATAGTTCTAATCAATTCATTATTTTTAAAAAGATATTACAGTTTACAAAGATGTAAATCCACAAAGTTAATTGTAGAGGAGCCTGGTGGGTTACAGTCCATGGTGTTGCTCAATAATTGGACATGACTTGGCAACTAAACAGCAAGAACAAATAGCTTAATGTATGTATATACTTGTATAACCCCACCAAGATCAAGTTCAGTTATGGTACAGCAGTGTGACTGCAGTTAACAATACTGAATTGTGTACCTAGTTGAAATTTGCTAAGAGTGTAGATCTTAAGTGTTCTTACCACACACAAGAAGGCAACTATATATTATATTAGGACTTCCCTGGTGGCTTAGACAGTAAAGTGTCTGTCTACAATGCGGGAGACCTGGGTTCAAGCCCTGGGTTGGGAAGATCCCCTGGAGAAGGAAATGGCAATCCACTCCAGTACTGTTGCCTGGAAAATCCCATGGACAGAGGAGCCTGATATGCTGCAGTCTGTGGGGCCGCAAAGAGTTGGACATGACTGAGCGACTTCACTTCAATGGATAGATTATTTAGCTTGATTATTTCACAGTGTTTACATATTAATATGTCAAAGTGTCATTATACTTTAAATATATACAGTTTTTATTTGTCAGTTATACCGAAGTAAAGCTAGAAGATTCACTTGTGCGTCCTTCTAGTCAGTATCCTCCCTTCTCCTCCTGCCCCCAGAGGCAACTACTGTTTTGATCGTTATAACTATATATTAGTATTGGTTTTGAACTCCATATAAATGGGGTCATCTAGTTTCTTTTGATCAAAATTTATCCATGTTGTTACATGTACTTCGTTCTTCCTAATTGCTATATAGTATTGCACTATAGAAATACACCACAATTTATCTATCCTTCTGTTGACTGATACTTATTTTACTTATATTTTAGCAATAAACCTACCATGAATATTCTTGTGTATGTCTTTTGATACACCTGTACACTTATTTCTCTTGAGTATATGCCTAGGAGTGGAATTGCTGAGTCATAAGATGGGCGTATGTTTGTTTAGCCTACTTACATATTGTCAAAGAATTTCTAAAATGGTTGTACCAATTTATTGTTCCTAACAGTAAATGGCAGTTCTGGTTGTTCCACATTCTCCTAAATCACTCTGAATGACTCTATAACATTCTATTACATAGATTTACCATAGTTTATTTAACTATTATCCCATTGATTATTTAGGTGGCTTCATGTTTTCAGTGTTGCTTTTTTTTTTTTTTTTTTTTCCGTCTTGACCACCCCTTGCAGCATGTGGAATCTTAGTTCCCCAGTCAGGGATTAAACCTGTGTCCCCTGCATTGGAAGTGTGGAGTCTTAACCACTGACTGAACTGTCAGGAAAGTTCAATACTATTGTTTTGAACAACACTCTAGTGAATTTCTTTGCAGAAGACAGTGATCTCCATGAAATCCATGGATGCTTTCTTAGAAGTAAAATCGGTGATTTAAAAGGCATAGATATTTAAAATTGAATATTTGTGCTGGTGAAAATTACACTTAATTACTTTCTGTCCAACCACACTCTTAATTAAATATGAGAGTGCTTATTTCCCCAGATTTTTGGCTCCAGATGTTTCCCATACTTTGAACCTTTGCTAATCTGATGGGAGCAGGGGGAAGACAGAAGCATCTCTTTGTAACCCTTTTCTGGCATCTTTCAGGGTGGTGAGCTGTGGTGTATAGTATCCCATTTCTTTGGGAAATGCCTTCAATTTTGGAAGCTGTGAGAGGAAAGGGAGGCCCATTTGATTGTTTAACAAGGTCTGGTCAAGCCTTCAGGCAAGAAGGATAAAAGAGCTAAAGTTGAAATTGAAATGTTGGTTACCTTGGTAACTCTAGACTATGTTGATGTGAAAGAGAGCCAACAGTTCTCTAGCAGAGACTGCTACTTTCCTTACAGTTCACCTCCTCACCCTTCCTTTCCAAAGCTTCTTAATTTCTGTTGTACCTGGGTCATTTAAGGAGAGTATTTCTTGTGCTTTATCAAGGAGAAACCACAGGATCTTGTCTCTTAATGCCTTCTTAGTACCTGCTGCTGCTGCTAAGTTGCTTCAGTCACGTCCAACTCTGTGTGAGCCCATAGACGGCAGCCCACCAGGTCCCCCGTCCCTGGGATTCTCCAGGCAAGAACGCTGGAGTGGGTTGCCATTTCCTTCTCCAATGCATGAAAGTGAAAAGTGAAAGTGAAGTCACTCAGTCGTGTCTGACTCTTAGCGACCGCATGGACTGCAGCCCACCAGGCTCCTCCATCTATGGGATCTTCCAGGCAAGAGTACTGGAGTGGGGTGCCATTACCTTCTCTGTCTTAGTACCTAACACATCACTATTTGTAATGTATAAAAATAATCTTGCCAGGAATGACCAAGTAGTTCACTGGACCCGTTTTTTTTCACTTGGGAAGGGAAATGTTGTCAGGGTAGTTTTGTTATGGAAATGCAAGTCCCTGTGCTTGATGCCTGGAGAGACCATGGAACAGAGAATGGTTTTTTACAGGGCCCAGCAAGGAGGTGGGTGGCTCATGCCTGAGAAACTGCAAACTCCCTGAAAGCTTTCAGCAAAGCCCTTTTATAGGAAAGGTGGGGGAGGGCATGGTTAGTTGTTGCAAACTTTCTTGGTGTCAGATTCTTTTTTTCTTGAGGTCAGTTCTTGGTCAGGTAATGATGTTCCTGTGAACCTCTCCCCCAAACAAATGTTATTCTCTGCTCTGACAAGAAAGGGCAAAGACCTACGACACAATGTTCATCCTCCAAGGTCCTGCTCCTGGCTAGGAAGAGGCAGATCTCAGTTGGCAGCACTCTCAGGGCCAGCTCTCATTGTTGTCATTGCTGAGAGAGCCAGGCACCTAACCCAGCTGACCCTTAGGCTGCCCAGAGGGCGGGGGCGGAGGGGGTGGGGGTCTCACAGACTGCGGCCCAGGCAGACTGCCACTGCTATTAAGTCACAGAGACAGGAGTTGGGGAAGAGGTTCACCGCTGCCCGTGGTTCCCAGCCAGTGGGTGGCCTTGGCAAGGGCTCTGGAGCCCTGCAGGGGGCTGTGTTCTGCTGGCCTGAGCTGGGTGAGCTGGAGGTCCTCTGGGAGACCAGGGATCTGCCTTTTACCTCACTGTCCACCCGACCACCACCACTCTGCTGACTGTTGGCTGAATAGCCCACTAACTGTCACTCATTGACAGTGGTTGCTTGTGGGAGGGACTCACTGTGGTGCTAACCAGTGGGTGAGTGAGCAGGACCACTAATGGTCCCATGGTAACCGATGCCTGTTAATTGGGTCGGGGTTGGGTAATGGTGCACAGCAAAGGCTGTGTACTATGGTCTGTGTTCAGCCACACTGTTACAAATTTATAGGATTCAACAATCACAGATTGGAGAATGCTTTCCCAAGACACTGACCATACCTTCTCCTTACACATCCTAGCCGGTACACACCAACCCTATATAACAGAGCAGGATGAGCACAGGCCTTAGAGCCGGTACACACCAACCCTATATAACAGAGCAGGATGAGCACAGGCCTTAGCAGGCAGCCATTGCTGGGTCTCATTACTCCACACCATGTTACTAGGGTCAGCCGTTGGTCGGTGCCTCATTGGGCCCTACCCACAAGCAGCCAACTCTCAGTGATGGTTAGTTGTCCTGCTCAGCTATTGGTCAGCACCACAGTGGGTCCTGCCCACAAGTAACTGTCAATGAGGCACCATTAGGGAAGCGATTCAGCCAAGGGTCAGTGGTGTGGTGGTCATGAGGTGGAGAGTGAGGTAAGAGGCATATTCGGGCCTTCTCTTGAAAGCCCTCCAGCTCACCTAGCCTTGGGCCAGCAGGTGAGCTGAAGGGCCCAGGACAGACTGGGGACTATGCCCTGCAAGGCTCCAGAGTCCTCACTAAGGCCCTCCACCAGCTTTGGGCCAGGCGTTGAGGCAGTGGTGAATCCCTTCCCCCATCCCTGTTTCTGTGACCTAATGGCAGTGGCCATCTGCCTGGGTTGCAGTTTGTGGGACCTGGCCCCTGCCTTTTGGGTGACTTGAGGAGACTGAGGGCTAGTTGGGTTTGGTGCCTGGTTCCCTCAGGGGTGACAGCTGGGCAGGGTATGGAAAACTAGCTGTGAAGGAACTGCCAGTGGAGATCTGCCTCTTCTTAGCCAGGACTGGGGCCTTGGAGGGTGAAAGTTGTGCCTTGGGACCTTGCCCTTCCCTGTCAAGATAGAGAATGCCATTTCTTTGGTAGAGATTTACAGGAGAAGCATTACCTGACCAAGACCTGACCTCGAGAATAAAGGATCTGACACCATGAAGTTTGTAGCAACTAACCATGCCACTCCCTCACCTTTTGCTTTTAAAGGGGCTTGCTGAAAGCTTTCAGTAACTTTGGGGTTCTTAGAGCATAAGCCACCCATCTCCTTTCATGAACCTGTAATGAACCCTTTTCTCTGTTCCACACACTAACGGTTAGCACTGATTGGCCTCACTATGGGTCGGGTGTGTGGACTTGTGATTCAGTAACACCCCTGCACCACCACAGCCCTCTTCTTTGACCACACAGTCCAGGTAGCATTCCTTCTTCCAGTACTGCACCCTTTGGAAGACAAACCATGTACTGCTGCCACGGTAGCTCAACATACACAACAAAGTTCAGCTATACTTCCTTTCTGGGGTCCCCTGGAACTTACAGGAATTAAGTTTGCCTCATAAACTTTTCAGGATTAAGTACAATAATGGATGTGAAACACTTTGAACACTGACTGGCATCTAACAGATGCCTAACACCTTTATCTCCGTGCCACCCAGAGGAAGAAAGAATATAAAAACAATAAACAACTTCTGAGGTAACCAACTATTCAGTTCCTCTGATGGATCTTCTGCTTATGTAGCAGAATTTTTACCAAAACTGTGTGTATTCTCAGGCTGTACCTGAAATCCTGACCTTTCCCTGTCAGCCCTGCTGTATTGTTGGGTCCCATTTCTTTCCAGGTGAATGATTGATCTTTCACATTTGTCCTGTTTTCCTCATTAGGCCAGAGTGTTCCTTACTTATTCAGGCTGGATTCCTAGCCTGTCCTTGCCTTCAGTTATCGTTGGCCCTATCCAAGATGGTCCAATCTTGAGAACCAGTAACTGTCTTGAGAACTGTAACAGAGTGTGGCTGAATGCAGCTCTTAACACATAGCTCTGGCTGTATGCCGTGACCCCCACACTCTGTTACCAGGCAACGGTTACTGCAGGACCTGTTAGTGGTCCTGCTCAGCCATTGGTCAGCACCACAGTGAGCCCCTCCTACAAGCAACCAACTGTCAATGAGTGACGGTTAGTGGGCTATTCGGCCAACAGTCAGCAGAGTGGTGGTGTCAGGTGGACAATGAGGTGAGAGGCAGATCCCTGGTCTCCCAGGGGTCCTCCAGCTCACCCAGCCTCAGGCCAGCAGGAGAGCCGGGGAGCCCAGGAAACAGATTAGGGGGCTCTGTCCTGCAGGGCTCCAGAACCCTCGCAAAGGCCACCCACTGGGTGGGCCCAGGCCTTGAGGCAGTGGTGAACCGCTTCCCCAACTGCTGTTTCTATGACCTAATAGCAGTGGCAGCCTGCCTGGGTCAGTCTGTGAGACCCGTTGCCCTCTGGGCAGCCTAAGAGTCAGTTGGGTTCGGTGCCTGGCTCCCTCAGGGATGATAGCTGGCCAGTGCCTGGGGACCTGGCCCTGAAGGTGGGGGCCAACTGAGATCTGCCTCCCCTTAGCCAGGACCTGGGAGGGTGAACATTGTGTCTTGGGACCTTGCCCTTTCTTGTCAGAATAGAGAATTAACATTTGTTTTGGTGGAGGTTACAGGAACATCATTACCTGACCATGACCTGACCTCAAGGAAAAAGGATCTGACACCAAGAAGTTTGCAAGGATAACTACGCCCTCCCTCACCTTTCCTGTTAAAGGGCTTTGCTGAAAGCTTTTGGGAATTTGGGGTTTCTCAGGCATGAGCTAACTGTCTCCTTGCAGGGCGCTTCAATAAACTTTTCTCTGAATTTAGTCTGACATTTTGTTATTGTTTGGCCCCTCTTTGTCTTGTGCACAGGAACTTGCATTTCAGTAACAATTTCAGTAACCCCCAGATTGCAGCTGGGAAGAACCAATCCTGACAAAGCATCACTCCTATTCTCAGGGATGAGTTGCTTGTTTATTCAAATGTATCTATGAGGGATCGTGTGAGCAAGTCTTAGGGAAGCAATAAGATGGCAGCTTTTGCTACTGTACCTTTGTTTCAGTGAACCCTGAGCACAAGGAAGTTCTCTGAGAATCCAAGTTTATTCAGGCTTGGAAAAGAGTTACTTCTTCAGTAACTTGAAAGAGGTTACCGAAACTGACAATGGTTAACTTTAGTAGGGTTGGGATTATTTTTCTTCCCTCTCCTTTCCCTTGTGTACTAGCCTCTGCTGCCCACCTAACTGCTCTTCTACCTCCACCCGCCCACCCCCACTCCAAACGACCCACATATCCTGTAAGCCCTGTCTTTCATGCCCTTGTTCCTCACCTATCTCCACTGAGCCATACCTCAGAATGGTTGTAGAACCCAGAAGCTAGGGGAACCTTGATGCATTACTCCTAGGAATTGGCTGACAGATTGGATCTGAGTGTGAGGAAAAGAACAGGAGTTCAGTGTAAATTTGAGATGTCTGTTAGATATCCAACTGGAGATCTTGAGTAGACTGATAAATGAGTCTGGAGTTGGGAGAGGTCAGAGCTGGAGAAATATGCAGTTGACAGTGCATATTTGAAGTGATAAAACTGAAAAAGTGAAAGTGAAGTTACTCAGTTGTGTCTGACTCTTTGCGACCCCATGGACTGTAGCCTACCAGGTTCCTCCGTCCATGGGATTTTCCAGGCAAGAATGCTGGGGTGGGTTGCCATTTCCTTCTCCAGGAGATCTTCCCAACCCAGGGATTGAACCCAAGACTCCCACATTGTAGGCAGACGTTTACTCTCTGAGCCACCAGGGAAGTTGATAAAACTGAAAGAGACCAGCAAAACAGACCACCAAGAAAAAGTGAAGTCCAAGGACTAAACTTTGGGGCTCTTCTTTCAGAAGAGGTCAGTGAGAAGCCCAAGGAGCAGCAGTGGGGCAGAGAAGTGAGATGCTCTGGAAGCCATATAAAGTGCTTCAAGGAGGAGGAAGCAGTGATGGTGTCAAATGTTGCTGAAAGTCAAATAAGATGAGGGCTGAGGATTAATTAATGTCAAGAGTAAGAGAGTCATTGGTACATGAGTTGTTTTAGAGAAGTGGGGTGAAAGCTTGGTTGGTATGGTTCAAGAGAGTAAGAGGGTAGGAATTGGTGACAGTGAGTGTAGATACTCTTTTGAGGAATATAGCTTTAAATAGGATGAGAGGCTGTATATTGTCACCCTGCTTATTTAACTTATATGCAGAGTACATCATGTGAAATGCTGGGCTGGATGAAGCACAAGATGGAATCAAGATAGCTGGGAGAAATATCAGTAACCTCAGATACACAGATTGACACCGCCCTTATGGCAGAAAGTGAAGAACTAAAGAGCCTCTTGATGAAAGTGAAAGAGGAGAGTGAAAAAGTTGGCTTAAAACTCAACATTCAGAAAACTAAGATCATGGCAAATAGTTGGGGAAACAATGGAAATAGTGAGAGACTCTATTTGGGGGGCTCCAAAATCACTGCAGATGGTACTGCAACCATGAAATTAAAAGACGCTTGCTCCTTGGAAGAAAAGTTATGACCAACCTAGACATCACATTAAGAAGCAGAAACATTACTTTACCAACAAAGTTCTGTCTAGTCAAAGCTAGGGTTTTTCCAGTCGTCATGTATGAATGTGAGAGTTGGACTGTAAAGAAAGCTGAGTGCCCAAGAATTGATGCTTTTGAAGTGTGGCGTTGGAGAAGACTCTTGTGACTTCCTTAGACTGCAAGGAGATCCAACCAGTCCATCCTAAAGAAAATCAGTCCTGGATGTTCATTGGAAGGACTTATGCTGAAGCTGAAACTCTTAATACTTTGGCCACCTGATGTCAATAATTGACTCAGTAGCAAAGACCCTGATGCTGGGCAAGATTGAAGGCGGAAGGAGACAGGGACAACAGAGGATGAAATGGTTGGATGTCATCACCGAGGCAATGGACATGAGTTTGAGTAGGCTCTCGTAGTTGGTGATGGACAGGAAGGCCTGGCATGCTGCAGTCCATGGGGCCACAAAGAGTTGGACACAACTGAGCTACTGAACTGACTGACTAAGGATGAGAGGAATGGAGAGGTAGCCATGGTGAGGAGGTGGGCTTGACCTTTTCAAAATATTGCAGAAAAAATAGTAGATTTGCATGCTGATGGGGAAGATCCAGCAGAGAGGTAAAATTAATAGAACAAAAAAATTGGCGGAGCATTATTTGAGTTGGTGAGAGGGGATATAATCCTAGTTCACAAGTGGAGGAAGGGTCTTTTCAGACCCTGTGGACAGTTCTTCATAGTAATGGGATGAAGGCAGAGTCTTTGGGGTCAGAGATAATAAGTGGATAAAAGTGGCAGAGGAGGCTTGTGAGAGTTCTCTTGTGATTGCCCGATTTTCTCACTAGAGGGACAAGTTAAGATAATTAGTGTTAATTGAGGTTGGGAAAGTTGGAGAAAGTATGACATAGTCATTAAGGAGAGTAAAAGAGTGATGACTTAAGGAAAATGTGGTGTAATTACCAAGTCACATTAAAGCTCACTTACAGTGAGTAATTCAGATTTAAAGTTAGCACAATTGCGTGGATTTCTTTAGCCACTGTCAGGTACAGGGGTATAGGTAGATAACAATATTTAACAAGGATTGTGGTTTTGCCAGGGAAGAAGGGCAAAGTAAGAGAGGCATGAAGGAGTCAAGGATGTCTGTGAAGGAATAGTTACAAAGTAGAATTTAAGCTAGATAAGGAAGATAGTGTAGATTTGAGGTGGATGAAGGGCAGTGAAGAGACTGATAGAGTGTAGGTCATTGTGGAATTGAAGAATGAAGTTGGGATGCTTTAGAGAAGAATGAACTGAAGGAAAGGAGGTTAGGTCATGGTTGGAGCCTGAGGTACTTGAGACTGTGGTTATTGAGGGGGTTTCAGTTATTAGAACTGTAGAGTTCAGGTATGACCCTGGAAGTGAGTAGCTGAGACTGCTGAAGAACAAGTTCCTTGGGCAGAGAGGAGGGCAAAAAATCAAGAATTTTGGGATTTAGAAACATCATCTAAGTGACTATGTAGCAAAATCAGTAAGACCGTGGTGGGAGGAGGGGCAGTGCACCAGGATTCATGAAGGTTAAGGAATGAAAAGCAGCAGATGACAGCAGAGTTAGGAGGAGGAATATAGTCTGGTGACTCTACTGAAATCTGGAGTTTTGGAAAATGAGGGAGAAAGTTTCCTAAAGTGACAACAAGGAGCAGAGAGCACCTACTCCACCGTCAGGTCAGCGGGAAGAGAAGTGGAGAGGAAACATTCACCGCTTGAGAGGGCTCACGAGGAAGCCAGCTTTTGACCACAGTAAGAACGTGAGAATGTGTTGGGAACTTAGAGGTTGAGAGTTTTGCTGCCAGCTGACCATGAGTGCTAGAAAGACGTAAAGGAGCTTCTTGAGTCGGGGAACAGTGTAAGTGAATGTGCCAGCTTACTGTTCATTTACCAGTCATGTGTAAAATTCACTGTACTTTTGATGGTGGACATGGTTCCTTTTTAATTTTTTTAAGTGCTAGGGTGATTGAATATTAATTCATGTAAGAATATATAATTGGCCAAATTTATAAATTCTGATGTCTGACAGCATGGTCTGATTTAGACATGAGAAGACATCAGGTTTTGTAGGAAAGTAATTTGATCAGGCGGGCTAGATTTGGAAATTTGTTTTTAAGAAGTAGAGATGAAATTGTGTGGGTTTGTCTTTTTTACGTATGTAATTTTATTTATTTTTGGCTGTGCTGGATCTTTCCTCCTGCTCAGGCTTTTCTCTAGTTTGGGTGAGCAGGCTTCTCATTGTGCTAGCTTCTCTAGTTGTGGAGCTTGGACTCCAGGGTACATGGGCTTTAGTAGCTGTGGTACACACAGGGGGTCAATAGCTGTGGTTCCCGGGCTGTAGAGCATAGGCTCAATAGTTGTGATGCTTGGGCTTAGCTGCTCTGCAGCATGTGGGATCTTCCCAGACTAGTGAGTGAACCTGTCTCCTGCATTGGCAGGAGCCCCCGGGAAAGTCCTGAGTGGGTTTGTCTTAATGGCCAGGCTAAGGATTCTAGCTTTTTAAAAACATGAAAGTCTTCAACCATATTAAAAGAACCGAACAGAGCTGTTTATTAAGATAGAAAGTTAATGAAGATGATCTGAGTAAGTCTTCAGAATAAGTCAAAGTGTGGTGAATAAAGCATGGTCAAGTTTAGTTCTGTACATTTTGGAGACCATCCCGGTTGGAGACCACCAGGGTTTTAGGGAAAGTGACCAAGTTATAACATATAAGACTACTCTCAAAAGTGTAGTTTCCACAGTTAGCCAAAGAAGTAAGAAATGAGGGAAAGTTACAGGGATGTGTTTATGGGACCTTCAAATGATTTTGCTAACAGGATACTAGTAAAAATTGAAAGAACTATTCTAAAAAAAATTAAATGTAGAATTACCATATGATCCAGCATCTCCTCTTCTAGATAAATATCCAAAAAAAGCAGGAATTTGAACAAATATCTGTATACACACATTCATAGCAACATTATTCACAAAAGCCAGAAGATGGAAGAAACTTGTGTCCACAGATCTGTGGACACAAGTTTCTTATTATTCATCCTTAAAAAGAAAGGAAATTCTGACACATGCTACAGCAGGGATGAGCCTTGAAGACATTGCCAGGTGAAATAAGCCAGTCACAAAAGGACAAATATTGTATGACTCCACTAATGTGATGTAGCTAGAGTAGTTAAATTCATAGAGGCAGAAAGAAGAATGATGGTTGCCAGGGGCTGGAGGAGGGGGAGGGAACAATGGCCAATTTTTTTTAATGGGTTCGGAATTTTAGTTGGCAAAGATGAAAGTTTTGGAAATGGATGATGGTGATGGTTATACAATAATGTGAATAATGTATAATGCTCCTGAAGTATACACTTAATGGTTAAAATGGCAAATTTTATGTTTATGTATATTTTACCATGTACACACACACAAAAGCGATAAAGGATGTAGGCACTGCTTCTCTAATGATACAGATAACAACTAGGTAACAAGGACTTGTTTCTCCAGGAAAGAAAGGCAGAATTTTGGTATAAGAAAATTGGTTGACAGGCATAGTATGTTTCCCTTGCTGGTGTGTCAGCTTTATTTATACTGTGTGTACTAGTTTGGCCTTAGTTCTCAGTGTGGTTTGGTTTAGAGGTACTTGGAAACACATTTTCTTACATAGGAAGACATTTTTTTTCTGTGTTCTTATTTGTTTTGTTTAGCCAGTGACTTTTTTCATAGATGATACAAGGATAACCTCTAGCCTTCAAAATTACTCTGAATTTTTAATATGAACTTATCTTTGAAATATTGTATTTACTGTTTGAATTGAGTGTTAGTTACTTGGGAGTCATTTTATTTATATCCTGAACTTGGCAAAAAAATTTAAATAGAGAAATTGGAAAGCCCTCCTTCATAATCTGCTAAAGCATGTTTCATGATCACAAGTTTTAGTTATTTGTCCAGCTGTATTCTTATTGTTGAGACACAACAGTGACTAGAAGACAATCAACAGGAGAACATAAATAAATAAAGGCAAAAATGAAAACCAGTGTTGAATTCTTAGTAGTCTGGTGGTTCTGTTACTTAACTCTGGATTTGTTCTTAGTGAGTCTCACTTTTCTTATTTATAAAATAAGGCTACATCTACTTACCTGAGAGAGTTGTTGTTAGGATTAAATAAAATAATAAAATAAAACTACTTATGGCAACAACTGGTATACCTAGGCATTCAGGAAGTGGTAGCTGATAGCATTATAATTATTACTGCAAAAATCTTTAATAAAACTATTTCTGAAATCTAGAATGCAAACTTAGAAAGCAAAGGAATTAACAGAAAGGTCCTTCAGTTTATACAAAGATTCACCTCAGGGTTTCAATAAATCTGGGAGAGTCCCTGGTGCATTTGATGTTTACAGATCATTAGCAAACAGATGCCAGGAGGCAAATAAACTGTAGCTAAAGGATTTTTGAACCACTGACGATGCAGAGAAAATCAGTTTCTGATAAAGTTGTAATATTTCTAAGTAGGTAATAGCAGGCAATGGGAAATTTTTAATTGGGTTTATAAAAGTTTATTTCAGGAACACATGAATTTCCAATTTGAGGTACACCTATACATCTGTAGCCATCTAATTTATAGTGCTTGCTTATTTCTCCACTGGGGTTAATAATATAACAACAACTAATATTTATTGTGCGCTTACTATATGGCAGTGTATCTTGAGTAAGCCTGTGGCATTCAAAGGCTTCTTTTCAAATTGGATGTTTTGAAATTGGCCTTTTATCCATTTGGAGAGACAGGGTATTTAATGAATTTATTATATTCTATTTATTTTATTATGCCCAAATACCTATGAGTATATATAATCTGTAAGACATTTTGTAGGAGACAAAGCTAAATAAAATATGGGCCCTGGACTCACAAATACTTATTCATTCTCCCCTAGGCTGTTCAGAAGGGGCCTGTGGTGGTACGAGGTGAACCCTGGCATGGCCCTGGACTCTACACATGACCCTGCCACTTCTTCCCTGAAGTTTTTTCTGTCCTGGCCAGGACTAGGCTCAGTGCCCCTGTGCTAATCACTACGATAGCATTTGCCAGGCCTTGCAATGATTGCTGGTTTAATTCTTTGTATTCTGCATTAAACTGTAAACTCGGGGAGAGCAAAGACTATGTCTTATTCATCAATGGGGCCAATCACATTAGAGGATTTGCACTGTGTATAAATACTAATTTTTTAACTGAATGAGTGATAACTTACTGCCTTTTTAACTATGATAAAATTGTGATAGTCCCAATATCATAGCTTTGTCATGAGGATAAAATTAGACATTTTATGTAAAATGCCTGTTATAGTGCTTGGCACATGGTATGAAAGTCACTCAGTCGTGTCCAACTCTTTGCGACCCTATGGATCGCATGGGATTCTCCAGGCCAGAACACTGGAGTGGGTAGCCTTTTCCTTCTCCAGGGGATCTTCCCAACCCAGGGACCGAACCCAGGCCTCCTGCATTGCACACGCATACTCTTTACCAGCTGAGCCATAAGTGAAGTCAGGTGCAATTCCCCAGTAGAAGTAGAGAGACTGTCTTTCGTATCAAGGTAAACAGTGAGGTGTGAGGGCTCTTGGAACTAACGCCCTGTGGTTTTTCTTTAGCTGAGTTTTTGCCAGAAAAGAAGAAGTAACTTTTTTCTTGTTGAATTCAGGGATTGTCCAAGGGCATGAGAACTCCCCTCCTGTTCACCGGGTTTTATTTAGTTGTACTTGATCTTTCTTCTCTTCCTCCTCATGCTTATTCTAATTCTTTTACACTTTCCACTTTTGATCAAGGGCTTCCGAGGTGGCACTAGCGGTAAAAAAAACAAAAAAAAACAAACAAACAAACAAAAAACCAAAACCTGCTAGTGGTAAAGTTTCCTGCCAGTGCAGGAGACTTAGGAGACAAGGGTTTGATCCCGGGGCTGGGGCTGAGTACATAGTGGGTACTCAGTCAATAGTTGTATTTGAGAGGATAATTAAGTTATCTCTTTTCACCAAATTTGACAAATGTAATGTATCTATTAATGAAGACCATATGCAGTGATCCCACTTTCGTAGTACATAAAAGGCACAGCTGTCGTTTAGGTTACATCTGAAGTAATTATTCACATTGGAATAAAAATCTGATATTTGTGGTAATCTTTAAAAAGGTGGGGTAAAACTAATCTTAACTCCTAGAGAAATTAAATGGAAGCCTGAGATTATAACCATTAGAAACCTTCTTTAATATTTATCAGTCTGATAGATTTTTACAGATTAGTTCTAAACTTTGAACCAGTGTAAGAAACCCTAAATACTTAAATGATAGTGAAAGTTGAAAACCAGGATATTCAGTAGGGAACAAGGTAAGTGTAAGTGAGTGTGTTCTTTTGACTTTTTTCCTCGTTTCCAGCACACCATCTCTTTTCTGTTTTAAATTTCCCTTTGGAATTTGACTTAGGCTTGATTTTTGGGTTTACACAGAAGAAATTTGGTTAATGATCAGATTTGTATTCCTGTAGTGAAATTGGTTTATGAGAAATATTTCAAATTATTAGTAAGTAGTGGTATTTGCTGGTCAAAATCTATCAGCATTCTCTGGAAAGATAGATGAAACTCTAGATTTTACTGCATAATGTCAATGGACTCATTATTTGTAGGACAGCTGATGCATTTAGTACTTGTTGATTCACTTAATTGGTAACTGTACTACATTCATAACTCCAACAACTGAAAACAATAGGTCAGTGTCTGTTGTTTATTCATAGTCACATCGAAGCAGGGTATGTCTGAAAGGCAAAATATGGTTAGTTTGAGGAGAAATCTGGCATGTGAATGGTTCCATTGCTTAACATACTGAGGTGGGTTGTGCTCTCCTTTACTGAATAATGCTATTTGGATTTTCATTATAGGTGTAGATGGTGAACCACCCCTGTGTTTATTAGGCTGGTTGCTGTGAATTAGTATTTGAATATATTTTAAATGCTATTGTTGAGGGGAAAGTCTAGAATAGAAATATGGTTAAAAATTGATGACTCAAAGTTTGTATGTCTTAACAGTTTTCATGTTTTAGAGCAAAAACGTAATACCTAGAATAGATTTTTAAAGTAAGAAATTCCATTGTATATGAAGGCTGAATGTTCATTTAAAGTACTTTGAAATGATTTTTTAAAAAATCAGTGAATTATTCTCCATTGTAATTTCAGAATAAAATCTGCATTTTGGAATCAGTAATTTTTAAAATAGGTAGTTTATTTTATTTTTAATGTTTTTTTAAAGTTGTTATAGTTGCCTCACATAGTTGAGTCAGTTTCTGCTGTACAGCAAATATCCCCTGTTTTTGGATTTCCTTCCCATTTAAGCCACCACAAAGTACCAAGTTGTGCTATACAGTCGAGTAATTTTTAATTAATAATTTTTAGAAGAAAAGACAATATAAGTCATTTTGTTTCATTATCATGGAAAAGGAAAATGTGTTTTTCTTTAACTATGTGAAACTTTTCTTTCAAAAATGTATTTTTTAAATAAGTGAATTTTAAGTCTTATAAATGAAATAATTTTCTAGAATGATTGCATTTAGTTAAAATGCTAAACTAATGATTCAGTTATTTTATAAAATAAAGTGAAGCTTTTTATAGCTAAAACAGGTTTAATAGGCAGTGTCCTGGAAGCTCTTTATTAGTTTAGTGCAGTCCAGTTGGCAGTTCTACTGTCAAGAAACTTTAATTCTACATGATACGAAAAATTAACTTCTCTTCTTGAAGATTAAAAGACAGTTTAAGTGTTTTGAGGAAGATTGAGTTTGTCCTCAAAATGTACAACTTTGCAGACTATTTCCTGAGGGTCTATATTTTTAGTATATAAAAATGGAAAGTGTCGTTAGGGAAAGAGCAGTGTAATGGACTATTACTCATTTGCAGCATATTCTCATCTTCTCATCTGGAAAATTAAATCTGATTACAGCTGGGATTAACATTTATGGTTTTAGGGGAAAGGAAGATAGTATCTTAAACTCCATGAAATTGAACAATGAGATTATATCGTTATACCTCATTTTAAAGTCTTCACTTTAACGGGGCATATTTTTATTGTTGTAAGCTTACATGTGTTCACTATTTGTCTCTTATTGACTGAAATATCCTAGAGATAATGGTTGGAATTTAGTAGGTGTTAAATATAACATTTTCTGCCTTGGTATCTAGCATGTTAAAAGTGAAAGCAGTGTAGATTTCCATGTTAATGGCTACATTTGCAGTTTCTTTTAAATTTCCTAAAAGAGCTCCAGTTGTAGAAGATTGTAACATTTGATTACTGTGCAGCTGCTACACCTTTCACAGAAAATGAAATCAGTATGTTTTTCAATAATCAGTTAAAGTGTCATGACTTGACCTTCAAATGGAGTCAGTCATTGGTGTGGCAAAGGAAAACAGGAGAATAATTTGGTAAGCTATGTGTTTGTGTGTATGTACACTTTTTAGTTGCCAGTTTACAAATGGGCCCTTCTATATAAACACGGTACTTCTATGAATTATTTTGCATTTCTGTCGTAAAAGATCTGTCTGCCACGTTTTCTAGAAACTTTAAGCCTAAGGCAGCACTCAAGGTTTTGGAGCCTGTGTAAAATAATTTATAGTGCCTTTCCAGTAAGTCTTGCCCAAACTGTTATTCTATTAATTAAACATCCTGTGGCAATCTGGTATATCTTAAAGATTTAATAGTACGTTACAGTAAAAAGGCTATTGAGATAGAAGAAAATTAGCTTTTCTTAAGAAAAAAAAAAGCATTTCTTCTGAGATCAGTTTTTTGTTTTTGTTTTGCTGCGAAGACATAGGTTATTAAGCATGGTCATGTCATATCTACTCCTGAATGAGACTATGCTCTTGGGAGTCCTATACTGTAAACTGTCTCCTTTAAATATGGGAATGCTTTTGTGACCTCCAGTGGAAGTGGCACACATGTGTCAGTGTGGGGTCAGTGTCTTGCATGGTCACAATGCTGAGAAAAGGTAATGTCTCATCAGATTGACATAATGCAAAATCTTGTTCTAGAGCCAGCTATCTCTTTTTAGCCTTTATGTGGTTAAGTCATGTATGGACTCTTCCATACCATACATCTTGTTAGCAAGGTATTTTAAATACTTTTCAACAAAAAGATTGTGTTTTCCTGGGAGATGTTGAAATTGATTTTTAATTTTTTAAATAATCCATTAAATCTGGAGAAATTTGCTGAGAAAGAAGGGTGTAGTGCATTACTATATTAAGTTCTTAATTTTCTGTCAGAGGGACAATTCTTAGAGAAAGCTTGACATATGCTGATAACTATCCTTACTACCAAAGCCTAAACAAATTGTTAATTTTTCCTTTTTTCCTTGGTAGTACTCTCATCTTCAGATTTTTGCGTTGGAAGTTAGCTGTTTGGTGACACTGCATTTGGCAGTGAGGGTATGAATGTGAGAAGAAATTTTGGAGCATTAGCAATTATAGCATTGGATGGTGGGTAAAGAAATAGATACATAAATATTAGACTGATGCACAGTTTTCCAGTGTATGTTATTTTCCATATAAAGATATAGAACATTTCATAAAATGTTCCCAGACCATTTAAAAACTCAAAGAAATGCAGCTGATGCAATGAAATACATAGAGTACTTGTAAAAGCATACAGACACGCAAGTGGATTGCTGCCAGACAGAAAATTTAAAGGCGGTTTGCTGAACTGCAGGGTGCTAGGTTTTGTACATGTGCCATGCTGAAACTGTTAGTAAGGCGGGTGTTGTGTTGCTTGAGAAAAGCAGATTGTATTTGGACCTTTTTAACTCAGATGTTTCCAATGTCGATATTTTGGTGACATTAAGGCATTGCAATTGACTCAATGTGAAAAATGATTTCAACCTCCTGTGCAAAATAGACATTTAAAGAAAATGCACACAAATTTTTTTTTTAGTTTTTATGTTAATTTTTACAAAATGGCTTTCATAGGTTTATTAACTGTCAGACTGGATCTTTGAGCTAATTGAATGGAACTTTATAGGTTGGGCTTTAGTTTTAAAAGGCATTGCCTTTTTTTTTAAAATGTTGCTGTTGAGAGTGTTAAAGACCTATGAAGTTTTTTTGTTTTTTGTTTTTTTGTAAATCTCAGGGTCTTATAGAAAGGGAATCAAAACCTTTATGCTTGAGTCATTGTAAATAATAATCCATGTATTATCTTGGAACATGATTCTGTTAAAATCTGGGAGTCCCACTCTAGGGTTAGTCTCAGGACAGTTGAAGGAATTTAGTTGATGAAGGTACTTAGTTGATGCTGCCTATCATTGAGGCAGTGTTTAGAATAATATGGTTTGAATGACCCCCATCTTGGAGTTCCATGGTCATTTTTACTTTCATTGTATTAAAACAGGTTGATGTTTTTCATCTATTTTCCTTTTCTTTTTACAAGTCTGTGTATATATGAATAAAATGCATTTTAAAAATCACAAAATTATTAATGTAGTTTATTGTTAACATGGTTGGCTTAGTTGGTTAAAGAGATTTAAAGACCTTCCTTTTCCTACTTATAAGCAAACGTTTTTAAAATTGAAGAATATACTACAAATTTTGGTTTCTGATATTTATCCTCTCAGAAAATGGTGATAAAAAGTAGTTTTTTACTTTATTCCATCTTTATTTCCATTGATATTTTTGTGGTTCCCAAGAAACAAACTGTTGCAGAAAAGAGGAAGGGAAAGTCGCTCAGTCATGTCCAACTCTTTGTGACCTCATTGACTATAGCCTACCCGGCTTCTCAGTCCAGGGGATTTTCTAGGCAAGAGTACTGGAGTGGGTTGCCATTTCCTTCTCCAGGGGATCTTCCCGACCCAGGGATCGAACCCAGGTCTCCTGCATTGTATGCAGACACTTTACCCACTGAGCCACCGGGCAAGCCCGAGGAAGCAGAAAAGAGGACTTGATATTAAAGATTTATATGTGAGTCATTTTTGTATGAAGTTTTCTTATTGCAGAGTTAACTGTTCACCACATGACAACTGGAAGAAAAAGAATAAGCCTTAGATTATTTTGTGGCTTTTCCAGCCTCTGTATTACTGTGTCCATCAGTGACTTAGAGCTGCATTTTTGCGGGGAGTGTGGGGGGTGGGTCTCAGTAGCAAATTTTAAATCCTAAAATACCAGTTATTTTTCTGGACAGAGTCATTTATATATATTTTAGGAATTAGAGCCCTCTTTTTGGATCTTCTACTCCACCCCCACAGCACATTTTTAGGGGTTTGCTGGGCTTGTGGCTGTCTCTTTGCATCCTGCTGGCAAGTCCTCATTATCCCCACCCCCGCCCTGGACCTAGTGCTTTTCATGCCACAAGATTGTGCCTTCTGGCCTCCTGTCACAACATCCACAAGTCCTTGTGTGTTTTCAGCAGCTACTTCCTCTGATTTACCAGAGCAGTCCTGCAAGGTACTGCAATGAGGATTACTCTAGAATTCTACTAGTACTGGTCTAGACATGTCATTCGTGTCTTCCTAGTATTTGCAGATGAGGGTAAAGAAATTTGTCCCTAGTTTTGAAGTCAACCGGAAGACACTTTAAGAGCTAAAGTAGTGTACAGGTAGTTTCAACTTTTCTGCACCACCTGTTTTGGAAAGTTCTGCTTTTTGTGTGACCTTTTGAATATTCCTTTTGTTATTAGTATTGAGTGTTGAAAAATGACATCCATTGACTTGAAAACTAACATTTCTAAGATTTAAATGTAGTTTGTGAATAGGCCCATAATTTCCCCCCTTTTTGATTCTTTAATTGCAGAACAATTAATTGCATTTTTATCTTGTGACATGGAGGACTTTGACTTTTACATAGATTCACTTTTATGGAGAAATAAATTGATATTTTAGAAGATAGATATAACAACTGAGTAGTATATACTATATTCACTGTGGTTGGGGACCTTCTAATATTGTGGTTTTATGAAAGCATTTTGTATTGATACATGGTTTCTCAAATAGATACTATTCTGATCACTCTTCTTAATGTGTCTCTGAGGAACCAGATCTCTCTTTTAGAAAAGACTGAATGTTTCCCTAATCAATAGCAAACGGAGTGCTAATAGCTTTTAATTAGTATACTTCTATATTGATTTAGAGATGATGGCATTGGGTTATCCTGCAATTATGTTGAAGAATCAAGTGACCACTTTCCTGATTCCATTTTAAACAGATTGGTCATGAAAGATATCTTCACCTATGTATTTTTATAGTTTCTGAGCAAGTCTAATCTCATATGATATTTTGTTAACACTGACAAGCTAAAAGTATTGTTTTCTTTTGAAATTTTTCATCTATTTTCAAGAGAGCATAAATATTTTGGGAAGAATTTATTTTATTTTTTTAAAACAGGAAATTTTGCATTTCTTCCTTGAAAGAGTTCTTGTCTGATCCTTGTTTTCACCCTGACTTCTCCCCAACCCCTGCCCCCGACCCCACCCCTACCCAAACATACAAGCCCACATCATACTTCTGATAAGAGAAGGAAAGTGAAGCAGATTTAAGACTCACTTTCTCTGGAAAAATGTGTTGAGGGCAGTTTGCAGCTGGCAAGATTTTTGCATTAGGTAATAGTCTAAAGTTAACAGTAGCATCAGGTCTTTACAATTTTTCTTTTTTGTATTTCTGGAGGAGGGTAGTGGGAGTGCTTCGCTGAGTCCTTCCCTGTGCTCATCAACGTAGCAGCCTCAGCTGCCCCCCTTGGATCCCCTGCCAGGGCTGCTATCATCTTCTGATCAAATATTAATGTGTGATCCTCTGCTTGCTCACTAATCCAAAGCCAATTAATATTATCTGTCAATTATTTACAGATCCTGAGGTGCAGAGGCAATTCCCGGAAGACTACAGTGACCAGGTTCGGAATGCGTAATTAATTTTTTACATGACAAAATTTATTTCAGAGTTGTTCAACATATTATTACTGTTCTTTTTACTGAAAGAGATAAATGAATTTTTAGAAGGAAGGGAAATAGTAATTACGAACCTAAGACAAAAAGTAAAACATACCAAAGTAGGATTGAAAATATTGGTGCTAGATTTGGGGTGTTACCTTCAGGGGAAACATGCACAAAAAGTAAGGAAGAAAACCTATCACAAATTTTACTTTTCACTTTGAGGTATCCTGCAGCCTGCAGTTCATTAGCAAATCCTTTTCGGATTGCCTGTGAACTTTTTTTTTTTTTTAATGCTATTTAAGCAGTCAGGAACCAGTATAACAAAAAGGTAGGGAGGATGGAAGCTTATCACATTTCCTAAAATTGGAAATGAATAATGAAACTGTGTCATGGTAGTACTTAAAGGAGAAGATAGATACACATGCAAGAATGGTCTTTAGGGTGAGGGTGGTTTTGATGATGATGGTAGTGAAAGTTGTTTGGCAGTTGGTCTTGCCATCATGCCATCTTGAATTTCTTGCATTCTGCAAGCATGGAATGGAGTAGAAAGAATTATTTTACTCACAAAATACTGCTGAAGTTCTGAAGCTGCTCTACTCTTTATAATTAAATCCAGGTTATACATTCTGGATTTCAGTTTCTATCTTGAGAAATATTAGAAGTGTTTCATACCTTTTTGGGGTATACCAGCTTTTTGGGGTATATTATGTTAGTATACCAAACATGCATTTTGGTATACTTATTTTTAAAAGGTGTTGAAATAAAAGCATCCTCAATTACATAATTTAGAAAGCATTTTACATGTGATATGTTGTACAAAATAAAAACGTTTTTCTGAAGTGTCTCCATTTAATTTTGTGTATTAAAAAATGTCCTTGGATGAGGGTAAGTATGATGGAATATAAGTATCCAGTACGGCAAGTACTACCACCTTTGCAGAGTGGCCTGTTATATACATGGCAAGGCATCTCATACATCTTTAGGAATATAACTGGATAATCAGGATAAGATGCTTTGTCATGAGATGGAT